>NC_135236.1:129113498-129418390 GCF_051348905.1 Ranitomeya variabilis | reverse complement strand
TGCTGTATTGCGGCTCGTTTTTTGCGGGACAAGATGACGTTTTCAGCGGTACCATGGTTATTTATATCTGTCTTTTTGATCGCGTGTTATTCCACTTTTTGTTCAGCGGTATGATGATAAAGCGTTGTTTTTTGCCTCGGTTTTTTTTTTCCCCCTACGGTGTTCACTGAAGGGGTTAACTAGTGATATAGTTTTATAGGTGGGGTCGTTACGAACGTGGCGATACTAAATATGTGTACTTTTATTGTTTTTTTTTTATTATTTAGATAAAGAAATGTATTTATGGGAATTTTTTTTTTTTCTTTATTTAGGAATTTTTTTTTTTTTTTTACACAGGTGAAATTTTTTTTTTAATCTTTTTTACTTTATCCCAGGGGGGGACATCACAGATCGGTGATCTTACAGTTTGCATAGCACTCTGTCAGATCACCGATCTGACTTAGAGCACTGCAAGCTTACCAGCGCCTGCTCTGAGCAGGCACTCGGTGAGCCACCTCCCTCCCTGCAGGACCCGGATGCCGCAGCCATCTTGGATCCGGGACCTGCAGCGAGGAAGGAGGTAGGAGACCCTCGGAGCAACGCGATCACATCGCGTTGCTCCGGGGTCTCAGGGAAGCACGCAGGGAGCCCCCTCCCTGCGCGATGCTTCCCTGTACCGCCGGCACTCCGCGATCATGTTTGATCGCGGTGTGCCAGGGGTTAATGTGCCGGGGGCGGTCTGTGACCGCTCCTGGCACATAGTGCCGGATGTCAGCTGCGATAGTCAGCTGACACCCGGCCGCGATCGGCTGCGCTCCCCCCGTGAGCGCCGCCGATCGTGCTGGACGTACTATGTCCGCCGCGATCTCCATCTGCGCACGCGCGGAATCCCGCGCATTTTCCTGAAGCCCCGGGCAGCAGAGCGCTCCATCTGCGCAGGCGCGGCCACAGGAAAGATGGCCGCGCCCACCGGTAAACGGCTGAATAGCGAAGACCGCGCCGTTATTCATCTCCTGGGCAGTGGATTCATCTGCTGGACATGCGCACACCACTACGCCACCAACGTAATGATGAGCAGGATCCTGGGGGACAAACAGCGCTGTGACCACGCCCATCCGACCTGACCAGCTTGAGTGACAGGACAAAACGGACACTTCACTAAGGTATTTGGGCAGCCTAACGGGGGTGTAAAGGCACCAAAGAGGCACTAATGTAAAGCCCAGCTCTGCCCCTATTTCACACTATTTTTATCTAATCTTTAAAAAACGGGGTGGTAGGTTCCCTTTAAGAATAATTTTCAAGCAGGATTTGCATGCCATAGAAATTTTCTCTGTCAAATTCCCGCCACTAGTGTTTCTTTCATTTTAAAGTAGCTGGACTACATTTCCAGACACATACAACTCATTTTAGGAGTGCTTTTTTTTTTAATCCACTAAAGCAATGGATAAAAGGCTAGTGGGTTTTTTTAGGCAAAAACACAAAATGCTTAAGGCTATGTCTCCACGTTAAGGCTACGCGGCGGTATCGCCGCTCGGCGCTAAGCCCCGCCCCCTTAATGGGACGCGATGGTGCCGGATGTGTACAGTACACATCCGGGATCATCGCACCCCTCGCCATAGGGCCCTGTGATATGCCTTGCGGGGACGCTGCGTCCCCGCAAGGTGTACGGACATGCTGCGTTCTGAAAAGACGCGCAGCATGTCCGGAGTCGCAGGGCCGCCACATGCGGGTTTCCACGCATAGTGGAGACGGGATTTCATAAAATCCCCTCCACTATGCTGGAACATCTGGACGCTGCTTGTTTGACGCTGCAGCGTCAAACAAGCAGCGTTTACTGACCGTGGAAACATACCCTAAATAGTCCTACAGGAGTGTTTCAGGCAGTTTTTAGCCTTCACATTGATTTTTATTGTAAAGTGTGGAACATCTTCCAACCACAAAATACCTGAAGAATGGACAGGGCACTTCTTTTAAATGCTTTGTAATTGGTAAAGCCTGATGTATAAAAGATGTTCAAAAGCCTGAACATATGAACAGAAAGTCAGTCTTCCATAGAGATGAATAGGAAGATTCTTATGAGTATTTTTCTGAGCGCTTTTTCAGGCAAGGACGTCCTCAAAAACGCCGGGTAAAATACATCATCTTGACATGCCCTAAGGGTATGTACACAGTCTTTTTGCTGAGTTTTTGGAGTGGAAACTGAGCAAAAACTCCAAGATTTGAGGAGGATTTGAAGAGTTTCTGCTGGGTATTTTCTGCTCCAAACAAAGTCTCCTCACACAGCCAGTGTGAACATACCCTAAGGCTATCTGCACACATCTTTTTCACCAGAATCCTCCTAAATAGGTGCCACAAAAAGTCGTGATGGCGTTAAAATACAAGTCAACATTTCGTCCCAAACATAATTTTTCAAGCAAACATAGAATACGATAAAATCAAATCAGTTTATCTTTTTCTATATTTCTGGATGAAACGTTCCTTTGGATTTTAACAGAAGAAACAAAAGTTATATTTTCTCAAAAGAGGACATTGTATCTGGTGCTTTGGACCCTTTCTTATATACTATTATTTTGATCGAGTGGGAGGCCGAACCGAGATAGCACAGAAATATACCACTGGTGTATGGGGTTCCAAATTCTGCTTGACTTTTATTTTAACTCAGAATCGTAGAAACATAGAATGTTAGTGTTGGAAGGGACCTCCGGGGTCATTGTCTCCAACCCCCTGCTCAATGCAGTATTCACTAAACTATCTCAGACAGATGTCTGTCCAGCCTCTGTTTGAAGACTTCTATTGAAGGAGAACTCACCGCCTCTTGTGGCAGCCTGTTCCACTCATTGGTCACACTCACTGTCCAAAAGTTTTCTAATATGTAATCCGTATCTTCTCCCTTTCAGTTTCAGTTTCATTCCATTGCTTCTCGTGTTTCCATGTGCAGATGATAATAAGGATGATCCCCCTAAACTGTGACATCCCTTCAGATATTTGTAGACAGCTATTAAGTCTCCTCTTAAATTTATTTTTTGCAAGCTAAACATTCCCAGATCCTTTAACCATTCTTCGTCTTACATACTTTGCAGTCCGCTCACCATCCTGGTCGCTTTTCTCTGAATTTGCTCCAGTTTGTTGATGTCTTTTTTAAAATGTGGCGCCCAGAACTGGACACAGTATTGCAGATGAGGTCTGACCAAAGAGGAGTAGAGGTGGATAATTACTTCATGTGGTCTACACTCTATTCTTCTAGAACTGGGTTTGCCTTTTTTGCTGCTGCATCACGCTGTTGACTCATGTGCAGGGTTTGGAAATAATGAAGCCGTTAAATGAAGTAGCATGCTCATTTTTCGCAGCTTAGTTATAGTTTAGTTTATAGATAAAATACAAAGGTGGCAGAGCCGCTGCAGTAAAAATTATGGCAAAGCCGCTTCCGGAAAACAACTGAAGACTTTTTCCTAAAGCGACTTCGTATTGGAAAAGTTTGGTGGGTGCGATGGCATCTTTCATCGAAGTCATGTGCACATACCCTTATAATCTATATTTTTTTCTCCATAAACATCACCACTCCACAAACTACATGAATGAGGCAGAGCTGCAGTACCACACACAAACCAAGATGGGATGAAGTTATTTTTTATTTGATGGTGTTCATCTTAGTAGATGGCATAACGTTATTGTGCATTACAATGTGTATTTTACTGTTTTAGTTTTTTCTCTTTTTTTTACTGTTATGAAATAACAAAAAAAATATTTTAAATAAAATGTTTATTTGTTGTGTGTGCCCTTTTAGATGTATTGTGATACACATAAGGTATCCCCTAGGAAGCAATTATGCTAGACAGACCTGTGTTTTTTTTTTTATTTGCTAAGTCCAGGGCTGTCAGAATTAAACCATCACCCCAGGGGGTCGTGATGCCAGAAATGAGGCCTCCTCTACTGTAGTAGAGTTTTCAGCAATTCTGGTCTTTTTGAAGGAGTGTTACTATGATTTAGATTATTATGATTTAGTATCATTTAGATACTATGATTTGGTCAGTCTTTACATCAGTATTTGTAAGCCAAAACCAGGAGTGGTACCGTCAGAGGAAAGTATAATAGAAACATGTCCCCACTTCCGTATTTATCACCCAGTCCTGGTTTTGGCTACAAATACTGATGTAAAATACTGAACATATACTGAACGTGTGAACATGACCTAACTGTTAAAGTCCAACTGATCATACATCTTTTGGGCCCTGACAAATCTGCCTGAAATCCCCCAGAAACCAGAGATTCAGAGTGATTTATTCTTTTAGGAATTCAGGGAACACGGCAGTAAATGGACGAGTCTTCAGAAAAGGACATGGCTGAGATCACAAATTTCCAGCAAAATACTTTTTTCATCCGCCTAGATACTTACCCGATTAGTATGTGTTGTTCCTGAGTGATCACCAAGATATAACATATTTAGACATTGGGTAACATCTCTTAATTATTAAAGGGATTGTCCGGGCTTCTGCTAAAAGTCTGAGGTCAGGCTGGGGCTTGGTGACATTGTTAGGTGGCCGCTCTCAGAGTAACATTGTTCTGCTAATTGGTTGCAGGGCTCACGTGACATAATGTCACCTAAGCCCTGAGAGACCCAACATCAACATCTCTTAAATGTAGCTGAAGGCATCTGTTATTTTTACTTTATAAGAGGGACTACGCCATTTAAAAAGGGAATCTACAGCCCAAGTAGTGGACAACTCCATTATTGCATCAGCATACCAAGACAATTATGCTTCCAACTTTCCCGAAATAGTTTTGGGAAGTCCCTTTTCCAGCATGACTATGCCCCAGTGCTTAATAGAAAGGTCCTTAAAGCATGGTTGGGTGAGCATGTGTGGTAGAACTTGACAGGGTCAAACAAAGCCCAGATCTCAACACCATTGAAGTTCAGGATGAACTAGAATCAATAATGTAAAGCAGGTTCTCTCCACCAACATGAGTGTCTGACCTCACAAAAGCTCTTCTAAGTGAATGGGAAAAAAATCTGATGGGTTACTGTAATAGCTGAAGGCTTTCTGAAGGCCCCTGTCACTGCCATCTAGGTCCACCACTGAAGCTCAGCTAGATGCTGAGATTCAAAGGAGACCATAATTTACACTGTATACTGAAATATTACGGCATTGTAACATATAGTATAAGCGATCAGATGATTGCAGGTTCAGGTCCTCTTAGGGGACTAGAAAAATAAAATAAGAAAAAAAAGTTTATAGACAATAAATGAGTCACCATCTTTTTTTTCCCATTAAAAATAAATAAATTAACATTTGTTATCACTGCATGTGAAAAAGTGTAATCTATCAAAATATGAAATGAATTAAACTGATTAGTAAATGCGCTAACGAGAAAAAAAGTAAAAACACCAAACTAGCTTTTTATAGTCACTACACCACCTTAAAAAAGTGTAATAAAAGGTATCAAAATATTGTATGTACCCCAAAATTATATCAATGGAAAAATCAGCTTGTCACGCAAAAAACAAGTCCTCACACAGCTCCACTAATAGAAATGTAAAACTGTTCTGGATCTTGGAAAATGGAGACAAAAAAACAATTTTTTTTTGCAAAGTTCTGATTTTTTTTCCAACCACTTAAGTAAAAATTATGTATATGCAAGTTTGGTATCTTCGTCTTTGCACTGACCGGAAAATTCAGGTTTCCTGGTCATTTTTACCATACAATGAACACCATGAAATCAAATAAGTATTTGATACACTGCTGATTTTGCAAGTTTTGCCACCTACAAAGAATGGAGAGGGCTGTCATTTTTATCGTAGGTACACTTCAACTGTGAGAGACAGAATCTAAAAATAAAAAACAGTAATTCACATTGTGCGATATTTACATAATAAAATTGCACTTTATTACATGAAATAAGTATTTGATCACCTACCAACCAGCAAGAATTCTGGCTCTCACAGACCTGTTAGTTTTTCTATAAGAAGCCCTCCTACTCTGCACTACTTACCTGTATTAATTGCACCTGTTTGAACTTGTCACCTGTATAAAAGACACCTGTCTTTTTAAATCATGTATTTTTTTATTAAAGCATATGACACGCCATTAACACAGTCCGATACAATTTCCAGACAAATACCGTACGTTAGATACATGACCTGATAATATATTTTAATTTTACTAAACAACACCCTTACCACCTAACCAACCACTCTCCCTCCCCCCAATCTCTTGCCCATTATCCAATACAACCATCTGACAGCATCACCTCTTGAGAAAAGATATCAAGCTTTACAAAAACACGCCTGTACATGTAGGAGTCCCCCCAGAATCAACTACACAACACCCATTCTACTTTGCAGTAACTCAGCAGACGCCACACCTGGGTAATCCATCCATCCATCCCACACATTTTCAAATTTTGTATTCTGACCTCTCTTAACCCCTTCACCCCCAAGGGTGGTTTGCACGTTAATGACCGGGCCAATTTTTACAATTCTGACCACTGTCCCTTTATGAGGCTATAACTCTGGAACGCTTTGACGGATCTTGGCGATTCTGACATTGTTTTCTCGTGACATATTGTACTTCATGTTAAAGGTAAAATTTATTCGATATAACTTGCGTTTATTTGTGAAAAAAATGGAAATTTGGCGAAAATTTTGAAAATTTTGCAATTTTCCAACTTTGAATTTTTGTGCCCTTAAATCACAGACATATGTCATGCAAAATACTTAATAAGTAACATTTCCCACATGTCTACTTTACATCAGTACAATTTTGGAACCAAAATTTTTTTTTGTGACGGAGTTATAAGGGTTAAAAGTTGACCAGCAATTTCTCATTTTTACAACACCATTTTTTTTTAGGGACCACATCTCATTTGAAGTCATTTTGAGGGGTCTATATGATAGAAAATACTCAAGTGTGACACCATTCTAAAAACTGCACCCCTCAAGGTGCTCAAAACCACATTCAAGAAGTTTATTAACCCTTCAGGTGTTTCACAGGAATTTTTGGAATGTTTAAATAAAAATGAACATTTAACTTTTTTTCACACAAAATTTATTTCAGCTCCAATTTGTTTTATTTTACCAAGGGTAACAGGAGAAAATGGACCCCCAAAGTTGTTGTACAATTTGTCCTGAGTACGATGATACCCCATATGTGGGTGTAAACCATTGTTTAGGCGCATGGCAGAGCTTGGAAGGGAAGGAGCGCCATTTGACTTTTCAATGCAAAATTGACTGGAATTGAGATGGGACGCCATGTTGCGTTTGGAGAGCCCCTGATGTGCCTAAACATTGAAACTCCCTACAAGTGACACCATTTTGGAAAGTAGACCCCCTAAGGAACTTATCTAGATGTGTGGTGAGCACTTTGACCCACCAAGTGCTTCACAGAAGTTTATAATGCAGAGCCGTAAAAATAAAAAATCATATTTTTTCACAAAAATGATCTTTTTGCCCCCAATTTTTTATTTTCCCAAGGGTAAGAGAAGAAATTGGACCCCAAAAAATGTTGTGCAATTTGTCCTGAGTACGCTGATACCCCATATGTGGGTGTAAACCATTGTTTGGGCGCATGGCAGAGCTTGGAAGGGAAGGAGCGCCATTTGACTTTTCAATGCAAAATTGACTGGAATTGAGATGGGACGCCATGTTGCGTTTGGAGAGCCCCTGATGTGCCTAAACATTGAAACTCCCTACAAGTGACACCATTTTGGAAAGTAGACCCCCTAAGGAACTTATCTAGATGTGTGGTGAGCACTTTGACCCACCAAGTGCTTCACAGAAGTTTATAATGCAGAGCCGTAAAAATAAAAAATCATATTTTTTCACAAAAATGATCTTTTTGCCCCCAATTTTTTATTTTCCCAAGGGTAAGAGAAGAAATTGGACCCCAAAAAATGTTGTGCAATTTGTCCTGAGTACGCTGATACCCCATATGTGGGTGTAAACCATTGTTTGGGCGCATGGCAGAGCTTGGAAGGGAAGGAGCGCCATTTGACTTTTCAATGCAAAATTGACTGGAATTGAGATGGGACGCCATGTTGCGTTTGGAGAGCCCCTGATGTGCCTAAACATTGAAACTCCCTACAAGTGACACCATTTTGGAAAGTAGACCCCCTAAGGAACTTATCTAGATGTGTGGTGAGCACTTTGACCCACCAAGTGCTTCACAGAAGTTTATAATGCAGAGCCGTAAAAATAAAAAATCATATTTTTTCACAAAAATGATCTTTTTGCCCCCAATTTTTTATTTTCCCAAGGGTAAGAGAAGAAATTGGACCCCAAAAAATGTTGTGCAATTTGTCCTGAGTACGCTGATACCCCATATGTGGGTGTAAACCATTGTTTGGGCGCATGGCAGAGCTTGGAAGGGAAGGAGCGCCATTTGACTTTTCAATGCAAAATTGACTGGAATTGAGATGGGACGCCATGTTGCGTTTGGAGAGCCCCTGATGTGCCTAAACATTGAAACTCCCTACAAGTGACACCATTTTGGAAAGTAGACCCCCTAAGGAACTTATCTAGATGTGTTTTGAGAGCTTTGAACCCCCAAGTGTTTCACTACAGATTATAACGCAGAGCCGTGAAAATAATTTTTTTTTTTTTTTCTCAAAAATGATTTTTTAGCCCCCAGCTTTGTATTTTTACAAGGGTAACAGAATAAATTGGACCCCAAAATTTGTTTTCCAATTTGTCCTGAGTACGCTGATACCCCATATGTGGGGGGGAACCACTGTTTGGGCGCATGACAGAGCTCGGAAGGGAAGGAGCGCCATTTGGAATGCAGACTTAAATGGATTGGTCAGCAGCCGTCACGTTGCATTTGCAGAGCCCCTGATGTACCCAAACAGTACAAACCCCCCACAAGTGACCCCATATTGGAAACTAGACCTCCCAAGGAACTTATCTAGATGTGTTTTGAGAACTTTGAACCCCCAAGTGTTTCACTAAAGTTTATAGCGCAAAGCCGTGAAAATAAAAATTCTTTTTTTTTTTTTTCACAAAAATGATTTTTTAGCCCCCAGTTTTGTATTTTCACAAGGGTAACAGGATAAATTAGACCCCAAAAGTTGTTGTCCAATTTGTCCTGAGTACGCTGATACCCCATATGTGGGGGGGAACCACTGTTTGGGCGCATGACAGAGCTCGGAAGGGAAGGAGCGCCATTTGGAATGCAGACTTAAATGGATTGGTCAGCAGCCGTCACGTTGCATTTGCAGAGCCCCTGATGTACCCAAACAGTACAAACCCCCCACAAGTGACCCCATATTGGAAACTAGACCTCCCAAGGAACTTATCTAGATGTGTTTTGAGAACTTTGAACCCCCAAGTGTTTCACTAAAGTTTATAGCGCAAAGCCGTGAAAATAAAAATTCTTTTTTTTTTTCACAAAAATGATTTTTTAGCCCCCAGTTTTGTATTTTCACAAGGGTAACAGGATAAATTAGACCCCAAAAGTTGTTGTCCAATTTGTCCTGAGTACGCTGATACCCCATATGTCGGGGGGAACCACTGTTTGGGCGCATGACAGAGCTTGGAAGGGAAGGAGCGCCATTTGGAATGCAGCCTTAAATGGATTGGTCTGCAGGCGTCACGTTGCATTTGCAGAGCCCCTGATGTACCCAAACAGTACAAACCCCCCACAAGTGACCCCATATTGGAAACTAGACCTCCCAAGGAACTTATCTAGATGTGTTGTGAGAACTTTGAACCCCCAAGTGTTTCACTACAGTTTATAATGCAGAGCCGTGAAAATAAAACATCTTTTTTTTCCCACAAAAATGATTTTTAGCCCCCCAAATTTTTATTTTCCCAAGGATAACAAGAGAACTTGGACCCCAGAAGTTGTTGTTCAATTTGTCCCGAGTACGCTGATAACACATATGTTGGGGTAAACCCCTTTTTGGGCGCACGGGAGAGCTCGGAAGGGAAGGAGCACTGTTTTACTTTTTCAACGCAGAATTGGCTGGAATTGAGATTGGACGCCATGTCGCGCTTGGAGAGCCCCTGATGTGCCTGGACAGTGGAAACCCCCCAATTCTACCTGAAACCCTAACCCAAACACACCCCTAACCCTAATCCCAACGGTAACCCTAACCACACCCCTAGCCCTGACACACCCATAATTCTAATCCCAACCCTAATCCAAACGTAAATGTAATCCAAACCCTAACCCTAACTTTAGCCCCAACCCTAACTTTAGCCCCAACCCTAACTTTACCTCCAACCCTAGCCCTAACCCTAACCCTACCCCTAACCCTAACCCTAAACGTGACTGAAATACGTGGCACTGAAATACGTGGCACTGAAATACGTGGCACTGAAATACGTGGCACTGAAATACGTGGCACTGAAATACGTGGCACTGAAATACGTGGCACTGAAATACGTGGCACTGAAATACGTGATACGTGGCACTGAAATACGTGGCACTGAAATACGTGGCACTGAAATACGTGGCACTGAAATACGTGGCACTGAAATATGTGATACGTGGCACTGAAATACGTGGCACTGAAATACGTGGCACTGAAATACGTGGCACTTAAATACGTGGCACTGAAATATGTGATACGTGGCACTTAAATACGTGGCACTGAAATACGTGGCACTTAAATACGTGGCACTTAAATACGTGGCACTGAAATATGTGATACGTGGCACTTAAATACGTGGCACTGAAACACGTGGCACTGAAATACGTGGCACTGAAATACGTGGCACTGAAATACGTGGCACTGAAATACGTGGCACTGAAATACGTGCAACTGAAATACGTGGTACTAAAATATGTGGCACTGAAATACGTGATACGTGGCACTGAAATACGTGGCACTGAAATACGTGGCACTGAAATACGTGGCACTGAAATACGTGGCACTGAAATACGTGGCACTGAAATACGTGGCACTGAAATACGTGGCACTGAAATACGTGGCACTATGACTGTCAGAAAATGTTCATTAAACGGTTAGGGGTGAGGTTAGGGGTAGAGTTAGGGTTAGGGTTTGGATCCCTTTATCACCTTGATGGTGGTGGGTGGCTTTTCAGTGTGTTTTCTGTTTTTTTTCGATAAAAATGCATGCGTTTTTAACGCAAACAAACGCATGTGCTTAAAAACGCAAGAAAATACTGCAGGTTGTATTTCTGAAAATGAACGCATGCAGAAAAAAACCGCATGCGTTTGAAAACGCGACCAAACGCGTACAAAAAAACCGCATGCGTTTTCAATGTTAAATATAGGGAAAAAACGCATGCGTTTTTTTGTGCAAAAAACGCTGCAGACAAAAACGGAAGTGTGAAACCAGCGACGCTTTTTATAGCAAAAAAGTTTTTGCGTCTCCACCTTTTGAGACCTATAATTTTTCCACATTTGCTCCACAGAGTCATGTGAGGTCTTGTTTTTTGCGGGACGAGTTGACGTTTTTATTGGTAACATTTTCGGACACGTGACCATTTTTGATCGCTTTTTATTCCGATTTTTGTGAGGCAGAATGACCAAAAACCTGCTATTCATGAATTTCTTTTGGGAGAGGCGTTTATACCGTTCTGCGTTTGGTAAAATTGATAAAGCAGTTTTATTCGTCGGGTCAGTATGATTACAGCGATATCTCATTTATATCATTTTTTTATGTTTTGGCGCTTTTATACGATAAAAACTATTTTATAGAAAAAATAATTATTTTGGTATCGCTTTATTCTCAGGACTATAACTTTTTTATTTTTTTGCTGATGATGCTGTATGGCGGCTTGTTTTTTGCGGGACAAGATGACGTTTTCAGCGGTACCATGGATATTTATATCAGTCTTTTTGATCGCGTGTTATTCCACTTTTTGTTCGGCGGTATGGTAATAAAGCGTTGTTTTTTGCCTCGTTTTTTTTTTTTTTTTCTTACGGTGTTTACTGAAGGGGTTAACTAGTGGGGCAGTTTTATAGGTTGGGTCGTTACGGACGTGGCGATACTAAATATGTGTACTTTTATTGTTTTTTTTTTTTTATTTAGATAAAGAAATATATTTATGGGAATAATATATTTTTTTTTTTTTTCATTATTTTGGAATATTTTTTTTTATTTTTTTTTACACATTTGGAAATTTTTTTTTTTACTTTTTTACTTTGCCCCAGGGGGGGACAATACAGATCGGTGATCTGTCAGTTTGCATAGCACTCTGACAGATCACCGATCTGCGAGAAGTGCAGGCTGCTTCACAGTGCCTGCTCTGAGCAGGCTTCTGTGAAGCCACCTCCCTCCCTGCAGGACCCGGATCCGCGGCCATCTTGGATCCGGGTCTGGAGCAGGCAGGGAGGGAGGTAAGACCCTCGCAGCAACGCGATCACATCGCGTTGCTGCGGGGGGCTCAGGGAAGCCCGCAGGGAGCCCTCTCCCTGCGCGATGCTTCCCTGCATCGCCGGCACATCGCGATCATGTTTGATCGCGGTGTGCCGGGGGTTAATGTGCCGGGGGCGGTCCGTGACCGCTCCTGGTACATAGTGCCGGATGTCAGCTGCGATATGCAGCCGACACCCGGCCGCGATCGGCCGCGCTCCCCCCGTGAGCGCGGCCGATCGGCTATGACGTACTATCCCGTCGGCGGTCATACGGGCCCACCCCACCTCGACGGGATAGTACGTCGGATGTCAGGAAGGGGTTAATATTTCTTTCCATAAGGATAATAAAATTTATCTTGTTGATAAATTCCTTTTTCCCTGGCGGTTTTTCATCCAACCAATGCATTGCGATAAGCTTTCTCGCAGCATACAACAATCTTGCGATAGTCAGCCTTCCACATTCATCCGTAGCAATATCATCCATACAGCCCAAAGGCAAGTAAAAGACACCTGTCTAGTGATGAGTGAGTATACCCGTTACTCGAGATTTCCCGAGCATGCTCGGGAAATCTCAAATAACGAGTATACTCGCTCATCGCTACAACTGTCCACACACTCAATCACACTCCAACCTCTCCACCATGGTCAAGACCAAAAAGCTGTCTTTGGACACCAAGGACAAAATTGTAGACCTGCACAAGGCTTGGATGGGCTGCAGGACAATAGGCAAGCAGCTTGTGAGACGGCAGCAACTATTGGTGCAATTGTTAGAAAATGGAAGAAACACAAGATGATTGTCAGTCTTCCTCAGTCTGTGGCTCCATGCAAGATCTCGCCTCGTGGGGTAAGGATGATTCTAAGAAAGGTCAGGAATAGAGATGAGCGAGTGTACTCCTTGCTAGGGTTTTCCCGAGCACGCTCGGTGACCTCCGAGTATTTATGAGATTTAGGTTTCATCGCGGCAGCGCAATGATTTACAGCTACTAGCCAGGCTGAGGGAGTTGCCTGGTTGCTAGGGAATCCCCACATGTAATCAAGCAGGCTAGCAGCTGTAAATCTTTCAGCTGCCGTGATGAAAACTAAATCTCCGAGCAGTCATAAATACTCGGAGGTCACCCGAGCGTGCTCGTGAAAACCCGAACAAGTACACTCGCTCATCACTAGTCAGGAATCATCCCAGAACTATGTGGGAGGATCTGGTCAATGACCTGAAGAGGAATGGGACCACAGTCTCAAACATTACCATTAGTAACACACTACACCTTTATGGCTTAAAATCCTGCAGGGCATGCAAGGTCCCTATGCTCACATCAGCATATGTCATGGCCTGTTTGACGTTCGCCAATGACCATCTGGATGATCTAGAGGAGGCATGGGAGAAGGTCATGTGGTTAGATGAGACCAAAAGAGAACTTTTCAGAATCAACTCCACTCGTCGTGTTTGGAGGAAGAAGAAGGTAGAGTACAACCCCAAGAACATTGTTCCAACCATGAACCATGGTGGGGGAAACATCATACTTTGGGGGTGTTTTTCTGCAAAGGGGACAGGACGACTGCACCGTACTAAGGGTGGATGGATGGGGTCATGTATCGCAAGATATTGTCTAACAACCTCCTTCAGTAAGAGCATTGAAGATGGGTCGTGGCTGGGTCATCCAGCATGACAATGACCCAAAACACACAGCCAGGGCAACTAAGGAGTGGATCTGTAAGAAGCATTTCAAGGTCCTGGATCGGCCTAGCCAGTCTCCAGACCTAAACCCAATAGAAAATCTTTGGAGGGAGCTGAAACTCAATGTTGTCCAGTGACAGCCCCGAAACCCGAAAGATATGGAGATCTGTATGAAGGAGTGGGCCACAATCCCTGCTGCAGTGTGTGCAAACTTGGTCAAGAACTACAAGAAATGTCTGATCTCTGTAATTGGAAACAAAGGTGTCTGTACCAAATATTAAGTTCTGTTTTTCTATTGTATCAAATACTGACTTCCTGCAATAAAATGCTAATTAATTATGTAAAAATCATACAATGTAATTTTGTTTTTCTATTTTTAGATTCTATCTCTCACAGTTGAAGTGTACCTACAATAAAAATTACAGACCTCTCCAATCTTTGTAGGTGGGAAAACTCACAAAATCAGCAGTGTATCAAATACTTATTTTCCCCAAAGTAGATTTCGCACTGAATATACTTTTGCTGTATAACTCACTATGAGATGTCCTTTGGTGACTTTTGAAACTTGACAAACAAGTACAATACTTTTTATGTACAAACATTACAAACAACATGAACCACAAGGCAGAAAAAGAAAAGAAAAACAATGTAGGAATTGAGTTTTTATGGCAATCAGCACCTGCAGCTTCTTGTATTGGCATCAGCACTTCAGCTGCCCGTATTTACTGTATTCTTCATCATCTCATGATCTGTCTGTAGAATGTGGAGTTTAGCCTTGATAAAACGCTGATCAGGCAGAACATTCCCCCATGTTTTACTCCGTCCTGCTGACTGATATCCTGTTTCCCCTCATATCTTATTCCGTCAGCACTGCTGGCCACCCGCCTATTATTTGGTCAGAATTAGTAATATGTAGGCTGAGTTAACAATGCCAATTTTTGTAAACGTTTAACCACTTATTGGGGTACTCCACTATCTGGCCAACTCCTTTTCAAATGACGTCGTCCACCTCATAAAATAAAATGTTTTTCTCATTTTCATCTTTTTTTTTTACTTCATTTTTCTTGTCTCCTTAAGGAATTTGAACCTGCGATCGTCTGATCCCTTACACTATTGCTGCAGTATAATAGGATACAGTGTGAATCCCGACCGGGCGATTTTACGGATTTTGTGCTTTCGTTTTTTCCTCCCCTTATTCCAAGAGCTATAAATTTTTTCAATTTTAGGTACAGTATATCGAGATGTGGAGCTGTGTGAGTGCTTGTTTTTTTGCGCCCTAGTCAATGTTTTTATTGTTAACATTTTGGGGTAGATACAAAGTTTTGATTGCCTGCTATAACATTTTTTTGTTCTGTTATGGCTGCTGAAAAAACACATTTTTGTTTTGATCTTTTTTTCCTTCTTGGTACCATTTAAGAAATTGGATGAATTTATTTTAAATATTAATGATAAATAGCTGACTTTTACAAAAGCAGCAATACCTAATATGTCTAATTTTTTTATTTATTAATCTTTAACGGAGGAGAAAGTGGGGTAATTGGAACTGTTATTTTTTCATATTATTTGAAAACATTTTTTTCCCACTTTTAACTGTTTTTGTTATTCCCCTTAGGGGACTTGAAGCTGTGATCATCGGATTGCATGTGTTATATACAGAAATTTCACAGTATTCCTGTATATACAATAATCACTGTCTCCTATGAACGCCAGCTACAGACTGGTTTATCACAGGAGTGCTGTGATGACAGGCACTGGGGTTATCAGCAGACCTTGGCTGTCATGGCAGTCCATCGGTGCCGCAGGATAACATCAAGGGCACGCAGATGGACGAGTGCAATCACCCCCCCAATGGAGCGTGTTATATGCCGCTGTCAGAGATTGACAGCGGCTTCTCTTCCACCCTACTTTGTCAACAGGGTTTGACTGCCGATGTCATGCTGATTGACAGCCAGCTATCAATCAGCATGACATCAGCAGTCATGCCCCATCGACAGACTCCGTCCAAAAGAGGAAGAACTGCTCTGTTTAGGTGGAGCAACTGAATAGCTGGCAAGAGCAGTCCGTCACGGCTCTGAGTAGAATAGGCAGGTAGTTAGCAACTACGTGTCGGTCAGTTCTTAGGCCCATAGTAAAGAAAATAGTCCTTGAAATCCTCTTTAAGTGCACCTTTCCACCTGCTTGTTTTCCATATATCTCTGCCCTTCTCCAGGTCTCTGAAGCCCAAGCTTTCAATCAAAGAAGAAGGGGTGTAGAGATAGGGGAAAACAAGCAGGTGGATAGGTGTAAATATTTGACCCTGCCATGATGCACCGAGCGCCTGTACTTGGTTTGAACAGGAAAGATATATATCTTGGTCCCGTGTTAGCCAGTAGATAGAAAAATATTTAGAATTGAGAGTCGACCTGTGTAGTCTCGAATGCTTGCAATTTGTTACCATCTTTTCAGTTTGTTACCATCTTTTCAGTTAGCCATTAAAAGGTATCAACCACTGAGGACTCTCAATTCTAAATATTTTGGTTTGAACAGTAATTCTGTTCTGACAGAGTCCCTTTAAAGATCAGCACCTAGCGCTCACCTAGCGCTTTTGTTCAAGATTCATCCAAAGGAAGTGAGAGCGCGGCAGCCCAATAGCCGCCACTGATTGGCTGCACGGCTCACGTGGATCAGTATCATGCAAGCCCAGTGAGTCCCACTCCTGACAGCGATGACAGGGATGAGAATATGGCGTTTCTGTTTTATAAAGAGGACTATTCAATTTGAGAAGGTGTTATCCTATCCTGTTAGTGGACAGCCCCTTCAAGAACATGAAAACCAAAGAAACGAGCTGGATCATAAGGCTAGGGTCACATTGCGTTATGTGACCGCGTTTAACGGACTACGTTACACCGCGGCATAACGTAGTCCGTTAACGCTGCCATTGCCTTTGAAGAAGCGATCAAGCGAAACGCGCGTCAGGGGTAGCGGGTAGGCTACACACGTATCCTGATCCATTATGGGTAAGTCCTTATGGCCTTGGCGGGATATACACACTGGGATATAATGATGTACTAGGTGACATAAGGCGTTGGTCCTGTATAGATCTTTCTCCCATGATGGGAGTACATATTACCTTTGTGGACTAATAATACTTACCCAGGTCATACACTAGATATGTGTCCTACCCCTTAGTGTACTGGTTGGTTCTCCTTTTGTTTACATGTTGGAATCTTTTATGTATTCTGTCATGTATTTATAATTCATTTATTTATATTTTCTTGTATGGTTTTTTCTGTACTTCATTAATAAAATTTTGTGATTTTTATTTTAGTGTCTATGCTCCCTCTTTTCGCTAGTATATAATATGTCCTATTGGGAGTGATGCTCCTATAGACTTGTTTTGATATTGGGAGAGCAATACCTGATTTTTGAATATGCTCTCGGCCATTTACAATACATGCTTATTGATTTTTGTGTGCATTAGGATAAAATGGCAGCAGAGCTGCAGGAATCCATCCTCTGCTTCCTGCCCAGCACTTTCACTCTGACACAAGCGCATGCAGCTTGATGACGTCAGCATGCAATGCACGCCTATGTCAGAGAGAAAGTTGCCGGGGACAAAGAAAGAAGCAGCGGGGGAACGAGCGGAGAGGTGAGTATGACTTTTTTCTCCAATGATGGGATGTGTTGGAGAAGGCAATGAAGGGTTGTGGCGGAGAGAACAATGATGGGATGTGTGAGAGAAGGCAATGATGGGATGTGTGGGAGAGGGTAATGATGGAATGTGTGGGAGAAGGCAATGATGGGATGTGTGGGAGAAGGCAATGATGGGATGTGTGGGAGAAGGCAATGATGGGATGTGTGGGAGAAGGCAATGATGGGATGTGTGGGAGAAGGCAATGATGGGATGTGTGGGAGAAGGCAATGATGGGATGTGTGGAAGAGGGCAATGATGGGATGTGTGGGAGACGGCAATGATGGGATGTGTGGGAGAGGACAATGATGGAATGTGTGGGAGAAGGCAATGATGGTATGTGAGGGAGAGGACAATGATGGAATGTGTGGAAGAAAATGATGGGATGTGTGGGAGAGGGTAATGATGGGATGTGAGGGAGAGGGTAATGATGGGATGTGTGGGAGAGGGCAATGATGGGATGTGTGGGAGAGGGCAATGATGGGATGTGTGGGAGAGGGTAATGATGGGATGTGAGGGTAATGATGGAATGTGTGGGAGAGGACAATGATGGAATGTGTGGGAGAAAGCAATGATGGGATGTGAGGGAGAGGAAAATGATGGAATGTGTGGGAAAGGGTAATGATGGGATGTGAGGGAGAGGGCAATGATGGGATGTGTGGGAGAAGGCAATGATGGTATGTGAGGGAGAGGACAATGATGGAATGTGTGGAAGAAAATGATGGGATGTGAGGGAGAGGGTAATGATGGGATGTGTGGGAGAGGGTAATGATGGGATGTGTGGGAGAGGGCAATGATGGGATGTGTGGGAGAGGGCAATGATGGGATGTGTGGGAGAGGGTAATGATGGGATGTGAGGGTAATGATGGAATGTGTGGGAGAGGACAATGATGGAATGTGTGGGAGAAGGCAATGATGGTATGTGAGGGAGAGGACAATGATGGAATGTGTGGAAGAAAATGATGGGATGTGTGGGAGAGGGTAGTGATGGGATGTGAGGGAGAGGGTAATGATGGGATGTGTGGGAGAGGGCAATGATGGGATGTGTGGGAGAGGGCAATGATGGGATGTGTGGGAGAGGGTAATGATGGGATGTGAGGGTAATGATGGAATGTGTGGGAGAGGACAATGATGGAATGTGTGGGAGAAAGCAATGATGGGATGTGAGGGAGAGGAAAATGATGGAATGTGTGGGAGAGGGTAATGATGGGATGTGAGGGAGAGGGCAATGATGGGATGTGTGGGAGAAGACAATGATGGGATGTGAGGGAGAGGGCAATGAAGGGTTGTGGTGGAGAGGACAATGATGGGATGTGTGAGAGAAGGCAATGATGGGATGTGTGGGAGAGGGCAATGATGGGATGTGTGGGAGAGGGTAATGATGGAATGTGTGGGAGAAGGCAATGATGGGATGTATGGGAGAGGGTAATGATGGAATGTGTGGGAGAAGGCAATGATGGGATGTGAGGGAGAGGACAATGATGGAATGTGTGGAAGAAGGCAATGATGGGATGTATAGGTGAGGGTAATGATGGGATGTGAGGGAGAGGGTAATGATGGGATGTGAGGGAGAGGGCAATGAAGGGTTGTGGTGGAGAGGACAATGATGGGATGTGTGGGAGAAGGTAATGATGGGATGTGGGGGAGAGGGCAATGATGTGATGTGTGGGAGAGGGTAATGATGGGATGTGAGGGAGAGGGCAATGAAGGGTTGTGGCGGAGAGGACAATGATGGGATGTGTGGGAGAAGGCAATGATGGGATGTGTGGGAGAAGGCAATGATGGGATGTGAGGGTAGGGCTGAGCGAAACGGATCGTTGATTTTCATAAGTCGCCGACTTTTGGCAAAGTCGGGTTTCGTGAAACCCGACCCGACTCCAGCGTGGGATCGGCCACGTGGTCGGCGATCTTGGCGCCAAAGTCGCGTTTTGTATGACGCCTTCCCCGCCATTTTTTCAGCCAATTAAGGAGTGTGGGCAGCGTGATGACATAGGTTCCGGCCTGGCTTCTGCGGCGTCATAGAGCCATATTACCGTTCGGGCTGCAGTGATTTCCGCAGTCAAACACAACATATGCTTTGCACGGAGGGGAGAGAGAGAGAGAGAGAATAAAATCACATTGACTTGCATTGGGTTTCGTGTTCCGGTTCGGAACCCGACTTTACAGTAGAATCGGCGATTTCACGCGATCCGACTTTCGAGAAGGTCGGGTTTCACAAAACCCAACTCGATCCTAAAAAACCAAAAGTCGCTCAACCCTATGTGAGGGAGAGGGTAATGAAGGGTTGTGGTGGAGAGGACAATGATGGGATGTGTGGGAGAAGGTAAAGATGGGATGTGTGGGAGAGGGTAATGATGGGATGTGGAGAGGACAATGATGGGTTCTGGAGAAGAGGACAAGGATGGGATGTGTGTCGCTTTCTAGGACTCTGCAGCATCATGACGTTGGGTTAGGCCTAGTGACAACCCCTAATATGGAGACATGGAGCCTAAGAAGCAGCAAAAGATGTCTGCAAAGAACAGAGGTCGAAGCTAGGTATTGTGAATCTGCTCATCGTTAGTGTCTTGTCTACTTTCCCACTCTGGTTACCAACTCCAGCTAGTGATTGGCTGCAGCTGTCGTACGTCCCTGAGGTGGAAGAAAGAGACTGGAAGGGAATCGGGCGCCATTGGAATGAGATGGCAGAGTATAAGAGAAACAGAAATTGCTGTACCTTTTTTTTTAAACAAATTGAGAGCATTTTGGAAAAAAAGGTAAGTTCCGAGAAACGCCCTTTAGGCTACGTTCACATTTGCGTTGTGCGCCGCAGCGTCGGCGCCGCAACGCACAACGCAAACAAAAACGCAGCAAAACGCATGCACAACGCTGCGTTTTGCGCCGCATGCGTCCTTTTTTTCATTGATTTTGGACGTCCGGGTCCTCTGCGCCCGGACGCGGGCGCCGCAGGGACGCATGCGGCGCAAAACGCAAGTGCAACGCATGTCCATCGCCCCCATGTTAAATATAGGGGCGCATGACGCATGCGGCGACACTGCGGCGCCCAACGCTGCGGCGCCGACCGCAAATGTGAACGTAGCCTAACATATACTCGTCAGTTACCTAAGTGCGATGCAGCTATCTGCGCTTGTGCAGAACCCGGATACAGGATACCGTTGACGTTGGATGGACACCACTTATGACCGATTGCTGTAAGAGCACTTTGGATGTGATCGAGGCCTAAACCATGTAATATATCTACAGGTAATATATGTGGTGGAGCCTTTAAATATAAATGGAAAGTCCCATCGCCACGGTGTAAGCTGGGGTGTAATGGTGCCGCATCCTGTGACTGTGGGGTCTGCAGCATTCCCATCACCTGAGAGAATCCTACAAGACCTGGAAAAATCCAGCAAAACCGTCTGATGATCAGGACATGTCGTGTATTATGCAGATTGTATCTAGAAAGTTCTGCCGCTGGGGAAGGAAAGAAAATCTTAGGTCTCACTGAAATTTCAACTTGGATCGCTGGATTCAGAGTCCAGAGTGCTAACTATTACACCAAGGAACCGCTGCAGCCGAATCGCTCCTCTCCTGTCCAAGTCCCTGCTTCCTCTCAGCGCTCTGCCCCCTCTTAGCCTCCTCTCCGCGCTCTGCCTTTCAGCCCTCTCCACGCTCTGCTTCCTTTCAGCCCTCTGTTCCTCTCCACGCTTTGCCTCCTCAGCCTTCTGCCCTCTCTCCGCGCTTTACCTCCCCTCAGCCCCCTCTTCGAGCTCTGCTTCCTCTCAGCCCTCTGCCCCCTCTCCGCCCTGCTTTTTCTTAGCCCTCTGCCCCCTTTCCGCGTTTTGCCTCCCCTCAGCCCTCTGCCACCTCTCCGAGCTCTGCTTCCTCTCCGCCCTCTACCCCCTCGGTGCTCTGCCTCCTCTCCGCGCTTTCCCTCCTCTCAGCCCTCTACCCCCTCGGTGCTCTGCCTCCTCTCCGCGCTTTCCCTCCTCTCAGCCCTCTACCCCCTCGGTGCTCTGCCTCCTCTCCGCGCTTTCCCTCCTCTCAGCCCTCTACCCCCTCGGTGCTCTGCCTCCTCTCCGCGCTTTCCCTCCTCTCAGCCCTCTACCCCCTCGGTGCTCTGCCTCCTCTCCGCGCTTTCCCTCCTCTCAGCCCTCTACCCCCTCGGTGCTCTGCCTCCTCTCCGCGCTTTGCCTCCTCTCAGCCCTCTGCCTCCTCTCAGCCCTCTGCCTCCTCTCCGCGCTTTCCCTCCTCTCAGCCCTCTGCCTCCTCTCCGCGCTTTGCCTCCTCTCCGCGCTTTGCCTCCTCTCAGCCCTCTGCCTCCTCTCAGCCCTCTGCCTCCTCTCCGCGCTTTCCCTCCTCTCAGCCCTCTGCCTCCTCTCCGCGCTTTCCCTCCTCTCAGCCCTCTGCCCCCTCGGTGCTCTGCCTCCTCTCCGCGCTTTCCCTCCTCTCAGCGCTTTGCCTCCTCTCAGCCCTCTGCCTCCTCTCCGCGCTTTCCCTCCTCTCAGCGCTTTCCCTCCTCTCAGCCCTCTGCCCCCTCGGTGCTCTGCCTCCTCTCCGCGCTTTCCCTCCTCTCTGCGCTTTGCCTCCTTCCAGCCCTCTGCCCCCGCTCTGCTTCCTCTCAGTGTTGTGCTTCATCTTGTACCAAAGCGCATTCGGACGCTGCAGCTGCTTGTGTTTCCTTCCGTGCCCGCAGTGTCACAGCGGACTGCCCACCCCCTGCCATACTGCAACACCTCCTGCAGAACAAAGCGCCGCCATTTTGCGCCTCTCACTGCGCTCTGTCACACCGCCCTTGCAGCAACTTTAAGTGATTTATTTCAGAATCTACACCTATAAACCAACTCAACTTTTCATAATAAACCGGCAACAAGGAAAGAGATACCGAAACAAAGCCACAAATGGCACGGCGACGAGGGTGTACAAAGATGGCGGCACTATGCCCCATTGAACCCGGAAGTGCTGCATACTTGTTTCCGGTTGGTACTGGGCGGAAGCGTTGTTCCTGTTTCAGGGAGGGGTTCGGTCACAGCCGGGCTTCCTGGAGATTTGTCGGTTGTTGCCGATAGCTGCAGATCCGGAGCACTACACGAAGCGCCAGCATGGGAACCCGGGACGACGAATATGACTATCTGTTCAAAGGTAGAAGCGGGAGCGGCGACGGAGGACGAGGGCAGCCGTGGGGGGAGACGGGGCTATAATGGCGGCGGAGATGGGGTGCAGATGACAGAACCCTGGCGGCGGAGACATATAGACTAACGTGGAGGGGCCGAGAGGATGGCCGAGTGTCACCGCAGAGAGGGGAGGAGAATGGCGGCGGCGGCCGGGGGATGCGGGCTGTGCCGGTGTCACATACAGCAGGGCACATCATAAATGTGGTGGGGGTACATGTGCTGTATACAGCAGGCACATATATGGGGAGGATCGCATGTATACAGCAGGCACATATAAGGGGATCGCATGTATACAGCAGGCACATATATGGGGATCACATGTATACAGCAGGGCACATCATATATGGGGAGGATCGCATGTATACAGCAGGGCACATCATATATGGGGAGGATCGCATGTATACAGCAGGGCACATCATATATGGGGAGGATCGCATGTATACAGCAGGCACATATATGGGGAGGATCGCATGTATACAGCAGGCACATATATGGGGAGGATCGCATGTATACAGCAGGCATATATACACTCACCGGCCACTTTATTAGGTACACCATGCTAGTAACGGGTTGGACCCCCTTTTGCCTTCAGAACTGCCTCAATTCTTCGTGGCATAGATTCAACAAGGTGCTGGAAGCATTCCTCAGAGATTTTGGTCCATATTGACATGATGGCATCACACAGTTGCCGCAGATTTGTCGGCTGCACATCCCAAAGATGCTCCATACAAGGCAGGATGGATCCATGCTTTCATGTTGTTTACGCCAAATTCTGACCCTACCATCCGAATGTCGCAGCAGAAATCGAGACTCATCAGACCAAGCAACGTTTTTCCAATCTTCTACTGTCCAATTTCGATGAGCTTGTACAAATTGTAGCCTCAGTTTCCTGTTCTTAGCTGAAAGGAGTGGTACCCGGTGTGGTCTTCTGCTGCTGTAGCCCATCTGCCTCAAAGTTCGACGCACTGTGCGTTCAGAGATGCTCTTAGGCCTACCTTGGTTGTAACGGGTGGCGATTTGAGTCACTGTTGCCTTTCTATCAGCTCGAACCAGTCTGCCCATTCTCCTCTGACCTCTGGCATCAACAAGGCATTTCCGCCCACAGAACTGCCGCTCACTGGATTTTTTTTCTTTTTCGGACCATTCTCTGTAAACCCTAGAGATGGTTGTGCGTGAAAATCCCAGTAGATCAGCAGTTTCTGAAATACTCAGACCAGCCCTTCTGGCACCAACAACCATGCCACGTTCAAAGGCACTCAAATCACCTTTCTTCCCCATACTGATGCTCGGTTTGAACTGCAGGAGATTGTCTTGACCATGTCTACATGCCTAAATGCACTGAGTTGCCGCCATGTGATTGGCTGATTAGAAATTAAGTGTTAACAAGAAGTTGGACACGTGTACCTAATAAAGTGGCCGGTGAGTGTATATGGGGAGGATCGCATGTATACAGCAGGCACATATATGGGGAGGATCGCATGTATACAGCAGGCACATATATGGGGAGGATCGCATGTATACAGCAGGGCACATATATGGGGAGGATCGCATGTATACAGCAGGGCACATATAAGGGGATCACATGTATACAGCAGGCACATATATGGGGGGGATCGCATGTATACAGCAGGCACATATATGGGGAGGATCGCATGTATACAGCAGGCACATATATGGGGAGGATCGCATGTATACAGCAGGCACATATATGGGGAGGATCGCATGTATACAGCAGGCACATATATGGGGAGGATCGCATGTATACAGCAGGCACATATATGGGGAGGATCGCATGTATACAGCAGGCACATATATGGGGAGGATCGCATGTATACAGCAGGCACATATATGGGGAGGATCGCATGTATACAGCAGGCACATATATGGGGAGGATCGCATGTATACAGCAGGCACATATATGGGGAGGATCGCATGTATACAGCAGGCACATATATGGGGAGGATCGCATGTATACAGCAGGCACATATATGGGGAGGATCGCATGTATACAGCAGGCACATATATGGGGAGGATCGCATGTATACAGCAGGCACATATATGGGGAGGATCGCATGTATACAGCAGGCACATATATGGGGAGGATCGCATGTATACAGCAGGCACATATGTGGTGGGGGTACATGTACTGTATAGAGCAGGGCCCGCACATCATATGGGATGGGGGTCACAAGTATAGAATACATACTGTAATACACAATGTCACCTATAATGTTGTATGTAATAGGAGTCACCTGTATAATTTATATAACGTCTCCTATAATATACAGATGTAGCTGAGCTCAGATCCTGGGACATGCGGTGTTACATAGGACTGCAGGTAAACCTGCTACATCTGCTCACGCACAGGATCAGGTTCCATGTCAGCTCTGCTGCATCAGTACACTCGGTATCCGATGGTCAGGGCGCCCGCTGTACCCTGCAGTGTCGGTGATCTAGGCCTCCACTGATTGCAGTGCTGTTTCCTTAAATCCTCAGTAGTTGCATTGCTGTCTGTTAACCCCTCCTGTTGTGTGGAAGATAATGTGTTCAGCAGATTATCATCTCCAGGATTGATCAGTCTCTTCTGATGTAACCTCATGGAGCGCTTTTTAACCCCTTCTCACCTACAGCAGTGTGGCCTGTGGTTCTTCAGCTGTGGTCAAAGTGCAAACCCACCACCTGACCTAATAGCGGTGGTCTCCAGCTGTGGTTGAGCTGCAGACTGAGTCAGATTTTCATCTGATTTGTGTCCACTTTTACTGACACTACTTCATCAGTTTTTTTTCTTACAAACAAACAAAAGGTATTCTGCGTTCCTTCTCCTTCCCTTTGAGGCTGGATTGCCACCTCTGAGTTTTGCGGTCCCACTACAGACTGTGGTGTATGGAGGCGGCCACTAATATCCTGCCCTAAACTCATAGGCATGTCCCCAGCTGTCAGTTTGGGGTCAGGTCAGCTTTCCCGTCCTTACCCCACGGCGCGGTATAAGTGTGTGTTCTAGAGGAGGTGGCCCCGGCGCTTCCTTCCCAGCAGCTCCTCTATGGTGGACAGACCTGTTGCAGCGCAGTCATCTGTGTGATTTTGGCTCCTGCACCGATTAGTCATTCGGGAGTGTGAGCGACTCCTTCATGAATACGTATTATAACCTGTCCTGGTTTTCTGCACAATTTACCTTTAGGACAACTCAGACTTTGAAATCTCCCCAAGTTCTTGGCCTGGTTTTGGATTTTACCTTTGAAATGCCGAGCGAGATTTTTTTTTTTAAATCCTGTTGTTCCTTTCTATCATCCGTTAGGTTTGTGCTAGGCTGTTTTATTTTCTTGGTTGTCCAGATACAGGCCTGCCCCCATGATTACTACGTCACCTAACATGTGTCCCCAAGTACATACGTGTGGATCTCATCCAGTGAAGCGTGTAGTAGAGAATCGATGCCCACTGGCCATGTTGTTTATCTTTGGTCGCGCTGAGAACGGCTTCCTACCCTCCTGGCTTTCGCAGCACTTCTTGATTACCTGTCTGACTTCATCGTTGTGGCATGACACGTCGCCTCTCTGGGCCGGCTAATCAAAAGAAGAGCTGCAGATCCCGGGAGGCAGGACTCCCACTCAGTGACCACATGTTCCTGACATGGCCAATGCACCAGCCCTAAGTATCGGTCCTCTTTTAGGGTTAGCTCCTTAGAATCCCTTTCTGGCATAACCCCAAGCTTGCTGTCCCTTCATTAATACAATTTGGGTCTGTGCTAATTAACTCTTTGATGTAACATACTAGAGTTGAGCAAAAAGCTTTTCAGGGTCCTGGTCCAGAGCCACATTGATGGTCCGCAGACACAGGACCAGTGCTCTGTTCCTACCTGGCGGGGTCCTTGGCGTTTCTCTTCTGATTGGTAGGCCCAGCTCTATGTCATGATAGTAGTGTGACACATGACATAATGCCCGGCCTACTGATCAGACGCTGTGCCGGAGATCCCATCAGGTAGGAGCGGGGCTCCGTCTACGGATTTAGGATGTGGCTCGGGGCCAGGATCTGTACATCTTTTTACCTAACAGTAATGGACCTTTTGCCTGTCATTGGGTGATATTAAAGGGACTTCAAAGCTAATGATTGTGGCCACTTGTAGTGAGAGCTCCTGATATCACCTGCACATGACTGTATCTAGAGGGGGAAGCACAGGAGATGACGTGCTGATCATGGGGGGCAGACATTGTTCTGGCTTTCCTGTTTCTAATCCTTTTCAATAACACCACAGTCAGCCTCTCCCTGGCCTGAAATGGCTGATAACAGGGAGAATAGAAAGCCTCCAACTATAAATAATATGGCTAATAGACCTGGTGTTCTTTTAACTACCTGGTTAGTGAGTAAATGTCCTGCCGTCTGCCCCACAGTGCCGTGTGCCGCTGTCACCTCTGCTGCTGATTAATAATCTGGGCCCTTTGCCTGTTATGGACTTTGAGTTGTGTTCGGGGTCAGTAGTCTGAGCACAGTTTGACCTCTGGGAGGCAGGAATGTCTGGTGGGGCGAGCTAGGAGTTGTGCTAGACTCCTGTGGCCCCTGTGCAGGGCTCCCAGGTCTGCTCTTATATACATATATCTGGAGCAGGGTTCCCCACCAACAGGTCATGTTTTCAGGATTTCCTTAGTATTGCATAGGTGATGGAATGGTTGTCTGTGCAGGTGATGCAATACTAAGGAAATCCTGAAAACATGACCTGTTGGTGGGTCTTGAGGACCGGAGTTGGGGGACACTGATATAGAGGACCATTACATTGTTAATTGCCGTCCTGTAAATGTCTGCTGACCCCCTTCTTCAGTGCTGGGGATGTAGTCATAGGGCCTAGTATATAGTCCGCCATCCTGGTAATGTCTGCACTGATGGTGGCCCGAGGGTCCTACCCTGTGTAGTGGTAACGTGCAGGTGATCCGATGCTTGCAGACGTCACTATACTATGTATCATCATTATAAGGCCGGAGACACACTGGTGCGAGATACGGCCGAGTCTCGCTGGTTAAAAGCAAGCTGTGGCACCGGCACTCCGGAGCGGAGCGTGCGGCTCCATGTTTTGCTATGCAGCTGCACGCTCCTCTCCGGAGTGCAGGTGCCACAGCTTGCTTTTAACCAGCGAGACTCGGCCGTATCTCGCACCAGTGTGTCTCCGGCCTTATAGTAATTCACACTAATGGGAGAGTGACTGCATGGACCGGGGGACCTGGTTGGCAGCGTCTGTGTCAGCATTGATAGGTGTGGATCTAGCAGCAGACTAGTGACTTCTGTGATTCCTTTGCAGACCCTTATGATGGCTCCTTCTGTTTGTGTAGTTGTGGTTTCTGTATATTACATGTTTTCACATGTTCGCTACATTAGCTGCTGAGATTGTAGGGGGTCTTTCAGCTGATGTTTGCAGATTGTGGTTGTGTAGGATACACTTGAGTTACCATTTGTTTCCATATCTAGGCTTCTGGTGAACTTTTATCTCACTTCTGCATTTATGCTGTTGGCAGACAAGTCACCAGGAAATCTAACTGAAGTGACCCTTGTTCCAGGGAAACCTTTCCACGGCACATACCGTAGTCTGAGACACATGGCCCATCCGAGAGCAGGGGGATTCAGCATAGAGGGGACCCTGATATGGCGGATTCGTGACAGAGGGGCTCCAGCGGATTTCAGCTAATCACACCCCCACCAATGTCATATTGATGTCCTATCACATGAAATGGGCATCTGTTTTGGTCCCAGACTGCACCTTTAAGATTTTTAGCCCTATTTTAAAGGGGATCTGTCACCTGTCCTGGCTTGTATATTATAGTAAATACTTGGATTGCCCATGATATAACCGATCTGGAGCATTTCTAGGTTTTGTGCTGTTCCTCTTAGAAAGCATAAAGCGTGTCAAAGGCGTGTGTCCCTGTGCAGTCTGGGTGCGTTTTTGCAGCTTTTTTTTTTTCTAAGGCCAAGTTCTCAAATTCTTACAAAAAGCAGGCTTTGCTTTTTTTCTGCTTTTTGATGCTATCCCCCCCTTTCCCTGTGTTTTTGTCAGGGTACATTTGTCTCTAGTGCATGCTTATAAAGTTTAATACATAAAAAAAAATATGATACAACTTAAAGTTTTGGCACCCAAAATGCATCAAAACCCGTCACCTGGATTTTGTTTTTTTGCAGCTTTTTGTCATTACCCATTGAAAAACAGTGGAAAAACGCTGAAACAAGTGACTAGCTGCATTTTGCAAAAAACATGACAACAGTCGGGGGAAAAAAAAACAAAACATTGTGTGCATCAGATTTCTGAAATCTCATTGACTTTGCTGGCACTGTTAAACCCAGCTGAAGAAAAAAAACGCAACGTGTGAACATTATCACTGCCAGCACTGATTGGACAGTGAGTGATTATGCAGGACACGCCTCCCAGCTGGTAACACCCACGAGGAATAACAGAGGAACAGCTCAATTAAGTTTTTTTAAGAAAAGAAACTCCAGAATAGTTACATTATGGGGACTGCAGTTACTTAGTCGCAGACATGTCAGAAGAGGTGACGGATTTTCTTACACAGGCCACACAAGGCTTGATATAACAGGGGAGATTCATAACACTTTTTTAATAATTACCGGCATCTAAACTTTCAACGTTAATTATAAAAATGAAGAAGCATAAAAAATGAAAACTGCCTCAGTTTTTATATAAACATAGACAGCCACAGTGGTGGACAGTATATCTGTATACACACTAGACCCTTCTAGAAAACTCTGCAGGAAATACCTGAAAATGACAGTGGTCATATACGGTGCATGTGAAGTGCAAGAGGAAATATCAACATGTTAACATGTATCGGATGGAAAAATTGGAAGTCTCTCACCCAGAGACGGGGCGAACAGTAAGATCTTCCTCATCCGGTGTAACAGGAAAGCCGAATCCTCGTCAGGAACATTAGCCCTATTATACCCCATGGGTCAGTATAGTGGCCCTACATACCCCACGACTCCTGCTCTTCCCAGGGCAGTCCACGGCTTTCCATCAGCATACGGTAGTTTGCCCTAGATAGCCCTGTGTTTCTCCTCATAGGTCATCATGGGAGGACATGTGCACACATCGTATAAGATCAAAGGGAAAGCAGTGGACCGGCCTTGTAAGGACAGGAGTCTTGGGGCATATAGGTTTATTATAAAAGCTATGTTTTATTAATCTCGCCTGCTGCTGCTGATTGCAGGTGGTCCACGTCCTCCTTCTTCATGGAGCGGTGCTCACATATACCTGGTGCCAGCTCACAGAATAGCAGATATGAATCTGATCAAAGTACCTGCTGCTGTGACACTTGCAAATCAAGAAAATGGCAATCCCTTGTCCCCTGTGTGACTGCGGTGGTGACTGAGCATGTGCAGTGCTGAGCCATTCCAGCAGGGAACAAGGGATTCCAGCTCCAGTGTTAGGGTCACATCAGCGGGACCCTCAGTGACCTACCTGCTGTCACCCCCTCTGTAGATAGCTGATGCATTGTCATTGTACCACAACCTCTTTAAGATATAAAAGAAGAGAATCAGTAGAGGATTTGTGGATTATTTTAGGGATGTGCTGATTACTATTGGATCAAAGGTGGCCAAGAATCGAATGACCTTTTGTAAGCGCGCTCCTTCCCAACGTATCAGACGTTTGTGGGTGATTGGATCTTTTAGAAATCTTCAGCATTGGCAATAAACCGCACCATGTAAACAGCCGGTATGCTGCCATTAAAACAATGCTGTATGGGGACTTTTCTATATGGCGGCGCGGCCCATCAGTGGCGGCGCGGCCGATCGCCACTTGTTAATGGCCTGAAATCGTCCCATCTAAATGGACCTTTATGTATGAATGATATATAGAACGTGGTACAAATAATTTGTGCGTTAAGGTGAGACCAGAGCCCTGGGCTGACAGTAGCCGCCCTGCACTCTCCTATGTGGGTGACTCAGGCAGCACGCCCTGTGAAGTCACCGCAGTCTCTGGTACACGGCGTATTGCGTCGCTCCTGCAGGCTGCAGACTTCACCGCATGCTTTGTAGGACGATGCTTGTGAAACCCCGTGCTAAGGCCAAAGGTGATGTCTCATCACAGCTGGGAGTTCTGGGTGGCTCCACATTTTTTTGGCCCGTCCCTCTTTGTTATACACCTTCTTTATGTCGGAGAAGTCTGTTTACGTGTCCAAGGTTCTCCATACATGACTTCCTGCCATTATTGAGTGGAATGTGTCTCTTGGCTGGATGACACGTCTGAGAGCGGTGTAGGGAGCGGGCAGTATCAGGAGACCCCCGAGGGGCAGAGGAGTGAGCTCCCTCCAGAATGTCTGTACTTGTCCTGGCATGCATGTACTGCGCTCCTGCACCCTGATCCTTTCTCCTTGGTCGCCCTGTGCTGGATTTGCAGGTTTCCCTCCTGCCCTGTAGTCAGTCCTTTGTTGGACAGCACAGAGGTCTGCTGCTACTGCATACTTTTATCCTGAGTCCCTCCTGGATTGGGGGAGGTGAATGAAAATTCCTCATAAATCTGCCCTGATAACCCCAAATATGCTGAGCTGCTTATCTCCTGCATTTCCTCCATTGCTCCCGCTATTCTAGTACCTGCGGGTGGCCGAGTACCTGGCCAGGGATCCCACCATTGAGCGCAGATCTATCAATAATGTCAGTGACACAAGGTTTAGTGCAGTGTGGAAACTGTCAGTAGTTTGACCGATGTTTGCAAAATATTTCTTAAAATGTCTGGGCAATCATGATAGATGTGTGTAATAACAGCTATGCGGAGCCTGGCACGGCGCTGCTCCAGATCTGCTGTGTCCTACACGTTCTCAGCATTATATGAGGACGTATATCTTTGAGGACACTGCATCCCTGATATTGCCCCTATCAGGATCTATATGGGGACGGACTTTTGCCTGTACCTGCACCTTTGTGTTTGTCATTACAATGGCAGTTTGCGGGTTGCACACAGGTGTCCCGCCAGGTAAAGGTTAAACCCTGTGTAGGAGCGGACAGTGGCCTCTCCCTCTTCAGAAGCATTCAGGCTTGCTGAAGGGCAGGTCTCCTTCATACGTCACCTCAGAAGGAAGTGTCCCGGGAGCAGGGAGACCTGTCAGACGGGTGCACCTGGGCGTTCCTGATGACTTCTCATCAATGAGGCAGAGGTGAGCCATGCTGATTCACCGTCGGGGCAGGACGCTCCCACTCCTTCCTTCAGGTTCTGGCAGCTGGAATGTGCGCAGATGTGATCACCAGGATTTCTACAACTGATTTATACCGACAGCCAGAGGCAAAATGGGACATGAAATTGTTCTCTTCGTTTTTTGTTTTTTTTAAGTGAATCATCTCAACTATGAGCAGCATGATGTAGGTATAGAGACCCTGATTCCAGTTATATATAACTTACTGGGCTGCTTGCTGTCACTTAGCTAAAATCACTACTTCATGAGTTGCAGATATATCAGTTCTCTGAATGCCGAGCTCTGCATAACTCTGCCCACACCACTGATTGGCAGCTTGCTGCCTATGCACAGTGTACACAAAGCTGCCAATCAGTGGTGGGTGGAGGAGTTATACCAGCTAATGACAATGGAGGACTACATGGCACAGTGTTTACTTGTCCTCTAGTGGTAATCTCCTGCTGATGGAACTGATTTTATGAAAACTACAGCAAAGAGCCTGGTCAGTGACGCATCCTTGGAATCAGCGTCTGTCTCTATATTACACCGCTCTCAGAATAGGTGTCAAAACCTGGTGACTAATTACCTTAAAATGAATCCATAGAAGCCTATGTGCAAAAAAAGTCCCTGACAATCCACTTGTGAAGCACGATATGATAAAAAAAAATGCAGGCTAGATTCCATAGACTCTTCCTAACTCCTGTTACAGGGGCTTTCAGTCCCGCTGCACATTTTTATTTAAAGCTAACGGGTTACTAATACTTGGCGACTGCTTTGTGTTCCCGGGCCGACACTTCAGGTGCAGAGACAGAGTACTTGTTCTCGCAGATCATGTATTTGCGAATGGGGCCGTATTCCTTTTATTTTACTCCATAACTGGTTTCTAAAAATGTTGGAACTTGTTTTACATAAAAATACAGATGGTGTATTATTATTATTATTATTATTACACCATGGAGGCACCTAGATGCTGATTATTCATACATCCCGTGTGCTGCGTAGAGTCTTTGCTGCTGTTCCTAGTGTCTGTTGTCTGCACCACTGACGTGTCAGCAGCACTGCAGCCAATCAGTGTTCTCGGCAGCTTGTGCTGTCTACTCCAGCACCTCACTTATGGGCTGCAGCGCTGTCGATATGATCTTGGTACAGCAGACCGCATCAGACACTGGGAACATTAGCGAACACTGTGCTGGACCTGGGGAGGGTGAGTAATCAGGTTGCTTTTGTTTTTTAAATCAAACTTGAGGGCATTGGTTTTTTTAAACCAGAAACCTCATTTAAAGAGGCTGTCATTATATTGATGACTTATCACACCAATGGGGGTGCAAAACCTGATACCCCCACTGATTAGCTGTTATTTGCCCCAGAGATAGCTGGATAGAAGCATTACACAGCACTGCATTGTGTATATGTAGCAGCCCCTGCCGAGTGCTGCAGATCGGCTCCTGTTCTCTTACATAGTGGGAAATAATATCTCTTAGGGTGCAGAAGATTTGTAATTGTATCTCCGCACATTGTGTCTGAGCTTCTAACAAGAGATTTAGAGCATTTAGCGACTCCTTAAGCCGTATGATTCCTAGAAAGCGACTTGCTGGCTTCTGGAAGGAGTATTTTCTAGTCATGATCCGTGCAGAGGTCATAAGGCAGGGAGGGATTGGGAACTTCTACCATCACCTGTCCTGAATGCTGGTTCCTGTGCTACCTTTCATTGTTTTCCTGCCTGTGATGATGAGATAACTGCTGAAAAGTCATCTCTTCAAAACAGGAAATATCAGCCCAAAGTTCTGTTTAGACTAGAAAAGCAAAAATAACACATTACCTTTAGGCATGTAGGTTAGTAACTAAATGTGAATAATGTCTTCTACCTCTACGCCGTTGACATATGGGCGTTAGATATTGGTGACATGTTTTCTTCTTTTCTCTACAGTGGTGCTGATCGGAGATTCTGGAGTTGGCAAAAGTAACCTGCTGTCTCGATTCACCCGCAATGAGTTTAACTTAGAGAGTAAAAGTACCATCGGGGTGGAGTTCGCCACAAGAAGCATCCAAGTGGACGGGAAAACAATAAAAGCTCAAATCTGGGACACGGCTGGACAGGAACGATACCGCGCCATCACCTCTGCGTGAGTCATCCATATGTTATAGTGGAGGGAAGGTTGCTTATGCATTAGAAACACCCGTAGGGGACAGATTAAAGGGAATCTGTCACCCCAATTTTTGCCTAAAAGATGTGGCCACCGCCATCAGGGGCTTATCTACAGCATTCTGTAATGCTGTAGATAAGCCCCCGATGTAACCTGAAAGGTAAGAAAAAGAGGTTATATTATACTCACCCAGGGGCGGTCCCGCTGCGGTCCGGTAGGCGTCACGATCCGGGTCCGGCGCCTCCCATCTTCATGCAATGACGTCCTCTTCTTTGCTTCCTGCTGCGGCTCGTTCCCTGTTGAGGGCAGAGCAAAGTACTGCAGTGCACAGGCATCGGGAAAGGTCAGAGAGGCCCAGCACCTGTGCACTGCAGTACTTTGCCCTCAACAGGGCAGATAAAGTACGCCTGCACATGAGCCACAGCAGGAAGAAAAGAAGAGGACGTCATTGTATAAAGATGGGAGGCGCTGGACCTGGATCGTGACGCCCATCGGACCGGACCCGGACCGCCCATGGGGGAGTATAATCTAACTGGTTTTCTTATCTTGCAGGTTACATTGGGGGCTTATCTACAGCATTACAGAATGCTGTAGATAAGTCCCTGATGGCGGTGGCCCCATCTTATAGGTGAAAATTGGGGCGACAGATTCCCTTTAAGACTTGTCCCCATCATATTAGTGGAAATTCATGTTGTACATGGGAAGTCTCCATGACTGTGCATAGACTTCAATGGAAGCCATCCTTTTATTGCCACTGAACACTGGGGTTTGCGCTGGAAGGCATCAGCCGTGTTTGGAAGAAACTGCTGCCCTGAAAAGTGTCGCCCCGATGAGTGTTGCTCCTCATTACCGAGCAGGGGCATATAGAGGCACCGTTGTAGACTCCTTTTCACAGATTTGAATCCTGTAACTTGTGTTCTCCTTTATCCATGTCTGACATGTTATCTTCTCCCTACAGGTATTATCGAGGAGCTGTCGGTGCTTTGCTGGTCTATGATATTGCCAAGCACCTCACCTACGAGAATGTGGAAAGGTGGCTAAAGGAGCTGCGGGACCACGCAGACAACAACATAGTCATCATGCTGGTGGGCAACAAGAGCGACCTGCGTCACCTGAGAGCTGTGCCCACTGACGAAGCCCGTGCTTTTGCAGGTCATTATTGTTATATGGTTATGCCACTGTACTTCTAACATATCAGGAGATAAACAGATGTGGGGAGTTATAGTCCGGGTCCTGTATGTAGCCATGTAATGATCATATATATTTCCAGGCTTACCACCTCTGCTTATGAAATACTATATAACTCCCTCTCCTACAGCGAGTATAGGGTCCAGTGACGTCACGCGCTACATCTAATACTGAACAGTCCTTGCAGCACATTTTGTATGTCCCATGTCCGCAGAGCACAGGAGCTTCTTATAACATTACACCACATAGCTTCCATTTTACATAATAACATATTTATAGGCTCAGGATCTGCGCTCAGTGCCTCCATGTAAATCAGGCGTACAGAACACTGCATTTTATGCATGTCATGTGGTTTCACTTACTTTCTGACATATATGTGGTCGTGTTCCTCAGATTTTTTTTTTCCAACAGAAGATCTTTGTACTAGACTATAGGAAATGTAAATCCCAGCCATTTACAAACCTCCTTTTAGTTCTTGAAGAGCACATTTAAAGGGAACCTGTCACCAGGTTTGGCCGATAAGCGATACGGCCATCACCTTTCAGGGCTGATATACCGCATTCTATCATGCTTTATTTATGCTCACAACCTGACCTGTAAGAGAGGAAAAAGACCTTTTATTATACTCACCTGTGGGGTGGTCCGGTCCAAGAGGTGTCTCTGGTCTGGGCAGAGAAGTACGCCTGCGCAGGAGCACAGTGCCAGGGAGACACGATGGATGACGTAGGGAGGCATCATTCACACAAAGCAAGAAGGAGAGGAGGCGCCGGACTAAGACAAGCGACAGCCCCTCGGACCGGACCGCCCTGCAGGTGAGTATATTTTTCTTGTCTTATAGGTCAGGTTGGGGGCAGATATACAGCATTATAGAATGCTGTATATCGGCCCTGAAATGTGGTGTTGCCTCATATCGGCCAAACCTGGTGACAGGTTCGCTCTAAGCTCTGTATTCCAGTATGTATGTGTAGTTATATCAGTTCTGAAGAAAAACGATAAGGGGAACATTAAAGGGGTTATCCGATAAAGATCATTTATAATCTGTCCATGAGGGTGACAGCTTTTAGATCATTGGGGGTCGGACTCCTAGGACGTGCACTGATCAGCAGAATGGGGTACTTTTATCGCCATTAAAATGAAGCGCCAGTGCACATGTCCGACTGCTGCTCCCTTCATCCTCTAGGTGATTGCCCAGCACAGCGCACAGCTTTTCCCAGAAGTTTCCTAGAGAATGAATGGAGCAGCGGTCGAGCATTATCTTACTTGACAACCCCTTTATTTACTCTCTTTAGATCCCCAGTTGCAGTCTACAGTTTTGCAGGCTTCAGAGCTGAACTCTTCCATCATAGCTTGCTGGTGCAGTGTCTGCACAAAAACCCATCCTATTTACCTTTTGATAAGTGTAGCCCATGTAAAAGTCACTAAATATTTACCTGATGCAGGAAACCTGAACTAGCCCACTGCATTATGGGAACTTCGCTGGACTGCTGTGATGTCTGACAAAGGTGACCATTGTTAATGACAACCAGCAGAATTGTGACTGCAGCTCTGTAGCCTTAAGGTACCTTCACACTCAGCAACTTTACAACGACAACGATCCGTGACGTTGCAGCATCCTGGATAGCGATCTCGTTGTGTTTGACACGCAGCAGCGATCTGGATTCTGCTGTGATATCGCTGGTTGTTGCTGAAAGTTCAGAACTTTATTTGGTCGTCAGATCGGGGTGTATCGTCGTGTTTGACAGCAAAAGCAACGATGTCAGCAATGTTTTACATGGAGCTAACGACCTGTGACAACGATAAGTGAGTCGCCGTTACGTCACAGGATCGCTCCTGCATCATTCTGGAGCTGCTGTGTTTGACGTCTCTACAGCGACCTAAACAGCGACGCTGCAGCGATCGGCTCGTTGTCTATATCGCTGCAGCGTCGCTGAGTGTGACGGTAACTTTACAGTTAACACACAGTGATTTGCAAGTGAAAGGGAGATTGTCGGCTTGGAAATGCAGTTTAATCTGCCAGCGGGATGCTATAGAGCAGTAGAAGCTGAACAGAGTGGTCATATAGTTTTGTGGGTAAAAACTCAGTGTAAGGGTGCGGTCAGCTGGCTGTATATATCGGACCACAATGCACAGACTGGCCGGCGGCTCTTCTGACCCGAGCTTGACAGTTTCATGTATTTCTATGCAGCTGTCATGCTGGGATCGGGAGAGCTGCCGGCCAGTCCGTGCACTGCACTATAACGTCTATTTTATGTAATGACATCCCTACTATTTCTGTGCAGTCCGGCGGTGCTAATCGGTGATTGACAGCTTTCTCTACATGTACTCGAGCACAGGGAAAGCTGTCAGTCACTGATTACAAGCTGTTCATCTCCTCCAGCGCTATAGCATGCTACTGGCAGATTGCACTGAATTTCCCTTTAAAGAGTAATTTCCATTTTATAAAGTGATGATATGTCCCTTGGATAGGCCATGACTTCATGATCGGCGTAAATGTGACCTTCTAAATCCCAGCCCAGCGGATGAAGAGGCTGCACCACTAATTCGGTCCTGTGACACCCTGCCTCTCCCCCTTGCGTTTTTTTTTTCTGGCACTGCATCCCCTGTGCAGAACAACTAAAATATAGAAGTATTAATGTGGATTGTGTTGGCTGTAGTTCTTGTGGCTGGGATTGACATGGTCATGAAAAACCTGATAGCATAAAGCATTCTCCGGATCGGTGTGAGTCCCATATTTCAGCTCCCCACCAATATTAAAGTGATGGTATATGTCGTAGTTGGCTCCACTGCAGATCCTCGCACTGTAGGAAATGTGAGGCCTGCTGCCTAATTTTTCCCAGCAGAACATCAGTCTCAGAAAAATCTCCAGAAGTCTAGTGTCTGTCAACTTCTAGAAGTATTAATTATGCAACAGGAGCGGCACTGCAGAATGGTTTGTGCAACCGGAGCCGAACTTACAATAGAAAATCTTAATTTATTATCCTATAAAATATTGTGCGGCTTTAGGTCTTTGGACTTGTTTTGTATGTGAAAGCCAATATTCCCCATACTGCTGGTATTAGAATGGTAGGAGCAAGTAGTGTCCCTAAAATGTTAGTTCTATATGTATTAGCAGTGCGATGTCCTCTGCAGATCCTTTCCCTGTAACTCTTCGTTTCCGCACTTACTAGTGATCACTACCAGCTGCTGTCAGTCGGTGCAGAGCAGGTCACGTTAGCGCCCAGATCTCAGCATTTAGCTGTCTGAGTCACCTTACAGGATGTTCCTGTGTTCTGCAGAAAGCTGAGAATGTCCATAAGACACTGAGCACCATTACCAGGAGAGCTCCAGCATTCGGCCGGTACCAGGAGTGCTCCAGCATTCGACCGGTACCAGGAGAGCTCCAGCATTCGACCGGTACCAGGAGAACTCCAGCACTCGACCGGTACCAGGAGAACTCCAGCACTCGACCGGTACCGGGAGAACTCCAGCACTCGACCGGTACCAGGAGAACTCCAGCACTCGACCGGTACCGGGAGAACTCCAGCACTCGACCGGTACCGGGAGAACTCCAGCATTCGACCGGTACCGGGAGAACTCCAGCACTCGACCGGTACCGGGAGAACTCCAGCACTCGACCGGTACCGGGAGAACTCCAGCACTCGACCGGTACCGGGAGAACTCCAGCACTCGACCGGTACCGGGAGAACTCCAGCACTCGACCGGTACCGGGAGAACTCCAGCACTCGACCGGTACCGGGAGAACTCCAGCACTCGACCGGTACCGGGAGAACTCCAGCACTCGACCGGTACCGGGAGAACTCCAGCACTCGACCGGTACCGGGAGAACTCCAGCACTACTATTTCCTCCTGATTTTCTCAATGTTGGCTTGTGTTATCATTTTACACCTATAACCAGATAATGACACTGAAAAGTTTCCCAACACTAAGCAAGGAAGCAGTCAGGTTTTCTTCACTGCTAGTCTCATGATTGTCCAGCCATACCAAAAACTGTACAGGCGCCAGCTATGTGGTGGATGTGACAAATTGATGAATGCTCCCCCGTTGCCTTCATGGATCTAGTGTAAGTCACTCTGATGGTGTGCGCTGGATTAGAAGCCATGATGTCACCTTAGGCTACTTTCACAATAGCGTCGTTTGCAATATGTCGCAATGTGTCGTTCAGGAGAAAAAAACGCATCCTGCAAAGTTGTCTGCAGGATGCGTTTTTTCCCCATAGACTTACATTACCGACGCATTGCGACGTATTGCCACACGTCGCAACCGTCGTGCGACGGTTGCGTCGTGTTTTGGCGGACCGCCGGCACAAAAAAAGTTACATGTAACTTTTTTTGTGCGTCGAGTCCGCCATTTTCGACCGCGCATGCGCGGCCGAAACTTCGCCCCCTCCTCCCCGGACATTACAATGGGGCAGCGGAAGCGTCGTAAGATCAGTGATAATCTCTACCGGCACAGAACAGTACACACCGCTCCTGTTGGCGATTGAGCAGCTTCTGCTGATGTCACGTTAAGAGAGCAACGGCTTCTCTACTGCTCTATTTTGACAGGGCGTGACTGCTGATGTCATGCTGATTGATAGCCGGCTCCCTGCGGCCTAACTTCGGGATGCCGGCTTTCAATCAGCATGACGACTGCGTTCACGCCCTGTCAACAGAGCAGCCCAGAAGAAGAGCTGCTCTGTCAACATGGAGCAGCTGAATCTCTGGTAGGAGCTGTCCGTGACCACTCTAAGCTAGTGCCGGGCTGAATAGACCGTTACTAGGCCTATAGAAAGGAAAAAAAATTATAAAATAAAAGACCTCTTTAAGGTCAAGCTGCTCTGTGACCACTGAAATTAAGATGCAACTTCAATGCCCCTGACACTGTGGTTACTAGGCATTCAAACTGCCTGGGGCCCATAATTCTAAATTGCAGGGTGACCTGTGTGCCATAAGTATTAAGTCTCAGCAGAAGCTCTTGTATCTGAGGGATGCTTGAGAAGTGGCATACTGCACCGAAGGTGAGAAATTGGGCTGTGGATCCCTACCTGGTTAGTATTGAAATTAGATGAGACTAGGGTGGTGAAGATCTTCTAGATATCCAGAGAGCAGGGAGGGGAGAATGAATGAGATTAAACTAAAGTGTTATTTGACGGCTTGCATTTGATACAAGTGGGCTTAAACTTTACCTATTAACAAGAGCAGTATAGAATAATTGGATAACATTTTTTATATTAGGAAAATGGGGAGTGTTTGTCCTGAACACATGTAGTTTAGGAGTCAATGAGGTGGCTGCTAGGAGGAAAACGTACTGCTAGTCATCCTCACACTGAAGTGTTGATCCAGGTGAGAACTGAGAATAGCGGAAAACTTTATGTAAGACCAAGAAGCAAACTGGGCGAGGATTTGGGTTTTAACGATGTGTGGCAATCTCCACTTTGTCTGGGTCAATTAATGTTTTGGGGAGAATGGTAAATATGGCTTCCTGCAGATGGGAAAAGAAAGTTTGGTGACGAGTGTTGGTCAAGAAGAATCCCTTGCCTGGTATCGATCTTGCAGGGACCTGTGGAGATGTTTCCTCAGGGACTCGTGGGGTCAGCTCTAGGAAGTTTAATATTCAAAATGTTGTGACCAACATTTTACTCTGGATAGTGTCTAATAAGTCTTAAAGTGTTGTTCAACTGCTTTTATGCCGATGGCTAGCATTGGGTGGATCTATTCCCGGGACTTCGGTTCATCGGCCAGGTCAGTAATTCTGGCTGCTGGTTGGGAGGTTTGCAAATAACAGCTTCCAGGATCCCCCTCATGGCTGTTGATTAGCGGGGCTGGCTGCTGACCTGACTAATGAACCAAAGTCCCTCAAATTGATGAACCCAACTCTGATTGCTTATCCACAGAATAGGACATCAATATCAGATCATCGGGGTTCACGAACTGGCACCCCCATGAATAAGCTATTTTCAGTTGCGGAGTTGAACAGCACAGCTCAGTCAGCTATGTAGTGGCCACTGCTGGGTAATGCAGATTTGCTCCTACTCAGATGACTAGGAGTGATCTGCAGCACCCACTGCACAACTCACTGAGCTGTGCTGTTCAGCTCTGCAGCTAACATGCAGCCTCCAGCGCCACTGAGAATAGCTGGTTGGTGGGGTTGCTGGGTGGAAGAACCGCACAGATTTAATAATGGTGAACTATCCACAAGTTAGGTCATCAGTATTAAAGTATTGTAACAGCCCTTGTATTTTTTTCAGTTTTCAGTCGAGTTAAAGCACCACTCCTTCAGTGCTGGAGTGGCTCTTTTAACTGTTAGATCTTGCAGCCGGTCATATACTCACCCTCTGCTGTCTTCACCGTTTTTCGGCACCACTCCGGTCCGTCAGCGCCATCTTGTATCGGTAGCTTCTAACTGCCTGGAAGTCAGAAGCTACGTCACAAGCTCTCAATGCAAGTCTATGATAGTCAGAACAAGCTCTCATAGACTTGTATTGGAAAGTGACCTCTTCGTCTGCGCTGCTTCTGGAAACACTGGAGCTGCCGGCATGTCACTCTTCACTGGAGACCTACAGGAGCGGCACTGGAAATGGATGAAAACACCGGAAGGGGAGTATCAGGCAGGGGACTTGCATTTAAAGCACCACTCCAGCGGTGCAATTAAAAAAAAACCCTGCTGGAGTACTGCTTTAAGTCTAATGTGCATGCTTAATATAATGGCATCAGTTGTGTCCCTCCCTCTTTTGGGTCTTGTGTCCGGCTCATGTATTCCTCTTTTACAGCTCTCCTGTTTGAGCATCCTTTATCATTTAGAGCTGTAGCACTCTCTGGTAACTGTATATTACTTATTCAGACACCATATGGCAGTAATGGACAAGTTAACACTTGTATTATGGCAGGATGGAGCTCTGCTATACCTATATACACTGCTCAAAAAAATAAAGCGAACACTAAAATCCCACATCCTAGATATCACTGAATGAAATATTTCAGTTGTAAATCTTTATTCATTACATAGTGGAATGTGTTGAGAACAATAAAACCTAAAAATGATCAACGTAAATCACAACTAATATCCCACGGTGGTCTGGAGTTGGAATGATGCTCAAAATCAAAGTGGAAAATGAAGTGTCAGGCTGATCCAACTTCAGTGGAAATGCCTCAAGACAAGGAAATGATGCTCAGTAGTGTGTTTGGCTTCCACGTGCCTGTATCATCTCTTTACAACGCCTGGGCATGCTCCCAATGAAGCGTCAGATGGTCTCCTGAGGGATCTCCTCCCAGACCTGAACTAAAGCATCTGCCAACTCCTGGACAGTCTGTGGTGCAACGTGACGTTGGTGGATGGTGCGAACCATGATGTCCCAGATGTGTTAAATCAGATTCAGGTCTGGGGAACGGGCGGGCCAGTCCATAGCTTCAATGCCTTCACCTTGCAGGAACTGCTAACACTCCAGCCACATGAGGTCTGGCATTGTCCTGCATTTGGAGGAACCCAGGGCCAACCTCACTGGCATATGGTCTCACAAGGGGCCTGAGGATCTCATCTCGGTACCTAATGGCAGTCAGGCTACCTGTGGCGAGCACATGGAGGGCTGTGCGGCCCTCCAAAGAAATGCCACCCCACACCATTACTGACCCACTGCCAAACCGGTCATGCTGAAGGATGTTGCAGGCAGCAGATTAACTCTCCACGGCGTCTCCAGACTCTGTCACGTCTGTCACATGTGCTCAGGGTGAACCTGCTTTCGTCTTTGAAGAGCACAGGGCGCCAGTGGCGAATTTGCCAATCCTGGTGTTCTGTGGCAAATGTCAAGCGTCCTGCACGGTGTTGGGCTGTGAGTAAAACTCCACCTGTGGACGTCGGGCACTCAGACCATCCTCATGGAGTCGGTTTCTGACCATTTGTGCAGACACATGCACATTTATGGCCTGCTGGAGGTCATTTTGCAGGGCTCTGGTAGTGCACCTCCTGATACTCCTTGCACAAAGGCTGAGGTAGGGGTCCTGCTGCTCGGTTGTTGCCCTCCTACGGCCCCCTCCACGTCTCCTGGTGTACTGGCCTGTCTCCTGGTAGCGCCTCCAGCCTCTGGACACTACGCTGACACAGCAAACCTTCTTGCCACAGCTCGCATTGATGTGCCATCCTGGATGAGCTGCACTACCTGAGCCACTTGCGTGGGTTGTAGAGTCTCTCATGCTACCACGAGTGTGAAAGCACAACCAACATTCAATAGTGACCAAAACATCAGCCAGAAAGCATTGGTACTGAGATGTGGTCTGTGGTCCACACCTGCAGAACCACTCCTTTATTGAGGGTGTCTTGATAATTGCCAATAATTTCCATCTGTTGTCTATTCCGTTTGCACAACAGCATGTGAAATTGATTGTCAAACAGTGTTGCTTCCTAAGTAGACAGTTTGATTTCACAGAAGTTTGATTTAGGCTACGTTCACATTTGCGTTGTGCGCCGCTGCGTCGGCGACGCAACGCACAACGCAAACAAAAACGCAACAAAATGCTGCGTTTTGCGACGCATGCGTCCTTTTTCGCCGAAAGTTGGACGGAAAAAAAATGCAACTTGCTGCGTTCTCTGCGCGCAACGCTTGCGGCCAAAAATAACGCATGCGTTGCAAAACGCAGCACAACGCATGTCCATGCGCCCCCATGTTAAATATAGGGGCGCATGACGCATGCGGCGACGCTGCGGCGCCCGACGCTGCGGCGCCGAACGCTAATGTGAACGTAGACTTACTTGGAGTTATATTCTGTTGTTTAAGGCTGTGCCCACACGTTCCGGATTTTTCGCGTTTTTCTCTAATTGCCTTCCACGACAGCATAGGAGGTTGTCTCCATTCACTAATGGGGGACAGGAGGCACAAGAGGTTAAAAACCCCTCCCATTAACCAGTGTCTTTCCTGTCCCCCATGGAGCATGGAGAGGTTCCTGGTACGCTGTGTGGCCGGCTTCGGCAGTGTTACCTGTTATTCATTTTGCCGGGCAGTGGTGGTCGGGGCCTGGCCTTCCTCCTCATTTCTGCTCCCGTCTCCTCTGGATTCTGGGACCGCTCTCCTGGTCCACCTGCGTCCCCTTGTGGGGGTAAAGCAGACCAGCGATTCCCTTCCCGGAGACTTCCCTGAGCTCTCCGGCGTCTCCCCCTCCTGTGCGCGCTGTGAGGTGACCCGGAAGTCTCGTCGTTCTGCGGCGCATCACTTCCTGGTCTCGCGTTCCTGCTGGGAACGCTCTCGCTTCCGGGATACTGGGAGCACCGAACGGCGTGCGAAGCACTCTGCATGCCTGCTTGGGACTGTGAAGGGGGAGGGGGAAGGCTGATTGCCAGCGCTGGGGCAGCATTTATATTTCTATATAAAGCTGCCAGACGACTTCTCTCAGGTAAGGCTGATCCCAGCATAGAGATGTCCTGCCCTGCACCTGCAGAGCCCAGCGCTCCCCAGGCCCCAGTAAGTGGGTAGGGATAGGTCCCATCTAAGGTTTGGGTCTTTTAGAATCCCCTTCTCATACTTCTCTCCCTCTATTTTCAGGGAGACAAGTCTGCCCATAAAACCTCCAATAGACGCAAATGCGCCATCTGTAACGAAAAGCTACCCTTAAAGTGGGAGAAAACGTTATGCCAATCCTGTACGGACAAGGTGGTCAGAGCCGAACATCCCTCACTAAATGAGGAGATACGTTCATTAGTCAAACAGGAGGTTCAGACCTCATTAGCTACGATTACCCCTCCCCCACCACCACCTTCACCTGGGCCATCACTTCCAAAGAAAAGGAAATTTCAGGAACACTCTGACTCAGAATCGGACGTCTTATGGATCGTCCTCAGCTAGATGGGAAGATTCTCAGCCCCATAAGACTCCTGAAGTCAGGAAATATCTTTTTTCTTCAACATATTGAAGAGTTGGTGGCCGCAGTGTGGAATACTATGGGGTTAAAGGAGGAACCTGTCCCTCAGACCGTACAGGATGAATTATTCGGTTTACATACAGATAAACAAATTGGTTTTCCTGTGCATAAAAGTATCATAGATATGATTAATTTGGAATGAGAACTTCCAGAGAATTGGCTGACCACCCCTCAGATTTTAAACACAGGTTCCCCCTTGACGAGGATTTAATTAAATGGGGTATCCCGAAAATAGATGTTCAGGTGGCAAGAGTGGCGAAAAAGACCGCCTTACTGTTTGAAGACTCCTCACAATTAAAAGATCCCATGGATAGGAAAATCTAGAGTCTGCTCAAAAAATCCTGGGAAACCTCCACTTCTGCTCTCAGGTCTAATATAGCATCTACCTGTGTAGCCAGGTCTCTCTTTCATTGGACAGAGGAGTTGGAGAACCATATCTCCCAGGGAACTCTGAGAGACGATGTTTTGGACTCTCTGCCCATTCTCCAGAGAGCGACTGGGTTCCTGGCAGACTCCTCCATGGAGTCAATTCGTGTTGCCGCTAGGTCTCTGGTCCAGACTAATTCAGCCAGAAGAGCTCTCTGGCTCAAAATGTGGAGTGGAGATGTAGCTTCTAAAATAAAATTGTGCTCCATCCCCTTTAAAGGAGACTATGTATTTGGGCCATCTCTCGACGATATCCTGGAAAAGGCCACAGATAGGAAAAAAGCCCTTCCTGAACAGAGACCTCCCAGGAAGCTTTTTTTTTTTTGGCCCTCCCAGTCCAAAGCTAAAGGGGAAGATGGAGCTATGCCAAGGGGAAACCCAAGAATATTCTTGTCCCCCAGCAGCCACAGCAAGAAAAACAATGACTCCGATCCGGTGGGGGGGGAGACTTTCGAAATTCATACACAGTTGGCAGAGTCACCTCCCCGTTATCTCGGGAGGCTCAAAATTTGATATCGGGTACGGGAGCTGATGGCCTCGAGCAATTTCCATAGTTCCAGTGAACGAACAAGGAAGGGGCCATTATTCCCGTATATTTATGGTAAAAAAGCCCTCGGGACAGGCTCGTATTATAATAAATCTAAAGTCTCTCAATCACTACATCACCTACCGCAAATTCAAAATGGAGTCTCTAAAATCAGCGATTCCACTGATAGGCCCGTACTCCTACATGGCGACGGTGAATCTCAGACGCCTACTTTCATATCCCTATTCATCCCTATCACAGGAAGTACCTAAGATTTGCGGTTCGGCTGAATCAGAGAATATTACATTACCAGTACAATGTACTTCCTTTCGGGATTTCCTAGGCTCCAAGGGTTTTCTCCAGAGTCATGGCGCAGGCAGTGTCACATATATACGGAGGCTGGACATTGCCATAGTACCTTACCTAGACGACCTGCTTATCCATTGGTCCTTCCGCCGAGGTCCTCAAACAGAGGGTATCCAAAACTCTGGACATCCTACAAGGCCTGGGTTGGGTTCTCAAATTGAAGAAATCCCAACTTCTCCCATCAAAAACAATAAGATTTTTGGGGGTCCTTCTGAATTCGGCAAGTCAAAGGTCTTTTCTACCAGAAGATCATCGGAAAAATCTGATAGCCAAAATTCTGAGCTTCAAAAAAAACAAAGATCTCCTACCCTACGGACGGCCATGTCTCTCCTAGGGTCTATGACGGCTTGCATACAGTCAGTCTCTTGGGCCCAAGCCCACTCCAGAGTTCTACAGGCGCACATTCTGGAAAACTGTAATGGAAATCCAAACTCTTTAACCATACGCCAGGGAGAGTGAAAACGTCCCTAACCTGGTGGTTAAAACAAACAAATCTTTCCAGAGGCGTAGCCTGGATACAACCTCCCCTGGTGACAGTAACAGCGGATGCAAGCAGAAGAGGCTGGGGGGCTGTAGTGTTACAGGTCCCGTTCCAGGGACACTGGAGTCAAACGGAGAGTACCAAATTGTCCAATTTCAGGGAGTTAAGTGCGGTGGAGAAGGCTCTTCTGGCAGCAAGCAGTCTAATCACAGGTCATCACGTCAGAGTATATTCAGACAATCTGACTGTAGCCCATCTCAATCACCAACGAAGCCCGAAATTCAACTGTCTGAAAGTGATATCAAGCAGAATCTTCTGCTGGGCAGAGAAACACCTCCTCTCATTGACAGCAATACACCTGAAGGGTTCTGTAAACATACAAGCAGATCTTGTAAGCCGTCAGGACATGCAGCCCGGAGAATAGAGCCTGAAAGCAGAGGTCTTCAACATGTTGACAATCAAATGGTGTCTACCCGAGAGAGACCTGTTGGCCTCAAGCCAGAATACACATGTCGAGGCATATTTCTCTCTAGATCCCAGTGACGCTTCTTAGGGAGTAGACGCCTTTGCCCATGCATAGAAGTTCCGACTGGCATATGTTTTACCCCCGATACCGTTGCTGGCAAAAACCCTTCTGAAAATCCGGGACAATCGAGTTCCAACTGTCCTGGTAGCTCCAGCATGGCCGAAGAGGAGCTGGTACCATCTCATCATAGAACTACGGGTGGATGGTCCGATTTTTCTGCCTCTATCAATCAAACGATCATCTTCTGCAGGGTCCTTTTTATCACCCAAATCCCCGAAGATTGAACTTGGCTGCCTGGCTGCTGAAGCCCAGGTGTTGCGAGCTAGAGGACTTTGAGACAGTAATCTCCACTTTGCAAAAATCCAGGAAACCTGTTACCAATGCCATATATAACAAAATTTGGAAAAGGTTCTCCTCGTGGTGTCACCCTAATGTACCTGACCGCTTCCACCCAAATGTTTCTCAAATATTGGACTTTTTACAAAAAGGGCTGAAGTTAGGAATGAAGCCGAGCACACTGAAAGTTCAGGTGTCAGCTCTAAGTGACGTTTTTGACCAGGATCTAGCCAGCCATCGGTGGATAAAAAGATTCATTATTTCAGCACTTAGGCATCATCCCAAACAACAAATCTTTGTCCCATCATGGGACTTAAACTCCGTTCTAAGAGGCCTCACGGGTTCTCCATTCGAGTCCCTATCTTCTTGTACCCCTCAGCTGTTATCTTCTAAAGCTGCTTTCCTGGTTGCCATATCTACAGCAAGACGAGTAGGGGAAATGCAGGCTCTATCAGTAAGAGAACCTTACCTCAGCATCAGGGATGATTCCATTACTTTTCTTCCCGATCCATCCTTTCTTCCAAAGGTGGTGTCAGACTTTAACCGATCACAGGACATAGTCCTCCCATCATTCTGCCAGAACCCAGCCAATCCAGAGGAAGAAAAATTCCATACTCTGGATGTCCGACCCGTAATCCTATACTATTTAAAGCAGTCCAAATCTTTTAGGATTGACCAAAATCTCTTTGTTCATTTTACTGGCCGAAACAAAGGCAAAAAAGTGGCGAAGAATACTATTGCCAACTGGATAAAAAAGGCCATAACTGAAGCATACCTAGCCCAGAACATGACGGTACCTGCAGGCCTAAAAGCTCACTCCACCAGATCTACTTCTGTCTCCTGGGCCGAAAGGACTGGCGCATCTACTGAGCAGATTTACAGGGCCGTAACATGGTCTTCTCTACACACCTTTACCAAACATTATAGGTTGGACTTCTGGTCCAATCGGGATCTAGTCTATAGCTGGAAAGTGCTCCAGGCTGTGGTTACCCCCCCCCCCCCCCCCCCCCAGTGCAGAATTGGTCGGCATTCCTCCTATGCTGTCGTGGAAGGCAACTAGAGAAAATAGAATTAGACCTACCGGTAATTCAGTTTCTAGGAGCCTTCCACGACAGCACTAATTCCCTCCTGACATTCTTGGCTAATTTTCTTCTGAGAACCTAAAGGTAACCGGTGCTATGGTGTCAGTTGTAAGTCACTGGTTAATGGGAGGGGTTTTTAACCTCTTGTGCTTCCTGTCCCCCATTAGGGAATGGAGACCACCTCCTATGCTGTCGTGGAAGGCTCCTAGAAACTGAATTACCGGTAGGTCTAATTCTATTTTTTCGCTATAAAAACGCTATAAAACTGCCAAAAAAACGCATCCTATTAATAGAATGCAATCTGCAATTTTTGTGCACATGTTGCATTTTTTTCCGCTAAAAAAAATGCATCGCGGTAAAAAACGCAGCATGTTAATTAATTTTGCTGATTTTTTTTTTGTGGATTTCCCGCTGTTTAATGCATTGGGAAGCTCCAGAAAAAAAACGTGAAAAATCTGCACAAAAAAGCGAAAAAAACTCTTGTGGATTTCCTGCAGAAAAAGTCCGGTTTTGTTCAGGAAATTTCTGCAAAGAATCCTGACGTGTGCTCATAGCCTAAGCGTTCCCTTTATTTTTTTTTTTGAGCAGTGTATTTGTTTTACTGGTATTCATAACTATAGAGGTAAAATGGAAGGTCGAATAGCTGTGATTTTTTTTTTTTTCTTTCCTCTGTGATCTCTCATGATTTTCATTGGTAAGTGTCCAGAAATGCTTGGCAGAGAGTCAGATGTAACAGCCGTGACCTAGGTATATAGTGAGCAGCGGTGTGGCTGGTACTGACCGCTCTCATAGATACGGCTGGCTGTGCTGACATTGCTGGTTCTCCCAGCCGTGCTGGTGATCAGGGGGTCACCATTGTGACCCTTCGCATTCGGCATAAGACAACGCAATCTGTAAATGTTGTTTACCATATTGATGACTTTAACCTCTGGTGAATGTGCTGCTTTCTATCAGTTGACATGATGGAGACTGTCAGCAATCAGTAATGTGTCGGCTGATGAGTGATATTGGCAGAAAGTGCGGACGGCAGAGGAGGACACTTGTACATCCTCGGAGCTTGGGATTGTGCGCCTGGTGATTATTCACAGTACCAGTCCGGGGGGAGCAGGAAAATGCCGGCTGCCGAGCTCCCTTCTCGTGTGTGTAGCCGGTCGGCTTATATATGTAATACTGTGGCTAACTGAAGTAACCTTTATCAGGAACTACCCTTCCTTCCCTCTTACAGATCGGTTTGATCTTAGTCGTGCCCTGAAATATAAAACTAATTTTTCCCCATTCCTCAGATTAGACATATTATAGCAGTATTTGATAACCTTTTCCGGCACTTTTATTAATCAAACATTTAAGTTTACTGTTGCCGCACCATTTTTTTTATTTTTGCACCATGTGCTACATCAGTCAATCTCTGGTGTGCACAGCGTGGCGGTGTTAGTGGTGGCAATCCTGAATCGATGCAATGGTTGTTTTATGTCTTTTCACATCTCTTGTTACAGAGAAGAACGGTTTGTCCTTCATTGAGACTTCAGCCCTGGACTCTACAAATGTGGAGGCTGCTTTCCAGACCATCCTGACAGGTGAGAAATGGCTGCAGATTGCTGACAAGTGTCATATGGCGACAGGTCTTTATGTTCTCTAATAAAACAGTGGCTTTATTCCCGGTAGACCCACTGATGTATAACTGGGGGGCTTTGGACATAAGTTCCCCTGTGTTGCTGGCCAAGGACATTTGGCTATTGCTGTAATGGCAATGTTCGGGGGTACGGTGACTGGGTATGGCTGAAATACCCTGTGTCATCTGTGAGAAGTATTGCAGAGTGCGGGTATGGTGTTGGGGGTCCGGTGCTGTGCAGACATGACCTTCTATGGAGCCGGTGTCATATGCCTTGTCATCATAAGTGTTCTGTATCTGAAACCCCAAAAGCCAATATTTCCAAGGTCATAAGAGAAAAATGTACGCGATGGCGGCGTCATATGTATCTGCTATACGGACTCTGCCATTTTCATTTTCTCATTCTTCCAATCCTATGGTAATCGGCTTAAGATGAATTACTAAAGCCATCATTATTTTCATGATGCAGGTTGGTAGCTCCGCATACAAGGATTATGACATCCATCTATCCTCTGCGCCTCTTCCTGCGTGGCGTGGAGCGTGCATCGTACCGCAGTGACAGCGCCGTGCAGGACAATCCGGCAGGCCGGAGGAGGTTTGCCTTTCTCTTGTCCAGCACCTATTGACTACCAGCATGGTCACTGGATCAGAGTCCTGCGAATAGTCCTATCAATGGCCATATATTACACAGGGGCAGGAGGAGGTCACCCACCTTTTCAGAAAAAGGGTAAAGGGGATTATTTTATCAGGCTGTATCTCAGCCTGGGATCTGCGCTACAGCAGCGAGTCTGCTTATACTAAGGCGACGGTCGCACTACCTTATTTTCTCTCATCTGTAGTGATGCTGGGATAAGGTGTTATTTGAGCATGCTCAGGTGCTAACAGAGTGTCTTTGGTGTGCTCAAAATATATTTATTCAAGTCCCCGCGGATACATGTCTCCTGGGTGTTGGACAGCCACAACACATTCAGGGATTTCCTAACAGCCGCGGTCCGATTATGCTAATCAAGCTCGCCTCACACTCTGTGGTCACAATGGGATCCGATTTTCTCGTATTTGGTGAAGATGGGGGTGAAAAACAATTCCATCCTCTCCATTCTGTCAGTTCGTGAAAATCGGATAGTGCTCGGATATCATCCTAGACTTGTCCGCTTTTTTTATTTTTGCTTTTTTTTTTACGCACCCATTAACTTGCATGGCCAAGTGTGATCAGATTTTATGGATGAAAGTAGTGCATGCTGTGATTTCTTTTTTTCCTCTTTTTTTTTTTTTTTTTTTTTTTCCCCTCTCCTTCGGACAGGCTCGGTCTAAGGAAAAAAAAAAATCGTATATGCAAAGTCCCATAGAATAACATATTTTGTCGGACTTGTCTGCACGAGCCCTAAAGCTGAGATTCTGATATCCCAGCCCGATATATCAGGGATGAAAGTGAGAACTGCATGTGTCTACAACTCACTCTCGATGCTTTAAAACGAGCCCTGGATTGCTGCTGTAGCTGTGACGCAGCCTGATAAAATGCTCCACTCCACCCCTCTGACTCCGGTGTGAAGGGGGAGAAGGTGGGCCGCCGAGGAGCTAACAGATCGCAGGAACAGGACAGAGGTGTGTGATCATCTCCTGTCCATATATAAAAGTAGCTCTTCTGTATATCACAACAGCAAAGTAAAAAAAGAATTAAAAAATGTAAATAGCGTTTTTAGTATTTGTCCTTGTCTTAACGCCTTTCTGACATCTGACATACTATCCCGTATATGTGGGCTGGGCCCGTATGACCATGGACTGGAAAGTACGTCGAAGCTGATCGGCCGCACTCGGGTGGTGTGCGGCCGATCGGGGCTGGGTTTCAGCTGATTCTCACATCTGACACCCAGTGCCAGGAGCGGTCACGGACCGCTCCCGGCACTTTAAACCCGGAACACTGCGATCAAACAAGATCGCAGCGTTCTGGCCGGTGGCATAGAGAAGCGTCACGCAGGGAGGGGGCTCCCTGCGTGCTTCCCTCAGACCCTCAGAACAATGTGATGTGATCGTGTTGTTCTGAGGGTCTCCATGGAGACCCCTGTATCCAAGATGGCCTCCTTCACTGCCTGTCAGATTGCTTATCTGACAGTGCTGTGCAAAGTTAAAATATATATATACACTGTGTAAAAATATATACCGTATATACTCGAGTATAAGCCGAGATTTTCAGCCCAAATTTTTGGGCTGAAAGTGCCCCCTCGGCTTATACTCGAGTCACGGTCTGTGGCAGGGTCGGCGGGTGAGGGGGAGAGGGCGCTGAGGCATACTCACCTAGTTCCGGCTATCCTGGCGCTCCCCCTGCCTGTCCCACGGTCTCCGGGTGCAGCAGCCTCTTCCCCTGAGCGGTCACGTGGGACCGCTCATTAGAGAAATGAATAGGCTGCTCCACCTCCCATAGGGGAGGAGCCGCCTATTCATTTCTCTAATGAAGCGGTGCCGGTGACCGCTGACAGAGGAAGAGGCTGCGGCACCGAACACAGGCAGGGGGAAGGAGCGGGACGCCGGGAGCAGGTAAGTATGTCATATTCACCTGTCCGCGTTCCACACGCCGGGCGCTGTCTCCATCTTCCCGGCGTCTCTCTCTCCTCACTGACTGCAGGCAGAGGGCGCGATGACGCATATAGTGTGCGCGCCGCCCTCTGCCTGATCAGTCAGTGCAGGGAGACGCCGGGAAGATGGCGCCGAGAAGCTGCAAGCAAGACAGGTGAGTATGTGTTTTATTATTTTTATTGCAGCAGCAGCAGCACAGCTATGGGGCAATAATGGACGGTGCAGAGCACTATATGGCAGAGCTATGGGGCAATGGTGCAGAGCACTGTATGGCACAGCTATGGGGCAGTAATGGTGCAGAGCACTATATGGCACAGCTATGGGGCAGTAATGGTGCAGAGCACTGTATGGCACAGCTATGGGGCAGTAATGGTGCAGAGCACTATATGGCACAGCTATGGGGCAGTAATGGTGCAGAGCACTGTATGGCACAGCTATGGGGCAGTAATGGTGCAGAGCACTGTATGGCACAGCTATGGGGCAGTAATGGTGCAGAGCACTATATGGCACAGCTATGGGGCAATAATGGTGCAGAGCACTATATGGCACAGCTATGGGGCAGTAATGGTGCAGAGCACTGTATGGCACAGCTATGGGGCAGTAATGGTGCAGAGCACTATATGGCACAGCTATGGGGCAGTAATGGTGCAGAGCACTATATGGCACAGCTATGGGGCAGTAATGGTGCAGAGCACTGTATGGCACAGCTATGGGGCAGTAATGGTGCAGAGCACTATATGGCACAGCTATGGGGCAGTAATGGTGCAGAGCACTGTATGGCACAGCTATGGGGCAGTAATGGTGCAGAGCACTATATGGCACAGCTATGGGGCAGTAATGGTGCAGAGCACTATATGGCACAGCTATGGGGCAGTAATGGTGCAGAGCACTGTATGGCACAGCTATGGGGCAGTAATGGTGCAGAGCACTATATGGCACAGCTATGGGGCAGTAATGGTGCAGAGCACTGTATGGCACAGCTATGGGGCAATAATGGTGCAGAGCACTATATGGCACAGCTATGGGGCAGTAATGGTGCAGAGCACTATATGGCACAGCTATGGGGCAGTAATGGTGCAGAGCACTGTATGGCACAGCTATGGGGCAATAATGGTGCAGAGCACTATATGGCACAGCTATGGGGCAGTAATGGTGCAGAGCACTGTATGGCACAGCTATGGGGCAATAATGGTGCAGAGCACTATATGGCACAGCTATGGGGCAGTAATGGTGCAGAGCACTGTATGGCACAGCTATGGGGCAATAATGGTGCAGAGCACTATATGGCACAGCTATGGGGCAATAATGGTGCAGAGCACTATATGGCACAGCTATGGGGCCATAATGAACAGTATGGAGCATCTATTTTTATTTTTGAAATTCACCGGTAGCTGTTGCATTTTCCACCCTAGGCTTATACTCGAGTCAATAAGTTTTCCCAGTTTTTTGTGGCAAAATTAGGGGGGTCGGCTTATACTCGGGTCGGCTTATACTCGAGTATATACGGTACGTATTTTTTTAATCCTAAATAAAGAAAAAAAAAATGTGATGGGGTTAGGGGTGTGTTCAGGCTAAGGGTGTGTCCAATTTCTCCTGTTACCCTTGGGAAAATAAAAAATTGGGGGCGAAAAAATAATTTTTGTGAAACAAAATGATTTTTTATTTTCACGACTCTGCATTATAAACTTCTTTGAAGCACTTGGGGGTTCAAAGTCCTCGCCACACATCTAGATAAGTTCCTTAGGGGGTCTACTTTCCAAAATGGTGTCACTTGTGGGGGTTTCCACTGTTAAGGCAGATCAGGGGCTTTCTAAACGCGACATAGCGTCCGATCTCAATTCCAGCCAATTTTGCATTGAAAAGTCAAACGGCCCTCCTTCCCTAATGAGCTCTGCCATGCGCCCAAACAGTGGTTTACCCCGACATATGGAGTATCAGTGAGTCGCCCGTCAGGGCAGTGGGGTACTCTGTACCGGATCCGGTACTTAAAGGGACGTGTCACGGCAGCAGCAACCCGGTCCGTGGCCCTGGGCGCCCATGTTATAGGGACGGTCTTTAAAGGGATTTGTAGAAATAATGAAAGTTCCTGACGCCACCTGTGGTATTCGGTCAGGGGTGACTGATGCTGCTTAAAGGGGTCCTCTGGGGTGATGTTATGGCAGCCAGATGGTATAGCTTCCCACAGGTGAAGTAGGTCCCCAGGGCTCCCGTGTGTAGACGGAGATGGTGTAATAAGAAACAGAGGACACAAGGTTGCAGTGTCTTTACCTCTTTACTGAAGCAATTCAGGCAGCCACAGTCCAGGGTACCGGATCACAGGTGCTGGTGGTGGTCCGGCTGGCTTGGAAGCAAGTTCAGAGTCCAGCTTTATCAGGTGGCGTTAAAAGCCTTCCTTCTAGCGCTGTGTTGTTATAGGCCCTTACTGCCTATGGCTTTGTAGCAAGATCCTCTGTTATCTCTGTCCTTTGTTGAACTGGGACACAAACTCGTATGACAGGTGGCTCGAGCCTTTTTACAGGGTCTCTTTCATGACCCGGGCTCTGTGTCACACTGTCTCCTGGATGTTAGGGCAAACAGGTGATGTATAATCCAGCTGTCCTGCTGGTTTCTGCTATGTGTCTTATTAGAGTCCCACAAAAGCCTCGATCTTCCGGCCACCGGTGTCTGCGCTCAATCAGGGATGTAGCCCAGTCCCAGCTATTCTCCCCTGTTGTCACTCTCCTGTGCTTCGCTCTCCGGCACGTTAGCCAAAGGCTGTTCTTCCTTCTGGATCTCACCATCTAGGAGCTACAGCACTTCAGGCTGTACGGCCCCTCTTCCGTCCTTCTGCCTCAGACTGCTCCAGTCTGCTGTCTGGCACCAACTGACTAAATCTTCCCAACTGCCTAAATCTTCCCAACTGCCTAAATCTTCCCAACTGCCTAAATCTTCCCAACTGCCTAGCAACTGCCTAGCAACTAACTCCTCCTCCCGACCAAAGAGAGAGCAGCTTCCCTGATTTTGGGTGTAGAGCTCCCCCTTCTGGCCTGAAGTCAGAATGGTGTTGTATGTGCTAATTACCTGTTAAAAGGAATCCTCCATCGCTTCCAAGCGTGACATCACTCTCCCCGTGAGGAAAGCAATGCCACTGTGACAACCAGGATCCTGGGGCGTCACATCAGCGTACTCAGGACAAATTGCACAACAACTTCTGGGGCCCAATTTCTCCTGGTCACTTTGGATATTTTCTATCATATAGACCCCTCAAAGTGACTTAAAATGTGATGTGGTCCCTAAAAAAAAAAATGGTGTTGTAAAAATGAGAAATCGCTGGTCAACTTTTAACCCTTATAACTCCCTAACAAAAAAAAAATTTGGTTCTAAAATTGTGCTGATGTAAAGTAGACATGTGGGAAATGTTACTTATTAAGTATTTTGTGTGACATATCTCTGATTTAAGGGCATGAAAATTCAAAGTTGGAAAATTGCGAAATGTACAATATTTTTGCCAAATTTCCATTTTTTTTCACAAACGCAAGTCTTATCAAAGAAATTTTACCAATATCATGAAGTACAATATGTGACGAGAAAACAATGTCAGAATCACCAGGATCCATTGAAGCGTTCCAGAGTTATAACCTCATAAAGGGACAGTGGTCAGAATTGTAAAAATTGGCCTGGTCATTAACGTGCAAACCACCCTTGGGGGTAAAAGGGTTAACCAACCCAAACTATAAAAGTAGCTTATCAGTTAGCTTTCTCATGGAAATGTAAAAAAGACAGAATTGCTTTTACCCTGTGAAAATTGAATAAAAGAGCAAAATTAAAAAAAATCCCTAGCCCAAAAAGTTATATAAATTAAAATTACAGTTCATTCCCCCCCAAAAAAAAACAATCAATGCATTTTAAAATGTTAAGAGCAAAATCCACAGAATAGAAAGCATTTTATTATCAGTAGGACCATACACCAAGGGTGCACCAGTGGTCTAATCTACAGGACAATCTCATATATCCCATAGAAATACAGCGAAGGAAAAGGACAAACAGTGCAATATAAAACATAACTCATTTTATTCAATACATGATTAAAAACATGGGCTGTCAACATTTTAAAATGTTGTTGATCTTAGAATTTTACGACACAAATTATACTTTTTTTTTTTTATCTGACTTTGTGCAAATTGATTAATATACAAATGGGTATTGTTTATTTGTATCATTGTGTCTTCAAACTATAAAGGCCCCGTCTCACATAGCGAGATCGCTAGCGAGATCGCTGCTGAGTCACAAGTTTTGTGACGCAACAGCGACCTCAGTAGCGATCTCGCTATGTGTGACACGTACCAGCGATCAGGCCCCTGCTGCGAGATCGCTGGTCATGTCGGAATGGCCTGGACCTTTTTTTGGTCGTTGAGGTCCCGCTGACATCGCTGAATCGGTGTGTGTGACACGGATTCAGCGATGTCTTCACTGGTAACCAGGGTAAACATCGGGTTACTAAGCGCAGGGCCGCGCTTAGTAACCCGATGTTTACCCTGGTTACCAGCGTAAAAGTAAAAAAAAAAAACACACTACATACTTACATTCCGGTGTCTGTCCCCCGGCGCTGTGCTTCTCTGCACTGTGAGCGCCGGCCAGCCGGAAAACACAGCACAGCGGTGACGTCACCGCTCTGCTTTCCGGCCGCTGTGCTTACACAGTGCAGGGAAGCGGACGCCGGGGGACAGACAGCGGAAGGTAAGTATGTAGTGTTTGTTTTTTTTTTTTCTTTTACGCTGGTAACCAGGGTAAACATCGGGTTACTAAGCGCGGCCCTGCGCTTAGTAACCCGATGTTTACCCTGGTTACCCGGGGACCTCGGCATCGTTGGTCACTGGAGAGCGGTCTGTGTGACAGCTCCCCAGCGACCACACAGCGACAAAACAGCGACGCTGCAGCGATCAGCATCGTTGTCTGTATCGCTGCAGCGTCGCTGTGTGTGACGGGGCCTTAATGCAAGCTCACTAGTTATGCCAGTTTTTATTAGAAATACAATGCCAGAATTGCTGTTTTTTGTGTCCTTGTCTCACAAAAGATGGAATAAAAAGCTATTGAAAAGTCACAGCTGCCCCCAAAATGGTACCAATACAGACTACAACATGGCCTTTAAAAAAATAAGCCCTTATTCGGCCCCCCGTCAACAGAAAATTAAAAAGGTTGCCTTCAAAAAATATGGCAACACAAAATTTTTTGTTTTCTGCAAAGTTATTTTTGTTGGGCAAACATAGTAAAACAGAAATAAAACTATAGAAATGTGTTAATCGTACAGACCCACAGAATGAAGTTAATATGTAATTTATACCACACAATGTCAGAGGAAAAAACCCTGACTGGGGAGAAAAAGTAAAATGTTCACTTTGTCATCTGACGCACATACATGTTTTTTCGAAGGCTCTTTTGGGGGGGTCGAAACTGTCAATACACCCCTAAATAAATGCCTTACAGGGATTGTCCACTTACTCAGCCAACTCCTTCTCAATTTCCATTTCTCCCTTTATAAAATAACTATCCTCCGCTCCGGTGTTGGCGCTGCCTTTCCCGGGACTGTTCTAATACCTCTGGGTTCTTAAAATGCTTCAAATATTGTGGCAGGAAACCATTCCAGCAAAATGAAGCTCCAAATCGCTTTGCCCCAACAAAGTGTATGACTGCATATTGCTTTAAAAAAAAAAGTGAGGTTTGTTTCCCTCCTATTATTCCTTTTGTAAATAAAAAAAAAAAATTTGGTGCTAAAACTTAATTTTAATGGGTTAAATAGAATTTTTCATTTGTTCATACCTCTTGTATGACTTACATGCTATACATGATCTAAACGCTGTTTTGACTGCTCTGTATTACGAAGTACTATCAGGGGTGCACTTTTTATGACAATTACTTCAAAGTACTTGAAAAACTGCTGTGAAACGTATAAGCCGTCTAATGTCACAAAAAATCATGACAAAATAAAGGACACATGAGAAATGTCTGTTATTACCTATTTTATGCGCAATAATTATCTGTTTCAAGGGCAGAAAACGCATCGACCTAAATGTATTAACATAAAGTGCAATGTGTCAGGAAGCAGAGACCCGCTGGGATACATAGACATTGCTATATAAAGTGACACATGCTATATTCCAATTTTCCTGCATTGATGCAAAATTGCATGAAGGTGCCTGTGAACATTAAAGGGGTGGTCCGAAGGCAAAGCATTTTTCCCCTAACTTCCTATCTCTTTAGTTCTGTAATTCTAAGCTATTAGCTAATATACTTGCTTTAACAATTCCCCACATTTCTCTAACTACACTTACTGCTGTTGTATTTTATTTTCCTACTTCCAGTTTGATGACTATTGGTTTGAGTATCACTAGTGCATGCTGGGATTCTCTAAACGAAGCATCATCGGGGGGCACAGGCTGCGGTCACAGCCCCTGTCCCCTCCCTGAAACAAAGCGTTATCAGTGATCCCTGCTGTGCCTCCCCCAGTGCCCTGTGTGATGACAATTGAGGGACAACACTGTAAATATTGAGTCTTTGTATAAACTTGATTTGTCAATAAAAGTGTAAAAAACTTATGAAATGCTAATAATTGTACTTGAGTAACATTTGTGTCAGTCTCAAAACTTTTGTCCAACTATTGTAGCCGCCACATGAGTCTTCTGGTGAGAGGAGCTCTGATATAATGCCCCCTCTTGTCCTGCCCACACGCTTCTTTGACATGCCCCCTCTTGTTCTGCCCACACGCTTCTTTGACATGCCCCCTCTTGTCCTGCCCACACGCTTCTTTGACATGCCCCCTCTTGTCCTGCCCACACGCTTCTTTGACATGCCCCCTCTTGTCCTGCCCACACGCTGCTTTGACATGCCCCCTCTTGTCCTGCCCACACGCTGCTTTGACATGCCCCCTATTGTCCTGCCCACACGCTGCTTTGACATGCCCCCTCTTGTCCTGCCCACACGCTGCTTTGACATGCCCCCTCTTGTCCTGCCCACACGCTGCTTTGACATGCCCCCTCTTGTCCTGCCCACACGCTTCTTTGACATGCCCCCTCTTGTCCTGCCCACACGCTTCTTTGACATGCCCCCTCTTGTCCTGCCCACACTCTTTGACATGCCCCCTCTTGTCCTGCCCACACTCTGCTTTGACATGCCCCCTCTTGTCCTGCCCACACGCTGCTTTGACATGCCCCCTATTGTCCTGCCCACACGCTGCTTTGACATGCCCCCTCTTGTCCTGCCCACACGCTGCTTTGACATGCCCCCTATTGTCCTGCCCACACGCTGCTTTGACATGCCCCCTCTTGTCCTGCCCACACGCTGCTTTGACATGCCCCCTCTTGTCCTGCCCACACGCTGCTTTGACATGCCCCCTCTTGTCCTGCCCACACGCTGCTTTGACATGCCCCCTCTTGTCCTGCCCACACGCTGCTTTAAGACATGCCCCCTCTTGTCCTGCCCACACGCTGCTTTAAGACATGCCCCCTCTTGTCCTGCCCACACGCTGCTTTAAGACATGTGAACACTGTGTGCCTGTACTTACTCCATTAATATTTGTTTATTCTGTTTTTCAGAGATTTACCGCATTGTGTCCCAGAAGCAGATGTCTGACAGACGTGAGAATGACATGTCCCCCAGTAACAACGTAGTTCCCATACATGTCCCACCCACCACTGAAAATAAACCAAAGATGCAATGCTGTCAGAACATATAACGGCTGCTGCCTGCGACGTGCCAGGCTCTGAATCCCTGTGTCCAGCTCTGGAGAGGCCAGGCTCTGTACCTGACCAGCCCTAGAGGTGCCAGGCTCTGTATATTCCCCCTGTCCTGCACTGGACTCTTTGGAATTCTTTTTTTTTTTTTTTCTCCCCCCTTTTTTTTTTCCTTTATTTTTGTTAATATATTTTTTGAGTGTATGTGTGTAAGAACTTTAATTTTACTATTCCATCTGGATTTTTACATGTCTTAAATTCTTTTGATTTTTCCATCTTCCTATATTAAAGAAACAATCTAATTCTTTCTCTTCCTCCCTCCCTTTGCTCTGCTGCCTTCCTCCTTTCTTCTCTAAAGATAAGATGATTCCAGGTCTGTCCTAACCCCCATCCTCCTCTTCTTCCTCTCCACTCAGAGATGTCTGTATAATATATGAAATAAAAGCATGTTGTCTGCTGGAGGCATATTCTCCTCATACCTTGTGACTCAACAGATCTTTTTTTCTGTTCTTGGGTTGTTTTTCTCACTAATCTAGTAATAGGTAATGTCACTTGTATGTCACTCATTGCTAGAACCGCTGTTTTGATCTATAGAAACTACATGGAAAAAAACAGGTGTGATGTGTAATAAAGTGTTTATACTGTTAAGCCTTAAGTCACGTTTTTCTCTTCACGCTCTGCCTTCCCGCAGCTTTCTGCAGACATTTGGGGTAAGACCTCCTTCTGCGGCCATCTTAGCGGTGAGAGGGTGCAGGACTTGTTTTTAATGGGTTTGTAGGATATTTATAAGGTGACCGAAGAGCAGACAATGGTGTAAATTGAAGAATGACCATACAATTTTTATCAGTTCAAATCCCCACCCCCACTGCTCCAGGGTCCCTGCAGGTTCTGCAGTGATGGCGTTGGATACATCATTCATGTAAACCAGGGCTGTGGAGTTGCTATAAAATGGTCCGACTCCTAAAATATATAACAACTTGGATAGAGTAGTACAGTGCAGGATGTGCTGTAAATTTTCCCATAATAATTTGGAAAGTGATGAAATGTCCTATAAATATATTTTCTGTTCCTGATCTAAGGATCTCTGCTTTTAGTTGAGATGAATCTGTGCTGCACTTTATGCGCATGCTCAGTAGTGACCAGGACTGGGTAGTCTGAGTCAGGGAACTTGAAGAGTCTGAGGTTTGGCTTACAGACTTCACAGTCCTGATGTGAACACTGCCACTAATTACTGACCTCAGTCGCCACTTGCTGTACATGCATCACCGCTGAAGAAGTGTCCACGTGGATGAAAAACTTAAAAGGTTTCATCAGAAAATTGCCTCTTGTTTCTGGGCGGCCTGTGGGCAGCTCTTTCCTAGGTCTAATTGGTTTCCCTGGTTTAGAGCAGGAGGATAAGACCTCCCTACAGTCCTGCCCCAGAGCACGAGACTCATCAACTGCTAACACTGATTACACAAGAACCACAAGATGGATTTCTTCACCCTACGTATCATTTCAATCAGTGTAACAACGCCAACATGACTGCCTGTAGTTTACGTAGCAAACTCCTGCTGACAGGTTCACTTTAAACAATATAGCCACAGCAAAATAGAGGAGCACTGGAGGCCTGGGAAAAGTGTATGCAGCAGATGTCACCATGCAGAAGACCAAGGAACTGCATTACCTCACTAGAGAGCAAGTACACCCCTAAGGTGCTGCCCCTTCTACCGAGAGAATCCGTATGCCAAGTCCAGAGAGACGGAGTATGGATACTGGAGCCAGGCACATGGACAGGAGAAAATGGGTTTAGAGGCCACTTTAGGGTTACTTTTTGACCAGGAAAAAAACTGTTGAAGTGAATTGGAAACTCTTAACATGCTGGACATAATTAGTTAAAAAAAAAACGGTTACTCTTAAATTAAGTTTCGGGATTGGCTGAAGCCCCTGAAATAGTGGGAAGAAGGGTGAGATGCGCTTTTTTACTCGGAGGTTTCTTTCCTAAAATCGCCGACAACCCCTTTTTAAAATGAACTGATCACCTTAAAGAAACCCTTTTCTTAAAACCTAAGGATCAAGTGGTCATGCCGCGCCCTGTTTCTCCTACGCCTCATTGGGGGACACAGGACCATGGGTGTTATGCTGCTGCCACTAGGAGGACACTAAGTAGACAGAAAGATTAACTCCTCCTCTGCAGCATACACCCCTTCACTGGATACAATTTGAACCAGTTCTTGCTTAGTGTCTTAGGAGGCACTTGGGTCTTTTTTCCAGACCCCAACTTTGTTTTAATTTTTGATTTTTTAATTTTCTGTAAATTTTTAATTTTTTATTTAACGGAGTGAAGGGGGCGACGGGTCCTTTTTTTCATAAGGTCCGCTCTCCCCCGAACCATCAACAGGCGAGCACGGCGAGTATACCTCCCCGTCCCTCTCCTGCGACGTATGGCGCACGAATAAGGTTTGCGCCAGGGCAACGGTTCCTTTTTTGGTTCCGATTTCCCCCCAACCCCCTCCAGGACCTTGCATTACAGCGATGTAATCTGGGTATGCAGTCCGGAGGGGATGTTGTGCCGCAGCCCCCCTCTGCTACAGCAGCACATCAGGGGCCTCTCCATCCCCATCCAGGGTGCATGGATTGAGATGACATCCTCACAGCAGCGCCCTGCAGACCTGTGAGATCCGGGAACAATAGCGGCCGTAAGTACCTTCAGGGGGCTCCCCCCTGCTCCTCCTCAGCGGCAGCGATGCGGTCTGGGTCCCCAGGGAGAGGCACCGCCGACCGGGGGTCGGTGGTGCTCGGCGGCGCTCCGTCGCGGCCGCCGCCGCACATCGTCGGCAGGCCTCATAAATTTAGTCCCCGGCTTCTCCAGCCGGAGTAGGCCGCAAGGGACAAATCCACTCCCACGGCCGTAGCTCCGCCCCCTTCATCGGCGCTTCTCGTCTGGGACGAGAGGCGCCCTCCTAATCTCGGGGGCCATATTTCCTCTCTCTCTGCACGGAGCCCACGCTTCTACAAGCGCTCCAAGGAGAACTCCTGGAAAGAACCGCCATATCTCTCTCTGGGGACACAGACAGGACCGTGGGTAAGCTGCTCCAAGAAAGCTTAACCCTTTCTCTGCAATACTGCCCGCTCTGTTCTTAAGGCACTATGTCTCAATCCAAGGAGACAAAAAAGGGTAACAAGAAGCACACAGTATTTTTCACTGTATGTGCCACCTGCAATGCGGCCCTGCCCCGAGCCCACACTAGTCCTTTGTGTGCAGATTGCGTCTCACCCTCTGTGCAGCCGCTCCTTGCCGACGCCGGTACCGTCACCGATGCCGCAGCCGTCGACCCGGTAGGGCCTAGCCCCCCTGAGTGGGCAACCTCTCTGTCACGATCTGTGGCTTCCCTAGCCAGGGCAATTGACTCCCTCCGGGGCCCCCCTCCAGGTCGGACCGTGGAGGATTCAGACGACGGTATGGATTCTTCTACCAGTAGGGGGCGTACCCGTTCACTTTCTACCCGGGGTCCCAGAAAACGTGTTCACGTTTCATCCCCTGACCAAGAGCTAGCGGGCCCTTCAGTACCTGCAAGCGCTGCTTCCAGGTCACCTTCCCCAAACTCGGATGACTCTGAATATGAGTCCGACATCTCCTACGTTCAGGAACCCCCCTCCTCCCAAGAGTCCCTTGACTCTCTCATTGAGGCGGTAAACAAGACCCTGAAGGTGACTGAGGACTCTGCTTCAGAGCCCGAACATGTGGTGTCTTTCAAAAAGACTAAACGTGTTAAAAATGTTTTTGTTACTCACCCTCACTTTAAGGAGATTGTACAAAAACATAGGGATCGCCCAGATAAACGCTTCATTGGACAAAAGTCCATCGAGGCCAAATACCCTTTTTCTCGGGAATTAGTCAAGGACTGGCTGCAGTCTCCCTCGGTGGACCCTGCTGTGTCACACCTCGCGTCCAAGACCATCCTGTCTCTTTCGGACGGTTCTTCCGTTAAGAATCCCTCCGATCGCCAGATTGATTATCTGGCTCGTTCCGCCTTCGAGGCCTCAGGAGCGTCTCTCTTCCCATCTTTCGCCGCCTCTTGGGTGGCTAAGGCTATGGTCTCTTGGACCGAGACTCTTTCCTCTAACATCCAAGCCAGTGATTTACCTCCAGAAGCCAGCATTCTAGTTAACCAGATAGCGCAGGCCGGAGACTTCATAGTCAACGCCTCTATGGACGCAGCCAATTGCGCTGCACAGGCAGCCGCCAATGCAATTTCCATCAGGAGAGCCCTGTGGCTCAGGGATTGGCGAGCAGATTCGGCTTCTAAACGTTCTCTAACAGCCCTGCCTTACCAGGCTGGTCGGCTATTTGGAGAAAAATTGGATCAAATGATCTTGGATGCTACCGGAGGGAAGAGTAAATTTCTTCCCCAGCAAAAGCCTACCCGGCCCTTTCGGTACCAGCAGCAACCTCCATTTCGGCCTTTTCGGTCCAATACCAACTGATCTTCTACATCCTCTACCCCCGCATCAGGTAGAGGTTCGCGCGGTGGCCGAGGCACCCAGGTCTCTTACAGACCTAATCGTAACTGGAGACCCAGACCTAAACCTCCCGGGCCTAAGGGATCCGCATCCCATGGATCCTCCGCCCAATGACTCCTTGCATTATCCGGTGGACTCCAACAAAGTAGGCGGACGCCTACTCTTGTTCCGTCAGGCCTGGCTCTCAGTCGTTTCCGACGAGTGGGTCAGAGAACTGGTGTCCACCGGATACAAAATAGAATTTTCCTCCCTCCCCCCTACACGTTTCTTCCAGTCTTGCCCTCAAAGGTCAAAGGCCACAGCGTTTCACCAGGCAATACGGGCACTACTAAGGGACGGAGTCATCATTCCGGTCCCCCTAGAACAAAGATTCAAGGGTTTCTATTCAAATCTGTTCGTGGTCCCAAAGAAGGACGGATCACTACGTCCGATCCTAGACCTGAAACTACTAAACAGATTTATAAAAATCCGACACTTCAGGATGGAGTCCCTCCGTTCTGTGGTCGCGTCTATGGAAAAGGGAGAATTCCTGGCATCCATAGACATCAAGGACGCCTACCTGCACATACCGATCTTCCCTCCGCATCAGCAGTTCCTTCGTTTCGCTTTTTGCGGGGAGCACTTTCAATTCGTGGCCTTGCCCTTCGGTCTCGCCACCGCTCCCAGAGTTTTCACGAAGGTCATGGCGGCTGCCATGGCCATTCTTCATTCCAGGGGAGTGGTGGTAATTCCGTACTTGGACGACCTATTGATAAAAGGTCCTTCCTACCCAGCGTGCGAAGAGTCCGTCGCTCTTACGGTGGATACTCTTTGTCGCCTGGGGTGGAAGATAAATTTCAAAAAATCTTCTCCAATTCCGGCTCAACAAATCTCCTTCCTGGGGATGATACTGGACACTTTCCGCGGTCTGGTCATACTCCCTCAAGACAAGGTTTTGGCCTTGCAGCAGGGAGCCCAGCGTCTTTCTCGTCCAGTATCCCACTCCATTCGCGCCAGCATGCGAGTTCTCGGGCAGATGGTAGCGACCATGGAAGCGGTCCCATTTGCGCAGTTTCACCTCCGTCCCCTGCAGCATGCGCTACTGTCGGCTTGGGACGGCAACCCGTCCTCTCTCGACCGGCGATTCATCCTGTCCCCTCGGGTCAGGAAGGCTCTCAGGTGGTGGACGCTGAAGTCCTCCCTAACCCAGGGAAGGTCCTTTCTCCCAGTACGGTGGCTGGTGGTGACCACCGATGCCAGTCTCATAGGCTGGGGAGCGGTTTTCAACCAGCACACAGCCCAGGGGCGGTGGTCCATTCAGGAGTCTCGTCTCGCCATCAATATCCTCGAGATTCGAGCTATCAGGCTGGCATTGTTTCACTTTCACCGACTTCTGGCAGGTCATCCAGTCAGAATACAGTCCGACAATGCCACGGCCGTGGCATATATCAACCGTCAGGGCGGAACTCGCAGCAAAACGGCCATGCTTGAGGTGTCTCACATCCTCCATTGGGCGGAGTCGAACCATTCGCCCATTTCGGCGATCCACATTCCAGGTGTGGAAAATTGGGCGGCGGACTTCCTCAGCCGCCAGGGCATCGCTTCCGGAGAGTGGTCCCTCCACCCGGAGGTCTTCCAGCAGATTTGCCATCGCTGGGGGACCCCGGATGTGGACCTCATGGCTTCCAGGATGAACAACAAGGTCCCTCAGTTCCTTGCTCGGTCCCTCGACCCACGGGCCCTCGGGGTAGACGCCCTGGTCCTACCTTGGCGTCAATTCCGTCTCCCGTACATTTTTCCCCCTCTTCCCCTGCTACCGAGGGTCATCAAAAAGATCAGGGCGGAGGGGGTACCGGTGATTCTCGTCGCGCCAGACTGGCCGCGTCGGGCATGGTACGCCGAACTGGTTCAGTTGGTGGCCGACGTCCCCTGGCGTCTTCCAGATCGCGTGGATCTCCTTTCACAGGGCCCAATTTACCACCAGAACTCAAGGGCCCTGTCTTTGACGGCCTGGCCGTTGAGTCCTGGATTGTAGGTCAAGCGGGGTTTTCTCCCACGGTGTCCTCCACCATGATCAGAGCTAGGAAACCTGTTTCCATGCGTAGTTACCACCGTACCTGGCGACTTTTTTTCTCATGGTGCGATGCACAGGGACGATCTCCTCTAGTATTTTCTATTCCTTCCATACTGGAGTTTCTTCAATCCGGACTAGAGTCGGGACTTGCCCTTAGCTCCCTAAAGGGCCAGGTTTCGGCATTGTCAGTCCTTTTCCAGCGGAAGATTGCCAATAGGTTGCCGGTGAAAACCTTCTTCCAGGGAGTTTCCCGTGTGGCGCCTCCCTACAAGTCACCTTTGGATCCGTGGGATCTCAACTTGGTTCTCGGAGCCCTTCAGGAGAATCCCTTCGAACCGCTACAGGACGTTTCCTTGACCTTCCTTTCTTGGAAGGTAGTCTTCCTAGTAGCCGTCACGTCCATCAGAAGGGTTTCGGAGTTGGCTGCGCTCTCCTGCCGCCCTCCTTTTCTCATTTTTCATCCGGACAAGGCGGTATTGAGGACCTCTCCCACCTTTTTGCCCAAGGTCGTCTCCTCTTTCCACCTCAATGAGGAGATTGTTCTACCTTCGTTCTGCCCGGCTCCTGTTCATCGCATCGAAAAGGCTCTACACACTCTTGATGTGGTGAGGGCTCTTCGTCGGTACGTCTCAAGAACGGCTCCCTTCCGCACGTCAGACGTCCTGTTTGTACTTCCAGAGGGGCCCAGGAGGGGTTCTCCTGCTTCAAAGGCCACTCTGGCAAAATGGATTCGGTCAGCCATTCAAGAAGCCTATCGTGTCAAAGGTGTTCCCATTCCAGCTGGGATCAAGGCTCATTCTACTCGGTCGGTGGGCGCCTCGTGGGCCATTCGGCACCAGGCGTCAGCACAGCAGGTCTGCAAGGCTGCGACGTGGTCCAGTTTGCACACTTTTACCAAGCATTACCACATTCATTCCATCTCTTCTGCAGACGCTGCCCTTGGCAGGCGCATTCTGCAAGCGGCAGTTCCTTAAGCCGTAAGCCAGTGGTACATGGGGTTTTAGCATATTGCTCCCCACCCAGGGACTGCTTTTGTACGTCCCATGGTCCTGTGTCCCCCAATGAGGCGTAGGAGAAAAGGAGATTTTTGTTTACTTACCGTAAAATCTTTTTCTCCGAGCCACTCATTGGGGGACACAGCACCCACCCTGTTAGCCTGTTTTGGCTTGTTGTTACTTCTTTGGTTTTGACATAGTTGTCTTTGTTCATGCTCCTACTGCTTTACTACCGAACTGGTTCAAATTGTATCCAGTGAAGGGGTGTATGCTGCAGAGGAGGAGTTAATCTTTCTGTCTACTTAGTGTCCTCCTAGTGGCAGCAGCATAACACCCATGGTCCTGTGTCCCCCAATGAGTGGCTCGGAGAAAAAGATTTTACGGTAAGTAAACAAAAATCTCCTTTTCTGAGAATCCAGATTACCTGTGACTCTGATTCAGTTATGTGCTATAAATAAAAAAAAAATGGTGGTTATTATCAAAATTGGTTTTCTAAACCAGAAACCCCTACAAAAAGTAGTTATTTTGGAACCAAATATAATATAATATTTTATACAGTTGAATCAACAGTTTTGACCACAAATGCCCAATATTGTATACCTTATACTGTAACTACAACTGTGAGGCATGTTCCCACCTAGCGTAAACCCTTATTGGTCTACTTCTACCTGCTTTTTATTGATCTTTTGGTGTATGTGCAGAAAATCTACAGCTATTAGCTGTTCAAGCAAAGTGCATGTGATTTCATGAAAACTTGTCCCCATTGAGCGTTTAAAGACTGTAGAACTGTACATTTTTGGGCGTCCTGTTCGTCCCTTCATTGGCTTGTATCCAGAATCTGAAAAACACATATAAGAAATATATTTGCATTAAGTACAGAATCACAGCATGTTTCCATTTACAAAATGAGGCTTTAAATCTGCACCAAAGATTGAATAATTGTGGTAAATTTTTATTGCGTATTTTGGTGCAGACACCTGGTGGAAAGTAAAGAAAAGCAAACAAAAACCTTTTTGTACGTGGTAAGATGGCCTACGATGTATCAGTGATGGAATCAGAAAATATTTTTGGGGTTTTCCTTGTGGTGATGGGATTTTCTGTATAATTTTTTGGCTTGTGGTATTCATTGATTTTTATTTATTTTTTTTTTATGCAAAGTTCTTCAGTATGGCACACACTGTTCACAAATTTTCCAAAAAATTTAAATTTTCTTTATTCTTAATTTGAAGTTTATTACGATTTCAAAAAATGAAATCACATAAGTTTGACAGAGGGGAAAAACACAGTTCAAATCTGTTTTAAGCAATCCAAAATGCATTACATAGTATTGGTTGATCGTGGGATATATACTTGTGTATGGAAATGCTTTTTATTTTTGTCGTATACCATTTCGTTTTTTTGTTTGAATCTCTTATAGCAATAAATAAAATTGTCTATTAAATTATTTCGGACGTGCCTAAAAGCACTTCATGGTGGGACGCGGGAGTACACGTAGGTAAACATTTTGTAACTTTTCTAAAAGTTGCAGTTGATGATACGGCTGAAAACACGAAAGCCACCCACACAACAAACAAACTTTAGTGCTACCTATTGGTAGTAGCAATCCTAAAAGTCAATATCGACCCTCTAATGAGCCTTGTCACATGAGTTAGGATAAAAGCCAAAACCAAAATCTACCCTTGGCATTTCAGGATTGACATGTCACTCTCCGCAAGGAGAAACGTTACCCCTTGGATCACAGGGTTGACACAGGATTTCTACTAAGCTTCTGTTGTGTCTGCTTGGAGTGGATGTAGCACTGATCCTGGCACTTTGACCCTTCATATGCTGCTGTCAATATTGACAATGGCATGTGAGAAGTTTGACTGGAAAATCAATCCATCATGGAGCGCTGATGATTGTTATGGTACCAAGGAATACTAATGATGGCCTCTGAGTTATTTTCAATGCAATCGACGGATCTCAACTTCAAGTCCTTTATAGGACTAGTAAGTGTTGTAAAAGAAAAAAATGTTTTTAATTAGTTCAAAATATATATAAACATATACAGTGGCTCGCGAATGTACCATATTCACCCCCTTGACTTTTTACCTATTTTGTTACTTTACAATCTGTTTAAATGTTTTTGTAATCCGATTTGTGTGTGATGCATCAGCACTAAATACGCTAAGTTGAAGTGAGAAAAATATAGGTATAAATTAAATTTTTTGGGATCAAATAACTAGAAATTGGCATGTACATATGTATTCACCCCATTTGCTAGAAGTCCCTAAAAATGTATGGTACAGGCAATTACCTTCATAAGTTACATTCTTAGTGAAAGGAAGTCCACCTGTGTGCCATCTAAGTGTCACATGGTCTGTGCACACCTATATATGCACTATCACTATATGCACACCTTTACTGAAAAGCCAGAGAGACTTCAACACCACTAACCAAATAACACCATAAAGATCAAGAAGATCACCAAACAAGTCAGGGACATAGTTGTGAAAAGTACAAATCAGGGTTGGGTTATGAAAAAAAAAAAAGAAATCCCAATCTCTGATGATACCCGGAGCACCATTAAATCCATTATTATTAAATGGAAAGAACATAGTACTACAAAAAAACTACAAGAGAGGGCCGCTCACTTAAACTTTCAGCCCGAGCCGGGAGGGCATTAATTAGAGAGGCAGCACAGAGACCAAAAGTAACCTTGAAGGAGCTGCAGAGTTCCCAGGCAGAGACTGGAGTATCTGTCCATATGACCACCAAAAGCCATACACTCGATAGAGGTGGCTTTTATGGAAGAGTGGGCACAAAAAAAGCCTTTACTTACGTTTGGAGTTTGCCAAAAGACATGGTAGACTCCCCAAATGTATGAAGGAAGTTACTCTGCTGAGTTGAGACCAAAATTGAATTTTTTGGCCACCAAGGTAAACACTATGTCTTGCACCAAACCAACACAGCTCATCACTAGTGATGAGCAAATTGTCATGAATCCCAATGGCTAGGGATAGCACAGGACAAGCAAAGTACAAATATATTACGGACGAGCTCTAGGGTGATGGAACCTGGGCTGACCGCTGCCCTACGCCTGACAAACGCAACTAGAGATAGCCAGGGAGCGTGCCTACGTTGGTTCTAGACGCCACGCACCAGCCTAAGAGCTAACTAGCACTGCAGAGAAAATAAGACCTCACTTGCCACCAGCGGAATGAACCCCAAAAGATATAGTTGCCCCCCACATGTATTGACGGTGAAATGAGAGGAAGGCACACACATAGAGATGATATATATAGTTTTAGCAAATTGAGGCCCCCTGTAAACTAGAAAGCAGAACGATACAAAAGGGGACTGAGCGGTCAGCAAAAAACCCTAATCAAAAAAACCATCCTGAGATTACAAGAACCCATGTGCCAACTCATGGCACATGGGGAGAACCTCAGTCCACTAGAGCTACCAGCTAGCATAGAGACATAATAAGCAAGCTGGACAAAAAACCAAACAACTGAAAATCAGCACTTAGCTTATCCTGAAAGATCTGGGAGCAGGTAGGCAGGAACCAAACAGAGCACATCTGAATACATTGATAGCCGGCAAGGGAAATGACAGAAAGGCCAGGTAAAATAGGAAACACCCAGCCACTGATGGACAGGTGGAAACCAAAGGCCGCAACCCACCAAAGTCACCCAGTACCAGCAGTAACCACCAGAGGGAGCCCACAAACAGAATCCACAACAGCAAATATACTCGTTACTCAAGATTTCTCGAGCATGCTCGGGGGTCCTCTGAGTTTTTTAGTGCTCAGAGATTTAGTTTTTCTTGCCGCAGCTGAATGATTTACATCTGTTAGCCAGCATAAGTACATGTGGGGGTTGCCTGGTTGCTAGGGAATCCCCACATGTACTTATGCTGGCTAACAGATGAAAATCATTCAGCTGCGGCAAGAAAAAATCTCCGAGCACTAAAAAATACTCAGAGGACCCCCGAGCATGCTTGAGAAATCTCGAGTAACGAGTATATTCTCTCATCACTACTCATCACCCCAAGAACACCACCCACGCAATGAAACGTGGTGGCAGCGTCATGCTGTGGAGATGTTTTTTGGCAGCAGGGACTAGGAAAATGGGCTGAGTGGAACAGCTGGATGGTGCGAAATACTGGAATATTCTAGAGCAAAACTTGTTTCAGTCTGTCCGTGATTTGAGATTGGGATGGAGGTTCACCATACAACAAGGCAACGACCAAAAGCATACTGCTAAAGCAACACTTGTGGTTTAAGGGGAAGTGTGTAAATGTTTTGCAGTGGCCTAGTCAAAGCCCAGACCTTAATCCAATTGACAATCTGTGGTCAGACTCGAAGATTGCAGTTCACCAGAGGAAACCATCTACAGGCGCTTCTCACAAAATTAGAATATCATCAAAAAGTTAATTTATTTCAGTTCTTCAATACAAAAAGTGAAACTCCTATATAGAGTCATTACAAACAGAATGATGTATTTCAAGTGTTTATTTCTGTTGATTATGGCTTACAGCCAATGAAAACCCAAAAGTCATTATCTCAGTAAATTAGAATACTTTATAACACCAGCTTAAAAAATGATTTTAAAATCTGAAATGTTGGCCTACTGAAATGTATGTTCAGTAAATGCACTCAATACTTGGCCAGGGCTCCTTTTGCATCAATTACTTCATCAATGTGGCGTGACATGGAGGTGATCAGCCTGTGGCACTGCTGAGGTGTTATGGAAGCCCAGGTTGCTTTGATAGCAGCCTTCAGCTCATCTGCATTGTTGGGTCTGGTGTCTCTCATCTTCCTCTTGACAATACCCCATAGATTCTCTATGGGGTTAAGGTCAGGTGAGTTTGCTGGCCAATCAAGCACAATGATACTGTTGTTTTTAAATCAGGTATTGGTACTTTTGGCAGTGTGGACAGGTGCAAAGTCCTGCTGGAGAATGAAATTTCACTCTCCAAAAAGCTTGTCGGCAGAGGGAAGCATGACGCGCTCTAAAATTTCCTAGTAGACTGCTGCGCTGACTTTGGTCTTGATTAGTGATGAGCGAATATACTCACAAAAATTTGCAACTTTTAACACCAGAAAACTGGTGGAAAATGCTTGATGAATGAGGGTCTTCGTGTTTCTTATTGTTAGGAATTATGGTTCTGTGCACCCACCTCGGAATGGATCGGGTCCAATGCTACACTTCTCCAGTCGCAAGTGCCGCCATTATCCTGACCCTGGAGGCGGAGCTGCAATTGCACAGGAAAAACGTTCCAATCTTTTGGAGTGTTGCTTTCTGGAGTAGTAGGATGTGTGGGGACATGGGACGCAGTTTCTCCCATGGATTTTACTTCCTGGGAATATGGAACACTGTGCTCCCTGGTTGCCAGACAATGCAGAATGCTACTTCATCTGGTAATAGGCAATGGTGGGATTGCGTCCATTATGTGCAAATTAACAGGGAGTGGTTGTCTGGGGATGATTGGGAGATAATTCAGCACCTGATCATTTCCTTCAGCATCAGGCGGGCTATTTAACTCTGTTCCCAGCTCAAGACTTTGCTGTTTATTGCAGTTCCTATGTATTGTGATTATGAGTGGCGCGAGCAGTATTGGTGTCTCTCTCCAGGGTTGGTCTAAGGGTTCATTTCCCTTTGTCTTCTTGCTACACTCCCAGGGTTTCTAGCAGAGGAATCTACCTATTTTTAACCAGGCTCTGGTCATGTCACCAGACGGCAGCTGCCTAGCAAAAGTGGACCTGGGAAAGGCTCTGCTAAAGTCCCATCCCATTTACTTGGAACTGGGTGAAAAGTATCCCAGCCCTTTAGGGCTCGATTACCTGGGGAAGCTTGCTCCAAGTGGGTCTGTGGCTGTGCCTTTGCTGGTTTGGTGCCAGTCTTGCTGGTTCTCTCTGCTGCTGATGCAGCTTCAATGTCTTTTTCCTTTCTCCTGCTTGTGATAGATTTCTCCATGTCAGATCTTATGAGCAGGAAGCAGAGGAGACTGCATCTCATAGATAGTTCTGGAGATTCTGTACCCAGACCTGGTACAGTTTATGGTGTCAGTTAGGAGGACTATATAACTCTGCAGCATGTCAGTGTATCACACCTCTTTTATGGAAAGCAGAAATAGTATCTTTAGCTGCACTGATGAAGAACAGAGAAACGAGGTTGGTGCCAGATTAAACCCTGTAGCGACCCCAATGTTGTCAAAATGTTGTGGCCCCTTCAGCAAAGTGTTTCCTAATATCTTTTTAAATTTACTAACAACAATGCTATTGCACCAATTAATTTAATTTTATTAAACAGAACAAATTAAGTTTAATCAAGCTTCATTATAACCCAGAATAGGTATATAGCTAATGTTGGCCTCAGGTGTAGGACTATATACACTTGTCTGTGTTCCCGAAGCTTCTGGACGTGAATGATCTATTATGATCTGGAGTCTGTGAGAACTCGCGGACACTCATCTCTCTTCCATTCCCGCTCCTTGTTCTGGCCAGTTACACAGTTCCCACACTCAATCATATAGATGTTCCTTCTATACTACTAATGAATTCTCGAATACACCCGACCACAGCTGAAACATCTTCCATTGCCTCTTGCTGCAATGTTCACATCCGAGCTCCATTGCTCCATCTGGCCTCCATTGTCAGCTGACCGGACAAACGTGAATTCCTTTCAATATCAAATAAATATTATTTTTCATGTATTTCTAAAAACAAAATTCACCTGAAGAATCCACAAAAATGATTATCTGTGCATCTTTTCCAAGTGCCCTCAGGTTTCAGAAAATAATTTATATTGCAGAAGAGAAACAAATTGCTATATTCTAAGGAAAAATGGGAACAGTGAAAATCAATTTATTGTGTACATGGGAGTTGTCACAATCACAAGTTGCTTAACTGCCGGAAGAACAGTAATATTTTAGACAAGGTTTCTACAGACCTGATGTGTTTTTTGCACATTTCTACTAAAGAACATTGTGCAGAACAGGCAGACACTGCCCATTCATCTGTCCTCGGGGCAGGTTCACATGATGCATTTTTGTAGCACATAAAAAAGCTAGATGAATGAGATTTCTAAAGTATCATGAACATGTGAATATTTTTGTTGCAGTTTTAGAGCCTCTGTGCACTTTTTTAAGAACGCAGGGTGTCAATTCTTTCAGCATTTTTGCTGCGTTTTTTTTACAAATTCAGATGTAATAAAAGAAGCATCAAAAAGGCGCAAAATGTACACAGTGGTTTTCCAGCCAACACAAAATGTTCTTGTGGAAAAAAAATGCTAAAACTGTACCCTCTGCAGGGTATGTGATGCCTCTTCACTAGTGATGGGCGAGCACTAAAACGCTCGGGTGCTTGTTGCTCGGGTCGAGCAAATTGGAATGCTCGGGTGCTCGTTCCAAGCAACGAGCCCAGTGTAAGTCTATGGGAAACTTGAGCATTTTTACCGCGCCCCCCACCCCGGCGGTCTTTAGAGGGACTAGAAATTGTGGAAATCTATGGCAACAATGCTCAAATGACATGGGATCATCATGGGGAAGACCCCTGGAAGCATTTCTGACTCCCACGTCACTGCTGTGAACAATGTTGTCAGAGTTTTACACCACTTTTAGAGACTCACAATAAAACATACATTTTCTTGTGAAATACGTTAAGGAACATCCTTTCCAGGGTAATGACTTGTACATAAGGCAAAATAAATAACCAAAAACAAAAATGCTCCTCCACACCTTGGGCTATGTTCACACGTAGCGGTTTTTTATTTTTATTTTATTATTATTAGTAGTATTTATTTCTATAGCACCATTGATTCCAGGGTGCTGTACATGAGAAGAGGTTATATACAAATTACAGATATTGCTTACAGTAAGCAAACTAACAATTACAGACTGATACAGAGTGGCGAGGACCCAGCCCTTGCGGGCTTACATTCTAGAGGATGGTGGGGATGGAGACAATAGGTTGAGGGTTGCAGGAGCTCCGGTGTTGGTGAGGCGGTAGCTTCGGTAGTGGTGAGTAGGCAGCAGGGTCAGTGCAGGCTGTAGCCTTTCCTGAAGAGGTGGGTTTTCAGGTTCCGTCTGAAGGATCCGAATGTGGTTGATAGTCGCACGTGTTGGGGCAAAGAATTCCAGAGGATGGGGGATATTCGTGAGAAGTCTTTGAGGCGGTTGGGTGAGGAGCGAATAAGTGTAGAGGAGAGAAGTTGGTCTTGGGAGGACCAGAGATTACGTGAGGGAAGATATCGGGAGATTAGTTCAGAGATATATGGAGACAGGCTATGGATGGCTTTGTAGGTCAGTATTAGCAATATGAACTGGATACGCTGAGGGAATGGGAGCCAGTGAAGAGATTTGCAGAGGGGGGAAGCGGAGGAGTAGCGAGGAGAGAGATGAATTAGTCGGGCAGCAGAGTTAAGGATGGACTGGAGAGGTGCAAGGGTGTTAGGAGGGAGGCCACAGAAAAGGATGTTCCAGAAAAGGATGTTGCAGTAAAGGCGGGAGATGATGAGGGCATGCACAAGAGTTTTAGTACCGTATATACTCGAGTATAAGCCGAGATTTTCAGCCCAAATCGGCTTATACTCGAGTCACGGTCGGCGGTGGGGTCGGCGGGTGAGGGGGAGAGGGCGCTGAGGCATACTCACCTAGTCCCGGCGCTCCTGACGCTCCCCCTGCCTGTCACACGGTCTTCGGTGCCGCAGCTCTTCCCCTGTACAGCGGTCACGTGGGACCGCTCATTAGAGAAATGATTATGGACTCCACTCCCATAGGGGTGGAGCCGCATATTCATTTCTCTAATCAGTGGTGCCGGTGACCGCTGACAGGAAGAGCTGCGGCACCCGAAGACAGTGTGACAGGCAGGGGGAGCGCCAGGAGCCCCGGGACTAGGTGAGTATTTTATATTCACCTGTCCACGATCCACACGCCGGGCGCCGCTCTGTCTTCGCGTCCTCTTGTTCTGACTGTGCAGGTCAGAGGGCGCGATGACGCATATAGTGTGCGCGCCGCCCTCTGCCTGATCAGTCAGTGCAGAGAGACGCCGGGACGGGACGCTGAGGAGCTGCAAGCAAGAGAGGTGAGTATGTGTTTTTGTTTTTTTTATTGCAGCAGCAGCGTTATATATGGCACAGATTTATGTGGAGCATCTATGGGGCAACGGTGCAGAGCACTATATATGGCACAGATTTATATGGCACATCTATGGGGCAACAGTGCAGAGCACTATATATGGCACAGATTTATATGGCACATCTATGGGGCAACGGTGCAGAGCACTATATATGGCACAGATTTATATGGCACATCTATGGGGCAATGGTGCAGAGCATTATATATGGCACAGATTTATATGGCACATCTATGGGGCAACGGTGCAGAGCATTATATATGGCACAGATTTATATGGCACATCTATGGGGCAACGGTGCAGAGCATTATATATGGCACAGATTTATATGGCACATCTATGGGGCAACGGTGCAGAGCACTATATATGGCACAGCTTAATAAGGAGCATCTATGGGGCAATAATGAACGGTGCAGAGCATATATGGCACTGCTTAATAAGGAGCATCTATGGGGCAATAATGAACAGTGCAGAGCATATATGGCACTGCTTTATATGGAGCATCTATGGGGCCATAATGAACAGTGCAGAGCATTGTATATGGGGCATCTATGGGGCCATAATGAATGGGGCAGAGCATTATATATGGCACAGCTATATATGGAGCATCTATGGGGCAATAATCAACGGTATGGAGCATTATATATGGCACAGCTTTATATGGAACCTCCTTTGGGGCAATAATGAACGGTATGGAGCATCTATTTTTATTTTTGAAATTCACCGGAAGCTGCTGTATTTTCCACCCTAGGCTTATACTCGAGTCAATAAGTTTTCCCAGTTTTTTGTGGCAAAATTAGGGGGGTCGGCTTATACTCGGGTCGGCTTATACTCGAGTATATACGGTAGATTGACAGTTGAGGAAAGGACGGATTCTGGAGATATTTTTGAGCTGGAGGCGACAGGAGGTGGAAAGAGCTTGGATGTGCGGTTTGAAGGACAGGGCAGAGTCGAAGGTTTCTCCGAGGCAGTGGTCCCCCAGTACGGGGGAAAGCGTGATGTCCTTTAATGCAATAGATAGGTCAGGTAAGGCAGATCGATGAGATGGAGGAAAGATGATGAGTTCAGATTTGTCCACATTGAGTTTGAGGAAGCGAGATGAGAAGAAGGAGGATATGGCTGATAGACACTCCGGGATTCTGGACAGCAGAGAGGTGACATCTGGTCCAGAAAGGTAGATCTGACTGTCATCAGCATAAAGGTGGTACTGGAATCCATGAGACTATGAGTTGTCCCAGGCAAAGTGTATAGATTGAGAAGAGTAGGCGTTTTAGAAGAGAGCCTTGGGGGGACTCCAACAGAGAGAGGGTGGGATGAGGAGGTAGTGTGGGAGTAGGAGACGCTGAATGTGTGGTTGGAAAGGTATGAGGAGATCCAGGATAGGGGGAGGTCTTTGATGCCAAAGGAGGAGAGGATCTGTAGTAGGAGGAAGTGGTCAACTGTGTCGAAAGCAGAGGACAGGTCTAGAAGGAGGAGTACAGAGTATTGTCCATTAGCTTTGGCTGTAAGTAGGTCGTTAGTGATTTTGGTCAGGGCTGTCTCAGTTGAGTGATGGGGCGGAAACCAGATTGTAGAATGTCAAAGAGCAAGTTAGATGAAAGGTGGGAGGAAAGTTCAGCGTGGACGTGCTGCTCCAGGAGTTTGGAAGCGAATGGGAGCAGCGATATTGGGCGATAGCTGGACATAGCTGTTGGATCGAGGGTTGGCTTTTTAAGGATAGGCGTGATTGTGGCATGTTTGAAAGCAGAAGGGAAGGTGCCAGAAGTTAGTGATAGGTTGAAGAGGTAGGATAGGGATGGGATAAGTGTGGTGGTGAGGTTGGAGAAGAGGTGGGATGGGATGGGGTCAAGCGCACAGGTGGTGAGGTGCGATTTGGAGAGGAGGCAATTAAGCCCCCCTTCAGTAATGTTGGATAGGGAGGTTATGGGGTTTGGGCATTGGTCTGGTATGATGCGTTTTTCAACTTTAGCATTCAACCAAGTTAAATGCATTCACTGGGAAATGTCATTTTAACATTTTACAACTTTTTCTGGCCATGTGTGTGACACATCTTGTTTCATTTATGAAGGAGGGACTCTGAAAGTCACAAAACCATCAGGCGGCCTTTACTATTCATCCATCAGCCGGCTATACTTTGTTGTTCCCATTATTAAACAGTGGTCTCCTATACTGTTTTTGCCTATGCAGTGATTGGCAGGGCTGCCAAAAATTTGGACGCACCCCAGTAACCCTTTGAACAGATGTACAGGATGGCCACCTGAAAGCAATGTTCCCATTATTAGGAAGTTGATACTCCCATTCTGTTTGTCCATGAAGTGAATGGAAGGCCTTCCCCAAATGTGGATGCACCCCAATAACCTTTTGAACAGATGTACAGGATGGCCACATGAAAGCAATGTTCCCATTATTACGAAGTTGGTACTCCCATACTGTTTGCCCATAAAGTGAATGCAATGCCTGCCCCAAATGTGGACGCACCCCAATAACCCTTTGAACAGACGTACAGGATGGCCACCTGAAAGCAATGTTCCCATTATTAGGAAATTGATACTCCCATACAGTTTGCCCATTAAGTGAATGCAAGGTCTGCCCTGCCCCAAATTTAGACGGACCCCAATAATCCTTTGAACAGACGTACAGGATGGCCACCTGAAAGCAATGTTCTCATTATTAGGAAATTGATACTCCCATACTGTTTGCACATTAAGTGAATGCAAGGTCTGCCCTGCCCCAAATTTAGATGCACCCCAATCACTCTTTGAACAGACGTACAGGATGGCCACCTGAAAGTAATGTTCCCATTATTATGAAGTCGGCACTCCCATATTGTTTTCCCATGAAGTAAATACAAGGCCTGCCCCAAATGTGGGCGTACCCCAATATCCATTTGAACAGACGTACAGAATGACCGCCTGAAAGCAATGTTCCCATTATTATGAAGTTGGTACTCCCATACTGTTTGCCCATTAGGTGAATGCAAGGCATTCCCCTTGCCCCAAATTTAGATGCACCCCAATAACCCTTTGAACAGACGTACAGGATGGCCACCTGAAAGCAATATTCCCATTATTAGGAAGTTGATACTCCCATACTGTTTGCCCATGAAGTGAATGCTATGCCTGCCCCAAATGTGAACACACCCCAATAACCCTTTGAACAGACTATGCAGTGAATTGCAGTGTTGAGGCTGAAGAACCGGCAGTGGAGAATTGCAGTGTTGAGGCTGAAGACCCAGCAGTGGAGAATTGCAATATTGAAGCTAAAGAACCTGCAGTCAATTGCAGTTTTGAGGCTGAAGACCTGGCAGTGGAGAATTGCAACATTGGAGCTGAAGAACCTGCAGTCAATTGCAGTGTTGAGGCTGAAGACCCGGCAGTGGAGAATTGCAATATTGAAGATGAAGAACCTGCAGTGGAGAATTTAAATGTTGAAGCTGAAGAAACTGCAGTGGAGAATTGCATTGTTGAAGCTGAACAACATGCAGTGGAGAACTGCATTGTTGAGGTTGAAGAATCTACAATGGAGAATTGCAATGTAGATGCTTTCCTGACGGTGTTTGAAATGGTTGCTGAGAGGGAGAAACTCCTGCCAGAGCAGTGGGCACAGGTAGTGGCACCATACTTGATGGGGGAACCCCAGAAAGCATACTATGATTTAGCTTTGCAGGACGCTATATCATCCACCACCTCGTCCTCCACTTCTGCACCCTGGTCCTCCTCTTCACTTTCTGGCAATTGTGTCTCATCATTGTCCACCTCTTGTGACACTTTCCCACCGTCGCCTTCGTGTGACCGTGGCTGCTCAAATATTTGGGTATCGCTACATGTGATCTCCTCTTGCCCCGCTTCAAGTGGAAGGGGCGAGAGGCACAAATCTATAAATGGAAAAGTGAACAGTTCTTCAGAGTGTGGGTACAGTTGTCTCCGGGCACTCAGCATGGTGGGAGGAAGGAGGATCAGGGTGAGGAATATGCGGTCCAGACTCACGGCTACTCAGTCTTGACCGTGTGGAAGACAGGGTGGTGGTGACAGCAAAGTGTCTGGAAGCATTATCCTCTATTCAACCAACAACCTTCTGACACTGCTCTGGGTTCAATAGTGGTGTGCTGCTGCGGTCTCCTAGTAATTGGGACAGGAAGGTCGGGCGAGAAGATGCGCATGTTTGTTGTGGCACAATTTAAGCTTGCCCACAGACTCGGCCTCTGCAAGCACCATCACCGTAACGTCCACTTCCCTGTCCCTTGCCCATTTTAAATGGAGTACAATATTTTCAATGCTCACTACAAATGGCTGAATTTGGAGCAAACTTATATGTGATCCATGTGACGGAAAACCCCAGTGTAAAATATCTGGCCTGTAGGTAAAAAAAATTTTTCCAGCAAACTGGTGTCAATAACTTGCCCAAGACACTGCAACAAAATTTAAATTGAGGCCTGAAATGACACAATTTTGACCACACTGATATGCGATCCGTGTGGCGGACAATCCCCAGTGTAAAATATGTGGCCTGTAGGTAAATATTTTTATTTTTCCGCAAACTGGTGTCAATAACTTGCCTAAGTCACTGCATCAAAATGTAAATTGAGTCCTGAAATGGCACAATTTTGACCGCACTGATAGGCGATCCGGGTGACGGCCAAACCCCTGTTTAAAATACAGTAGCTGTCCTGTAGGTAACTATATATTTTTTTTCAGCAAACTGGTGTCTTATGTAAGACAAAAAGAGAAATGATCCAGCTGGAGGTGGAGGCGGTTCAGACTTTGTGAGACTTTATTAGACAACTAAAGCGATAAATCGTTCTTCAAAAAGAAAAATCTTTACATAGCAAACACCTGGCACACCAGTGAGGAGGATCAACGCGTTTCAACTATGAAGTCTTACTCATGATCACATGATCTCCTCTGAATATGTCTTATATAAGACACTACAACAAAATGTAACAGTAGGCTACAAATGGCAGAATTTTCAAAGCACTGAAATGTGATCCGTGTGACCGCCAAACCCCTGTATAAAATATATGGATTTTTATGTTGTAATATAGAAAGGATCTAGCTGTATTCTGCAGTACCAACCAGCAAATGGAGCAGAAAAACGGTGTGCTCTGGATTGCTGTTAAAGAAAATAATCAGGATTAAGATCCCCAAAAAATTATTCCTGGCCCTGATTCCTGGGACTATGTATATAAATATCTGTATAAAGCGCTGCGGAATATGTTGGCGCTATATAAATAAAATTATTATTATTATTAAAATTATTATTATCTGTAATAGGCAGCAGCAGCAGACAGAACTGGAATGGACCCTCTTTTTATATGCAATGAAGTCTGCTACATAAACTGCCTGCCTGCCTAGCACTGATATCCATATACCCACATACACTGCCTGCCTGTCTGCCTAGCACTGATATCTATATACCCACATACACTGCCTGCCTGCCTAGCACGGATATCTATATACAGCATGGTGGCTCAGTGGTTAGCACTGCAGCCTTGCAGCGCTGGGGTCCTGGGTTTAAATCCCACCTTGGACAACATCTGCAAGGAGTTTGTATGTTCTCCACGTGTTTACGTGGGTTTCCTCCGGTTTCCTCCCACATTCCAAAAACATACTGATAGGGATTCTAGATTGTGAGCCCTATCGGGGACAGTGGTCATAATGTGTGCAAAACTGTAAAGCGCTGCAGAATATGTTAGCGCTGTATAAAAATAAAGATTGTTATATACACCTTGATTAGTCTTCAGAAGGACTGTTGGTTGAGATGGATTCATGTATTACAGATGGAGTGTGAGGGTACAGCAGGCACGTAGGATGCAGTAACAGACCGTATACAGACCAAGGGTAACAGAGGTTTATTGTACAGCGGATTCTCAGTAACAACAGACAATAACTTAAGTAACAGAACAAACCAGACAGCAAGTTCAATAACCAAGACTTATCCCTCTGGCACCAGTCATTGTTGAACTCTTGGAGGTCGCTAGTGGCGCCTAGACTGTGATGCAGTAAGAGTCTGATGCAGTCCTGAAGAAGTCAGTGTCCTGAATTCTGACAATGGTGGTGTTTCCTCGAGGTCCTGACATTGGCGGTCTTTCCTCGTAGACCTGACGCGAGTCTTGGGCACAGAAGTCTTGGAGGCTGAGAAGAAAACGTCCTTATCACCGGCTGTGATGGTCCCAGCATGACAGAGGCTGGCAGCACTCTCAAAGCACAGTTCACAACAAACAGCCCGGTTTGTCGCACCGCATAAATGTGCGCCTACATCCCGCTCTCACAGACCTTATCCCTCACAGTCAGTGATGTCGGCAGAGTCAGCTGTGACAGCGGTGTCAGCGAGGTCCGTACAGCTCTCGGTCGACAGTTTCTACAGGTATCTCTGTCACGTCCCAGGTTTGAGAAGTGAAGACGTGAGCACTACTGGAAGGGGTGCACAGGTAGGTTACCACACCGTAGGACTAAATAGAAAAGACCTGGCACTCAACTTAATGCTGTGATGAGAAAGGATTTTATTGTAGTACCACAATACTACAATAAAACCGTTTCTCATCACAGCATTAAGTTGAGTGCCAGGTCTTTTCTATTATGCCCCAGGTTTGGACCTAAACCTCCGCATCTCCTCACAGCTGTAGCCTTTCCGCAGGCATCTTGCTAGTTCGACGTTCCCGCCGAAACTGATCACTCACACACTGTAGTTCCCTCAGCTTAACCACACCCCCTTTCATAAAGTGCAGGGAACGGTCTGGGGCCCTAAGCCCCTCCCCTGGCAACATAGGTGACAGCCCCAACGGCTCTGGACCCGTCATGGAGGAAGCACGCCTAGCTGGGTTCTTCTCCTTACAGGTATACCGACACTAACTAATGAAATTGAAAATCTCTCCCTATCTCAGCAGCAACTCTCCCTACACTGCCTGGGTCCGGAGCTGACTGTCACGAGCAGGGCGGTGTCTGGTCTAACATAGACCTGATGACGCTGTGCGGTCAGACAATCACTGTAATGCCAAAACCAACATGGCTGGAGAATTACAGTCTGTAGCAGACAATCCCTTCATGTGATTGGCACTCTAAAGAGTGCCAAACATGCAGGGCGGTGACCCGAACTCCCGCCGAGCAAAGCCGGAAATACTCGGCGAGCTCTGAGCATCGTGAGCACTGCAATGCTCGGGCGAACACAGAGTAGTGGCGAGCAGGATCGCTCATCACTACTCTTCACTTATGTCCAAATCTTTATTGACAGACTGCAGTGTTAACTTCACTACTACAGTTACAACACCACTGCAGCCAATCACTAGGCTCTGCAGCTTGTGGTGTGTACACTGACATCACACTGAGCCAATTGATTGGCTGCAGCCGTCATGTTCATTGGAGGTATGAAGTTATACCTGCAGTCAACAAACTCCAGTAACAGTGGAGCGGTGTCGCTAGACCCCCAAATCTGAGTAACTCTGATTTCGCTATTTTTCCCAAGTATGGTCCATTGGGCAGAAAATAAATTACAACTGAAAATCCCCAAACTGACGCTACAGCTGTATTTGTGACTGGTGTTGGGCGAAGCCTTTGGCTAATAAAATACTGACTGACAAGTGACCTGTAGCTTATGTGTATCGCAGTATACTGGGAGTTGTAGTTCCTTAAGTTAAGCCAGAGAGGCAAAAGTTGGAGACTGCTACTATAAAAGACAATTATTCCAGATAACCGTGCTTGGCTGTGATCACTTGATTACATGTCGCCTGACCTTTCCCTGCTCTGGTTTGTAGGTCGTTGGGTGTTCCCGTCTGCTCCCTGGCTCAGTGTCATACCGGATTGTTCACTGCTGACTATGATGCAATAACTCGAGTTGCTCCACTATTCGGAGGGTGTCGCCTAAATGTCATTTGCTCTTCAATCATCTATTCTTTTAAGCGTATTACATGGATTATATAATATCACTTTCCATATTTAAGTCAATCTTAAGAAGAAGAAACCTTCAGCAGCTCCGACACCACAAGTATCCAGACAAGGTTCAGAAGAGCTTTTTCATCCACATTGTACAATGCGGTTCAGCGTCAGAATGGTCTATTTATCAGGCACAAATGGCTGTGATGGTGGTGAGATGTAATGTTTTGAACAGTGTGGATAATAAAGCTCCTTTGAACATTCATCTCCATCTTGCATCAGAACAGTGTAATCTTAAATTATCTTCTTCGGATCAGTGTTTTTCAAGGCACCCTAGGGGTCTACAGGGGTTTCCAATAATGGCAACATAACTTCTGGCTCCACATCCCCACCAATTGGGGTGCATAGCCTGTGGCCTGGGGGCTCCATGTGACCTGCTGAGCCATTCTTCAACACATTTGGCCCCTTTCATATTGTGTTCTTGCCCACGTTCAGTGTTCCCATCAAGACTTACATCTAAATCACCCGCATAAGTGCAGACGGAGCCATTGACCATAATGGTGCCAACGAAGTCAACGTGTGCTCTGTAGTGCATTATTTTCATGTGTATACGCCTACTAGAAGTGAACACTTAGACTTAGTAGACCATGTCTGAATGTCCTCTGACAGGTGTATAGGGTTGAAAGTGATGCGTGACAGAACACACGTTGACTCCATCAGCACCATTTCCCGTTTTGGGGGAATTTGGACGCAAGACCCAACAGGACCACTGAACGTGGGCAAGAACACAATGTGAAAGCACCTTTATCCGTCTGTACACAAAAATAGTATTTTTTCCCATGTCAGCAAGAAGAGGGGTGGAAGAAGAAACGACCAAACCAAATGCTTGTCCCTGCTGCCTGCAATGTGTAGCCATTGAAGAATGGGGTTCCCTTGACCCGATTTAGCACTTTATAGGGCTAACTGAGGTGACCCAGTGACCTTCTATACATGTAGAAAGATGAACGCGTGCACAGCCGTGACGGGGGGCCTGAGTAGGTTCCAACACCATGAAACATAGCAAAAGACTTGGCACTCAACTTAACTTAATCAGATAAGTGGTTTAATTGTGTCCACTACTAGCGTGGACACAATTAAACCACTTATCTGATTAAGTTAAGTTGAGTGCCGAGTCTTTTGCTATGCTTCTATGCATGTGACTCTCCATTGTAGTTTATGAGAATTGTGAAATGCCAGGCTATTTCTGATACCTTCTACCGTGGAGCGAACCGCATTCATCATGTTTTCCTCTCTGACTGTGGAAAGGACCCAGTTCTTCTGATAGTCGAGAATCACTGGAACCATTGGAGAATGTTAACATCTGACAGTCACAAACTCTCCATACCTGCGTCACAGAGCATTTGTTGAGTTTGTTTCTATTCTAGATATTGTAACGAATGTGAAAATTTCCCCCCAAAATGTCACAATAACGTCCTCTAGTTTCCTGATCTGCCATTTGCACACCTATGATGACTTGCTGTATATTTCTACTGTGTACAATGACTCCAAGTTACAGCAGGAAATGTCACAAATGCAGCAGAGCAAAACTGCAATTTGCATTTTTCTAATACGCTTTGTTCTCCCATTTCTGGCAGTTTTTGTAAAGATGCTTGTTTGCTGTCATTGAATGTTTACATCAAGAGGCTGAAAACGCTGCAGACCTTGTACTTCTCACTGCGGAGACTTTGTATTTGTAATGGGAATACTCTGTGAGCAAAACAGCCGGGACCCCGAGCTGATACATTGGATCTGCACTAATACATTGCAGCAAAATCAGAAAAAAAAGAGACTTGCTGCTATGGTTTCCCAGGAGCTTCCTTCAAATTTGCTGTAAAAATATTTATGTGGGAAATCCGATTACATGAACTAACGCTAATTGCTTCAACTATGTGTGTGCACGCCATAGAGCGCCACCATTCTTTCAAATCTCCAGTGAAAATCCAAAGAACATGTCTGCCCTCAATCATCTGTGTACGATCTCCTGTTCAGTGCTCCAAATCCTCTGCAGAGCTTTGATAAAATGATGTCTGTTTGCAGCCGCCACTAGAGGGAGCTCACTGAATACATTGATCACAAGAATGAAATTGACTGCAGTGGGCTCCGAGGGGGGCCGCTGGCATACCATACAAAGTGGGACCAAAAATGACAATGTGGATTCCTCCTCTGAGTAATTGGGAATTTCTGTGTGAAATTGCAGTTGCTGTTCTTGGTCAACATCTAAAAGTTGCCAGGGTTTACTAGACAGAAACAAAGAATTGCCTCCCGGTGTTCCTTCAGTAATGCAGAAAGCTCCATCCTTTGGTAAACAGACACAAGAGGAAATATGTTTCCGTCATGCAAGGATGCCCTTTGACCATAGAATTGCTGTCTTTACAAAGTAGGTGATCATATCATAGGTGATCCAAGCCTACAACATGATGCAGATGAGGCCAGAAGTGACTGGATCTTGTGTTAGCAGCTTATCTTTGCAGTCAAGGCTTTTCTGATATCTCCGGACAGAATCTGATCCTGTCTGTGACACCAAATATGTAACTCCCATACTATAATAGGGGTGGTAAAATGTTGAACAGTGGATCACGAGTCTGGCGACCCGATAATCATCTATTTTTCCTAAATGTGTTCAACTTAAAGGGAATCTGTCAGTAGGATCAGTCTTCCTTAACCGTCTATATGGGCATGTATGTCATAGGAAGTTGTATAAAATGACACCTTGATATCTGCGATCCGATGTTTTATTCCAGAGGAATCCATATTTTGCTTAATATGTAAATGTGCGGTTAAGATCTATGGGCCGGACATAGATCTCCTTCAGAATCTGCCTCCAGAACTTTGGAGGCATTACCAGTGTGAGACATGTAATGAGTCATTAGTGTTAGTGAGTCATGACTGACAAGAAATAAACAGACGGTTGACAGCACTCACTAACTGGGGCGCCCGTCCACGTCCAGGGAACCATCCAGGACCATAGAAGTTTCAAGCAATAGAAGAACAGCGCTCCATCCGGGTGTGTAGTATAAAAATAGAAGTTTATTTTGCCATATAACAGCAACGTTTCGGCCCAAAGGGCCTTTATCAAGCATAACATAGAGTGCTCATGACCGGCTTTAAATAGTGTGTGTGCCACGCAGGGCACCAATCACTATTCAGCCGCCCACCATCCAATAAAAAATACAATACACTGCAAAAAACAGACATCAAAACACATTAAAATACATTTCACCAACCGCCCATACCTCCTCCCCTGAATCGCCCACATAAATCCCTTATCATCTCATATTTGACACAATCTACTGTTGGTGTCTTAAGCAATCCGTCTCCAACATCCGGGTCGTCACGGCAACCTCCACCAATCCTTGCGCAGCCATGTGGTAATCGTAAACAAAGCGGGGCCAATAAGATTCCATCTTCAAATGGCGCCAGAAAACTTCCTGCCGCCACTCTGTATCGTTCACATATAAGGACTCTGACGTCCGACCTATCATACAGCCCCTGACATACCTCAAACTCAGGGTGTCACAAACCAACGTCATCACCTCAGATACGGCTCACTCCATGGTCCACAGTGCAGCGGTGGGCGGGACACATGAGCGCACCGCCAACCGGAAGTGTCCGCACCACGTGACCGCGGGGCAGACCAACCATCGGCAGAGCCCACCCGTCCATCCACAACACCGCGTCCAGTCAGGAGCATCACCTAGGCAACCGAGACGCATAACGGTCAGATGGCCCCACTAATCCAGAAAGCGGACCAAAATATAGCTAATGTTAAAACATATAACCACTAGGGTTGAGCGACTTTCATTTTTTTAAGATCGAGTCGGGTTTTGTGAAACCCGACTTTGTCCAGAGTCGAGTCGAGTGCAGTCAGCCGATTATCGCTAAAAGTCGGGGATCGACCGAAACACGAAACCCAATGCAAGTCAATGGGGAAGCATAGTCGGCAGTGAGTGGAGGCCAGGAAAACACCTACAGTGCCCATTTTAATGCCAAAAACATCCATTCTTGTTTCTGAAGCTTGTCAATCTTAATTAACTTTATAATAATAGTTGTTCAATGGAACTTGGGGGTCATTTGGCAAATTTGTGGGGGCTAGGGCTGGTTCAAGGTTTTAGTGGGCCCAGGAATCGTGGACTACGTCACGGCGGTGGAGCAGGGAGAGGAAAGTATTTCAACGTTGCAAGTGCTGTGATCCTGAGCAAGCAGGGGGGCACATTTGTTCGCATTGGCACTGGCACAGGGCCCCTCAAAGTACAGCGGTGTGTTTGCACGGCGGGGGCGCCTCCCACCAGCAGCGACACTTTTGCGTACTCTGAAGGGCCCTGTGCCAGTGACGTCGCCAATGAGTATGCCCCCCCCACCTGATGAAGGAACCTGCACTTTCATCTGCACCTTCCTCTTTGTCCCTGTGTAAGGTGGTATAACATGCGGGACGGGGAACCTTACTTTCAGCAGGGTCAGATTCTGGCTGTGTAGAGTGCAAGGGGAATGTAGTGGTCTAGGTCAATGTACCAGCAGACTCATCTAGCAGTGGCTGGGCAATGGGCAGGATGAGGAGGAAACAGATATAGGGCCAAAGAATAAAGTAGGCTAAATGCAGTTCAAAATTGGTAACAGGACAGGACTAAACAGGCGGCATTGCTTTGTTCAGTGGAGTAGCAAACCCAGGAGCAGCAGACACTGTTTTAAGGGCCCAACCACACTAGTAGGCCAAATGCAGTTTAATATCTGATACTATAGGCCGAAAGCCAGAAGGTTGAAGCTCAGCTTTATTCAGTTGAGGGCAAACACCAGGGAGGGGCAGACACCGTTAGTAGGCCCTAACCACCAATTTTTAAAAACACAGCACTTAATGAGAGCCAGAAGGATGAAGCTCAGCTTTATTCAGTTGAGGACAAACACCAGGCAGGGGCAGACACCGTTAGTAGGCCCTAACCACCAATTTTTAAAAACACAGCACTTAATGAGAGCCAGAAGGTTGAAGCTCAGCTTTATTCAGTTGAGGAAAAACACCAGGCAGGGGCAGACACCGTTAGTAGGCCGTAACCAAAGTTGAAGGCCAAATGCAGTTTAATATCTGATACTATAGGCCGAAAGCGAGAAGGTTGAAGCTCAGCTTTATTCAGTTGAGGAAAAACACCAGGGAGGGGCAGACACCGTTAGTAGGCCCTAACCACCAATTTTTAAAAACACAGCACTTAATGAGAGCCAGAAGGTTGAAGCTCAGCTTTATTCAGTTGAGGGCAAACACCAGGGAGGGGCAGACACCGTTAGTAGGCCCTAACCACCAATTTTTAAAATAACAGCACTTAATGAGAGCCAGAAGGTTGAAGCTCAGCTTTATTCAGTTGAGGGCAAACACCAGGGAGGGGCAGACACCGTTAGTAGGCCCTAACCACCAATTTTTAAAATAACAGCACTTAATGAGAGCCAGAAGGTTGAAGCTCAGCTTTATTCAGTTGAGGAAAAACACCAGGCAGGGGCAGACACCGTTAGTAGGCCCTAACCACCAATTTTTAAAATAACAGCACTTAATGAGAGCCAGAAGGTTGAAGCTCAGCTTTATTCAGTTGAGGAAAAACACCAGGCAGGGGCAGACACCGTTAGTAGGCCGTAACCAAAGTTGAAGGCCAAATGCAGTTTCATATCTGATACTATAGGCCGAAAGCCAGAAGGTGGAAGCTCCGATTTAGACAGTGGAGGACAATTTGAATTAGGGACTGCAGACAGACTTAGTAGGCTGTCCCCTGTGGACCATGCATCCAACACATTAACCCATTGCGCCGTAATGGACACGTAATCTTCCGTGGCCATGCCTACAGGTCCATGCGTCTGTTGTAAGGTGCACCTTTGTACTCACAGATTGCCAGAGGGCATGGACAATGCGGTCTTCTACATGCTGGTGGAGGGTTGGGATGGCTTTTCTCGCAAAAGAAGTGTCGACTGGTTAGCTTGTAGCGTGGTACAGCGTAGTCCATCATGGCCTTATTAATAGTAAATAAAATATATAACTAGGCTCTATGAACTTTTAAATAGGTTCCAGGGGTACACGGGCAGCATTGGTGTGGTCAGTGGAGGAGTATTGCAAGTAGGGGCCGCAGACAGGCTCACAAAGGCCTAAAATAACAAACAGTAGGCAGTCATGGCAGTTTTACATCGGTTACATGGATACACAGGCAGGCACTCCAGGCAGCATTGTGGTCAGTGGAGGAGTATTGCAAGTAGGGGCCGCAGACAGGCTATCAAAGGCCTAAAATAACAAACAATAGGCTCATGGCAGTTTTATATCGGTTACATGGATACACGGGCAGGCAGCATTGTGGTCAGTGGAGGAGTATTGCAAGGAGTGTCTGACACAGTTAGTACTCCAAAAAAATAAATAGATGTTAATGTCTCGCAAAACAACTATAAGTAAAAAAAGGGAGGCATGCTTAGGTACAGGGGTGGGCTCATCTGCAGAGTTTATGACAAAGTAATTTGGCAGTAAATTAGTATTTACTGGTGTCAATATAGGACACTGACCCAGACTACTTTAACTAGCATCATAGATGCAAACAAATTGGTATTGTTTGTCAGTGCCAGGCATTGAATGATGTCAGTGCATAGACTACACATTGGTGGAGCTGTGCGAGATAATTTTGCACGTGGTACAGCACAGTTTGAGCTGGGGGGAACTCTCTTGTGGCCGGCGGTACCGCCCCAGGGCCCCTCATGTTACAACGGCGTGTCTGACGTTGGGTGCGCACCACCACCGCCAGAGACACTACATTGTACTATGAGGGACCCAGTGGCAATGCCGTCGACCAAAAGCGGGCACACCCGCCTCTTCAGACAATCAGCACTGTAATGGGTGCTTGCGCCAAGTGGCGAGACAACGGCCCCGTGGGGGGATTTTTCCCATTGGGGGAGGTGTAAATATGTTGTATGCTGGACAAACAGCTGCTGCAAATTAACAGATTGGAACACTCAGTAAGACCAGTCCACAAGCAAGACCTTTTTATAGGAAAGCTAGGTGTCAGCCGGGAAAGGTGGGACAAAATAATTTGAAATCCAGGAGTGGTTCATTTTAATGAAGGTGAGATCATCCACATTTTGGGTAGCCAGACGAGTCCTTTTTTCGGTTAATATTGAACCAGCAGCACTGAATACTCTTTCTGATAGCACACTAGCTGCTGGGCAAGCAAGCTCCTGCAACGCATATTCTGCCAATTCAGGCCAGGTGTCTAATTTTGATGCCCAGTAATCAAATGGGAATGACGGTTGAGGGAGAACATCGATAAGGGAAGAAAAATAGTTAGTAACCATACTGGACAAATGTTGTCTCCTGTCACTTTGAATAGATGCTGCAGTACCTGTCCTGTCTGCGGTCATTGCGAAATCACTCCACAACCTGGTCAGAAAACCCCTCTGTCCAACGCCACTTCTGATCTGTGCACCCCTAACACCTCTGCCATGTAGCCCCCTGCAGCTTGTGTGAGAACCATCACCGGCACTGTGTGCTGGGAATGCCTGAATCAAACGGTCTACAAGAGTAGCTTGTTTGGTTGCTAAGATTTGTTCGAGGTTCTCATGTGGCATAATATTTTGCAATTTGCCTTTATAGCGAGGGTCAAGGATGCAGGCCAACCAGTAATCGTCATCGCTCATCATTTTAGTAATGCGTGGGTCCTTTTTGAGGATACGTAAGGCATAATCCGCCATGTGGGCCAAAGTTCCTGTTGGCAAATCTGCGGTTGTGCTGGTTTGAGGGGCAGTTACAGGCAAATCTACGTCACTTGTCTCCCTTAAAAAAACAGAACCCGGCCTTGCAACGCCACTAATTTCTGTTGGCCCAGGAGAAGCTTCCTCATTACAAAAGTACTCATCCCCATCATCCTCCTCGTCCTCCTCCTCCTCTTCGCCCGCTACCGCGTCCTCTACACGGCCCTGACCAGACAATGGCTGACTGTCATCAAGGCTTTCCTCTTCCTCGGCTGCAGACGCCTGCTCCTTTATGTGCGTCAAACTTTGCATCAGCAGACGCATTAGGGGGATGCTCATGCTTATTATGGCGTTGTCTGCACTAACCAGCCGTGTGCATTCCTCAAAACACTGAAGGACGACACAGGTCTTGTAGCTTCGACCACTGCACACCTGACAACTCCATGTCTGCCATCCAACTGCCTGCCCGTGTATGTGTATCCTCCCACAAAAACATAACAGCACGCCTCTGTTCGCACAGTCTCTGAAGCATGTGCAGTGTGGAGTTCCACCTTGTTGAAATGTCGATGATTAGGCGATGCTGGGGAAGGTTCAAAGACCGCTGATAGTTCTGCATACGGCTGGAGTGTACGGGCGAACGGCGGATATGCGAGCAAAGTCTGCGCACTTTGAGGAGCAGGTCGGGTAACCCCGGATAACTTTTCAGGAAGCACTGCACCACCAGGTTTAAGGTGTGAGCCAGGCAAGGAATGTGTTTCAGTTGGGAAAGGGCTATGGCAGCCATGAAATTCCTTCCGTTATCACTCACAACCTTGCCTGCCTCAAGATGTACAGTGCCCAGCCATGACTGAGTTTCATTCTGCAAGAACTCGGACAGAACTTCCGCGGTGTGTCTGTTGTCGCCCAAACACTTAATTGCCAATACAGCCTGCTGACGCTTGCCACTAGCTGTACCATAATGGCACACCTGGTGTGCAACAGTGGCAGCTGCGGATGGAGTGGATGTGCGACTGGGGTGTGTGGACGAGCTCTCGCTTCTGCATGAGGAGGAGGAAGAGGAGGAGGGGGGGCGAACGCCTACAGCCAACTCTTTCCTTGACCGTGGACTAGGCAAAACTGTCCCAATATTGCTGTCCCCTGTGGACCCTGCATCCACCACATTCACCCAGTTTGCCGTGATGGACACGTAACGTCCCTGGCCATGCCTACTGGTCCATGCATCTGTTGTCAGGTGCACCTTTGTAGTCACAGACTGCCTGAGTGCATGGACGATGCGGTCTTTAACATGCTGTTGGAGGGCTGGGATGGTTTTTCTAGAAAAGAAGTGCAGACTGGGTAGCTCGTAGCGTGGTACAGCGTAGTCCATCAGCGCTTTGAAAGCTTCGCTTTCAACTAACCGGTAGGGCATCATCTCTAATGAGATTAGTCTAGCAATGTGGGCGTTCAAACCCTGTGTACGCGGATGCGAGGATGAGTACTTCCTTTTCCTAACAAGAGTCTCATGTAGGGTGAGCTGGACTGGAGAGCTAGAGATCGTGGAACTAGCGGTGGTGCCGGTGGACATGGGTGACTGAGAGAGGGTTGGAGATGGTATTCTTGCCGGTGCCCTACATGCAGTGTTTCCTACTACTAACCTGGTGATTCCCTGACTGCTTTGGCCTGGCGACGAAAGCTGCACAGATACTGCAGGTGGTGTGGGAAATGGTCGGCTTACAGGGAGGGAAGGGATGTAGCGTTGCTGACTAGCTTCATTGGGCGAGGGTGCTGCAACCTTTAGGGACGTTTGGTAGTTAGTCCAGGCTTGCAAATGCATGGTGGATAAATGTCTATGCATGCAACTTGTATTTAGACTTTTAAGATTCTGACCTCTGCTTAAGGTTGTTGAACATTTTTGACAGATGACTTTGCGCTGATCATTTGGATGTTGTTTAAAAAAATGCCAGACTGCACTCTTTCTACTATCGGATACCTTTTCAGGCATTGCAGACTGAGCTTCTTTAACCGTATGGCCACGCTGTCCTCCAACTGGTTTTGGTTTTGCCACGCGTTTTTGGCCAGATACGGGCCCGGTAGATGGAACCTGTTGTGATGTTGATGCCTGCTGCGGCTCCTCCTCCTCCGCTTCAGAACTACTGCCGCCTGCACCCTGTTCCCCCAATGGCTGCCAATCGGGGTCCACAACTGGGTCATCTATGACCTCCTCTTCTATGTCGTGTGCGATTTCGTCTGTGTCACCGTGTAAGCCGGTGGTATAGCGTCCGTGACGGGGCACCATAGTCTCCGCTGGGTTTGATTCTGCCTCAGTACACTGCGAGGGCAATGTTCTGGTCTGAGTCAAAGGAACAGCATAGTAATCTGGCTGTGGCTGTGCATCTGTGCACTCCATGTCCGATTCAACTTCTAATGGACATGGCCTGTTACATAGTTACATAGTTATTAAGGTTGAAGGAAGACTGTAAGTCCATCTAGTTCAACCCATAGCCTAACCTAACATGCCCTAACATGTTGATCCAGAGGAAGGCAAAAAAACCCATGTGGCAAAGAGTAACTCCACCATGGGGAAAAAAATTCCTTCCCGACTCCACATACGGCAATCAGACTAGTTCCCTGGATCAACGCCTTATCAAGGAATCTAGTGTATATACCCTGTAACATTATACTTTTCCAGAAAGGCATCCAGTCCCCTCTTAAATTTAATTAATGAATCACTCATTACAACATCATACGGCAGAGAGTTCCATAGTCTCACTGCTCTTACAGTAAAGAATCCGCGTCTGTTATTATGCTTAACCCCTTCACCCCCAAGGGTGGTTTGCACGTTAATGACCGGGCCAATTTTTACAATTCTGACCACTGTCCCTTTATGAGGCTATAACTCTGGAACGCTTTGACGGATCTTGGCGATTCTGACATTGTTTTCTCGTGACATATTGTACTTCATGTTAGTGGTAAAATTTATTCGATATAACTTGCGTTTATTTGTGAAAAAAATGGAAATTTGGCGAAAATTTTGAAAATTTTGCAATTTTCCAACTTTGAATTTTTATGCCCTTAAATCACAGACATATGTCACGCAAAATACTTAATAAGTAACATTTCCCACATGTCTACTTTACATCAGTACAATTTTGGAACCAAAATTTTTTTTTGTGACGGAGTTATAAGGGTTAAAAGTTGACCAGCAATTTCTCATTTTTACAGCACCATTTTTTTTTAGGGACCACATCTCATTTGAAGTCATTTTGAGGGGTCTATATGATAGAAAATACCCAAGTGTGACACCATTCTAAAAACTGCACCCCTCAAGGTGCTCAAAACCACATTCAAGAAGTTTATTAACCCTTCAGGTGTTTCACAGGAATTTTTGGAATGTTTAAATAAAAATGAACATTTAACTTTTTTTCACACAAAATTTATTTCAGCTCCAATTTGTTTTATTTTACCAAGGGTAACAGGAGAAAATGGACCCCCAAAGTTGTTGTACAATTTGTCCTGAGTACGCTGATACCCCATATGTGGGGGTAAACCACTGTTTGGGCGTATGGCAGAGCTCGGAAGGAAAGGAGCGCCATTTGACTTTTCAATGCAAAATTGACTGGAATTGAGATGGGACGCCATGTTGCGTTTGGAGAGCCCCTGATGTGCCTAAACACTGAAACCCCCTACAAGTGACACCATTTTGGAAAGTAGACCCCCTAAGGAACTTATCTTGATGTGTGGTGAGCACTTTGACCCACCAAGTGCTTCACAGAAGTTTATAATGCAGAGCCGTAAAAATAAAAAATCATATTGTTTCACAAAAATGATCTTTTCGCCCCCAATTTTTTATTTTCCCAAGGGTAAGAGAAGAAATTGGACCCCAAAAAATGTTGTGCAATTTGTCCTGAGTACGATGATACCCCATATGTGGGTGTAAACCATTGTTTGGGCGCATGGCAGAGCTTGGAAGGGAAGGAGCGCCATTTGACTTTTCAATGCAAAATTGACTGGAATTGAGATGGGACGCCATGTTGCGTTTGGAGAGCCCCTGATGTGCCTAAACATTGAAACTCCCTACAAGTGACACCATTTTGGAAAGTAGACCCCCTAAGGAACTTATCTAGATGTGTGGTGAGCACTTTGACCCACCAAGTGCTTCACAGAAGTTTATAATGCAGAGCCGTAAAAATAAAAAATCATATTTTTTCACAAAAATGATCTTTTCGCCCCCAATTTTTTATTTTCCCAAGGGTAAGAGAAGAAATTGGACCCCAAAAAATGTTGGCCAATTTGTCCTGAGTACGATGATACCCCATATGTGGGTGTAAACCATTGTTTGGGCGCATGGCAGAGCTTGGAAGGGAAGGAGCGCCATTTGACTTTTCAATGCAAAATTGACTGGAATTGAGATGGGACGCCATGTTGCGTTTGGAGAGCCCCTGATGTGCCTAAACATTGAAACTCCCTACAAGTGACACCATTTTGGAAAGTAGACCCCCTAAGGATCTTATCTAGATGTGTTTTGAGAGCTTTGAACCCCCAAGTGTTTCACTACAGATTATAACGCAGAGCCGTGAAAATAATTTTTATTTTTTTTCTCAAAAATGATTTTTTAGCACCCAGCTTTGTATTTTTACAAGGGTAACAGAAAAAATTGGACCCCAAAATTTGTTTTCCAATTTGTCCTGAGTACGCTGATACCCCATATGTGGGGGGGAACCACTGTTTGGGCGCATGACAGAGCTCGGAAGGGAAGGAGCGCCATTTGGAATGCAGACTTAAATGGATTGGTCAGCAGCTGTCACGTTGCATTTGCAGAGCCCCTGATGTACCCAAACAGTACAAACCCCCCACAAGTGACCCCATATTGGAAACTAGACCTCCCAAGGAACTTATCTAGATGTGTTTTGAGAACTTTGAACCCCTAAGTGTTTCACTAAAGTTTATAGCGCAAAGCCGTGAAAATAAAAATTCTTTTTTTTTTTTCACAAAAATGATTTTTTAGCCCCCAGTTTTGTATTTTTACAAGGGTAACAGGATAAATTAGACCCCAAAAGTTGTTGTCCAATTTGTCCTGAGTACGCTGATACCCCATATGTGGGGGGGAACCACTGTTTGGGTGCATGACAGAGCTCGGAAGGGAAGGAGCGCCATTTGGAATGCAGCCTTAAATGGATTGGTCTGCAGGCGTCACGTTGCATTTGCAGAGCCCCTGATGTACCCAAACAGTACAAACCCCCCACAAGTGACCCCATATTGGAAACTAGACCTCCCAAGGAACTTATCTAGATGTGTTGTGAGAACTTTGAACCCCCAAGTGTTTCACTACAGTTTACAACGCAGAGCCGTGAAAATAAAACATTTTTTTTTTCCCACAAAAATGATTTTTAGCCCCCCAAATTTTTATTTTCCTAAGGATAACAAGAGAACTTGGACCCCAGAAGTTGTTGTTCAATTTGTCCCGAGTACGCTGATAACACATATGTTGGGGTAAACCCCTTTTTGGGCGCACGGGAGAGCTCGGAAGGGAAGGAGCACTGTTTTACTTTTTCAACGCAGAATTGGCTGGAATTGAGATTGGACGCCATGTCGCGCTTGGAGAGCCCCTGATGTGCCTGGACAGTGGAAACTCCCCAATTCTACCTGAAACCCTAACCCAAACACACCCCTAACCCTAATCCCAACGGTAACCCTAACCACACCCCTAGCCCTGACACACCCATAATTCTAATCCCAACCCTAATCCAAACGTAAATGTAATCCAAACCCTAACCCTAACTTTACCTCCAACCCTAGCCCTAACCCTAACCCTACCCCTCACCCTAACCCTAAACGTGACTGAAATACGTGTCACTAAAATACGTGTCACTAAAATACGTAGCACTGAAATACGTGGCACTGAAATACGTGGCACTGAAATACGTGGCACTGAAATACGTGATACGTGGCACTTAAATACGTGGCACTGAAACACGTGGCACTGAAATACGTGATACGTGGCACTGAAATACGTGGCACTGAAATACGTGGCACTGAAATACGTGGCACTTAAATACGTGGCACTGAAATATGTGATACGTGGCACTTAAATACGTGGCACTGAAACACGTGGCACTGAAACACGTGGCACTGAAACACGTGGCACTGAAATACGTGGCACTGAAATACGTGGCCCTGAAATACGTGGCACTGAAATATGTGGCACTGAAATACGTGGCACTGAAATACGTGGCACTGAAACACGTGGCACTGAAATACGTGATACGTGGCACTGAAATATGTGGCACTGAAATACGTGGCACTTAAATACGTGGCACTGAAATATGTGATACGTGGCACTGAAATACGTGGCACTGAAATACGTGGCACTGAAATACGTGGCACTGAAATACGTGGCACTGAAATACGTGGCACTTAAATACGTGGCACTGAAATATGTGATACGTGGCACTGAAACACGTGGCACTGAAACACGTGGCACTGAAATACGTGGCACTGAAATACGTGGCACTGAAATACGTGGCACTGAAATACGTGGCACTGAAATACGTGGCACTGAAATACGTGGTACTAAAATATGTGGCACTGAAATACGTGATACGTGGCACTGAAATACGTGGCACTGAAACACGTGGCACTGAAATACGTGATACGTGGCACAGAAATACGTGGCACTGAAATACGTGGCACTGAAATACGTGGCACTATGACTGTCAGAAAATGTTCATTAAACGGTTAGGGGTGAGGTTAGGGGTAGAGTTAGGGTTAGGGTTTGGATCCCTTTATCACCTTGATGGTGGTGGGTGGCTTTTCAGTGTGTTTTCTGTTTTTTTTCGATAAAAATGCATGCGTTTTTAACGCAAACAAACGCATGTGCTTAAAAACGCAAGAAAATACTGCAGGTTGTATTTCTGAAAATGAACGCATGCAGAAAAAAACCGCATGCGTTTGAAAACGCGACCAAACGCGTACAAAAAAACCGCATGCGTTTTCAATGTCAAATATAGGGAAAAAACGCATGCGTTTTTTTGTGCAAAAAACGCTGCAGACAAAAACGCAAGTGTGAAACCAGCGACGCTTTTTATAGCAAAAAAGTTTTTGCGTCTCCACATTTTGAGACCTATAATTTTTCCACATTTTGCTCCACAGAGTCATGTGAGGTCTTGTTTTTTGCGGGACGAGTTGACGTTTTTATTGGTAACATTTTCGGACACGTGACCATTTTTGATCGCTTTTTATTCCGATTTTTGTGAGGCAGAATGACCAAAAACCTGCTATTCATGAATTTCTTTTGGGAGAGGCGTTTATACCGTTCCGCGTTTGGTAAAATTGATAAAGCAGTTTTATTCGTCGGGTCAGTACGATTACAGCGATATCTCATTTATATCATTTTTTTATGTTTTGGCGCTTTTATACGATAAAAACTAAAATATAGAAAAAATAATTATTTTGGTATCGCTTTATTCTCAGGACTATAACTTTTTTATTTTTTTGCTGATGATGCTGTATGGCGGCTTTTTTTTTGCGGGACAAGATGACGTTTTCAGCGGTACCATGGTTATTTATATGCGTCTTTTTGATCGTGTGTTATTCCACTTTTTGTTCGGCGGTATGGTAATAAAGCGTTGTTTTTTGCCTCGTTTTTTTTTTTTTTTTCTTACGGTGTTTACTGAAGGGGTTAACTAGTGGGGCAGTTTTATAGGTTGGGTCGTTACGGACGCGGCGATACTAAATATGTGTACTTTTATTGTTTTGTTTTTTTTATTTAGATAAAGAAATGTATTTATGGGAATAATATATTTTTTTTATTATTATTTATTTAGGAATTTTTTTTTTTTTTTTTTTTACACATGTGGAAAAATTTTTTTTTAACTTTTTTACTTTGTCCCAGGGGGGGACATCACAGATCATTGATCTGGCAGTGTGCACAGCACTCTGCCAGATCGACGATCTGCTGTGCAGGGCTGCAGGCTTTCCAAGTGTCTGCTCTGAGCAGACACTCGGTAAGCCACCTCCCTCCCTGCAGGACCCGGATGCCGCGGCCATCTTGGATCCGGGACCTGCGGCGAGGAGGGAGGTAGGAGACCCTCAGAGCAACGCGATCACATCGCGTTGCTCCGGGGGTCTCAGGGAAGCCCGCAGGGAGCCCCCTCCCTGCGCGATGCTTCCCTATACCGCCGGTACACTGCGATCATGTTTGATCGCGGTGTGCCGGGGGTTAATGTGCCGGGGGCGGTCCGTGACCGCTCCTGGCACATAGTGCCGGATGTCAGCTGCGATATGCAGCTGACACCCGGCCGCGATCGGCCGCGCTCCCCCCGTGAGCGCCGCTGATCGATGATGACGTACTATCCCGTCGGCGGTCATACGGGCCCACCCCACCTCGACGGGATAGTACGTCAAATGTCGGGAAGGGGTTAAACCTTCTTTCCTCCAGACGTAGAGGATGCCCCCTTGTCCCTGTCTCAGGTCTATGATTAAAAAGATCATCAGAAAGGTCTTTGTACTGTCCCCTCATATATTTATACATTAAAATAAGATCACCCCTTAGCCTTCGTTTTTCCAAACTAAATAGCCCCAAGTGTAATAACCTATCTTGGTATTGCAGACCCCCCAGTCCTCTAATAACCTTGGTCGCTCTTCTCTGCACCCACTCCAGTTCAGCTATGTCTTTCTTATACACCGGAGACCAGAACTGTGCACAGTATTCTAAGTGTGGTCGAACTAGTGACTTGTATAGAGGTAAAATTATGTTCTCCTCATGAGCATCTATGCCTCTTTTAATACATCCCATTATTTTATTTGCCTTTGTAGCAGCTGCCTGACACTGGCCACTGAATATGAGTTTGTCATCCACCCATGTACCCAGGTCTTTTTCATTGACGGTTTTGCCCAGAGTTTTAGAATTAAGCACATAGTTATACATCTTATTACTTCTACCCAAGTGCATGACCTTACATTTATCCCCATTAAAGCTCATTTGCCATTTATCAGCCCAAGCTTCTAGTTTACATAAATCATCCTGTAATATAAAATTGTCCTCCCCTGTATTGATTACCCTGCAGAGTTTAGTGTCATCTGCAAATATTGAAATTCTACTCTGAATGCCCCCTACAAGGTCATTAATAAATATGTTAAAAAGAAGAGGGCCCAATACTGACCCCTGTGGTACCCCACTGCTAACCGCAACCCAGTCCGAGTGTGCTCCATTAATAACCACCCTTTGTTTCCTATCCCTGAGCCAGCTCTCAACCCACTTACACATATTTTCCCCTATCCCCATTACTCTCATTTTATGTAACATCCTTTTGTGTGGCACCGTATCAAAAGCTTTGGAAAAGTCCATATACACTACGTCCACTGTTTCACTGTCTAACCCAGGAACGGTATGTGTAAAGAGCTCCATGGAGTAACCCGTTGTGTCTCCTGACGCATCCTTCTCTCTTGTTCTGGGTGAAGAAGACAAGGAAGCGACTTGTCCCTGATCGGGAGCATCCACTGACGATGCACTGCTCTGACATTTGGCACTTTCCGAGGAGGTGAAAGAGCTAGAGGCAGAGTCAGCAATGAAAGCCAATACTTGTTCCTGCTGCTCCGGCTTCAAAAGTGGTTTTCCTACTCCCAGAAAAGAGAGCGTTCGAGGCCTTGTGTAGCCAGACAAGGAACCTGGCTCAACAACTCGAGACTTAGGTGCTGTACTGCTTTTACCACGACCACCTGATGCTCCACCACCACTACCATCATTACCAGCTGACAATGACTGCCCACGGCCACGACCTCTTCCACTAGACTTCCTCATTGCTTGCAAAACGTAACCAAAGTAACACTATTTGTTACTGTAAAACAACTTATAAGGTGAACTCAAACTTCTGTAGGATTTATATATACCTTTATAGGTGCCTGACACTGAAAGGAAAATCAGGCCCAATGTTACACGCTAGGTTTTCTGTGGCCCAATAATTTGAGACAGATGGCACACACAGGCCCAGCACTCAAGCAGAAATGCCAATCTTAATCTCCCACTATTTTTTTTTTTTCTGGGAGAATTTACCCCCCCCCCCAAAAAAAAAGGCCCAGTATTACACAGTGTTTTCAGTGCCACACAATGAGAGAGAGATGCCACACATAGCAATGGCACGGAGTCAGACTTGACAATATTTATCTCCCACTAATTTTTTTTTTGGAAAAGGGAGAATTTAGGAAAAAAAAAAAAAATGACAAGTATTAGGCCGGAGACACACTGGTGCGAGATACGGCCGAGTCTCGCTGGTTAAAAGCAAGCTGTGGCACCGGCACTCCAGAGCGGAGCGTGCGGCTCCATGTATTGCTATGCAGCTGCACGCTCCGCTCCGGAGTACAGGTGCCACAGCTTGCTTTTAACCAGCGAGACTCGGCCGTATCTCGCAGCAGTGTGTCTCCGGCCTTACACAGTGTTTTCAGTGCCACACAATGAGAGAGAGATGCCACACACAGCAATGGCACGGAGTCAGACTTGACAATATTTATCTCCCACTAATTTTTTTGGGGGAAAAGGGAGAATTTAGGAAAAAAAAAAAAAGGACAAGTTTTACACAGTGTTTTCAGTGCCACACAATGAGAGAGAGATGCCACGCACAGCAATGGCACGGAGTCAGACTTGACAATATTTATCTCCCACTAATTTTTTTTTTGGAAAAGGGAGAATTTAGGAAAAAAAAAAAAAAAGGACAAGTATTACACAGTGTTTTCGGTGCCACACAATGAGAGAGAGATGCCACACACAGCAATGGCACGGAGTCAGACTTGACAATATTTATCTCCCACTAATTTTTTTTTTGGAAAAGGGAGAATTTAGAAAAAAAAAAAAAAAAGGCCAAGTATTACACAGTGTTTTCGGTGCCACACAATGAGAGAGAGATGCCACACACAGCAATGGCACGGAGTCAGAGTTGACAATATTTATCTCCCACAAATTTTTTTTTGGGAAAAGGGAGAATTTAGGAAAAAAAAAAAAAAAAGGCCAAGTATTACACAGTGTTTTCGGTGCCACACAATGAGAGAGAGATGCCACACACAGCAATGGCACGGAGTCAGACTTGACAATATTTATCTCCCACAAATTTTTTTTTGGAAAAGGGAGAATTTAGGAAAAAAAAAAAAAAAGGACAAGTATTACACAGTGTTTTCAGTGCCACACAATGAGAGAGAGATGCCACACACAGCAATGGCACGGAGGCAGACTTGACAATATTTATCTCCCACTAATTATTTTTTGGGAAAAGGGAGAATTTAGAAAAAAAAAAAAAAAAGGACAAGTATTACACAGTGTTTTCAGTGCCACACAATGAGAGAGAGATGCCACACACAGCAATGGCACGGAGGCAGACTTGACAATATTTATCTCCCACTAATTTTTTTTTTGGAAAAGGGAGAATTTAGAAAAAAAAAAAAAAAAAGGACAAGTATTACACAGTGTTTTCGGTGCCACACAATGAGAGAGAGATGCCACACACAGCAATGGCACGGAGGCAGACTTGCCAATATTTATCTGCCTGCAGTTATCTCAGAAAAGTATGGCAGGCAGCTGAAAAGGACTGCTGCACACAAAAGTGTGGACAAACACACAAGATAGCTGTGCAGAAAGGAAGGAAAAACAGGATTTGTGCTTTGAAAAAAGCAGTTGGTTTACACAGCGGCGTACACACAAAGCAACGCAGCTATCAGGGAGCCTTCTAGGGCAGCCCAATGAGCTACAGCGCTGAGGGAAAAAAAATGTAGCTTCCACTGTCCTGCAAACAAAAGGTGGTGTTGGACAGTGGAAATCGCTACAGCACAAGCGGTTTGTGGCTTTATGTACCCTGCCTATCACTATCCCTGCTTCCGAAGAAGCTGCAGCAACCTCTCCCTACGCTCAGATCAGCAGCAGTAAGATGGCGGTCGGCGGGAACGCCCCTTTATAGCCCCTGTGACGCGGCAGAAAGCAAGCCAATCACTGCAATGCCCTTCTCTAAGATGGTGGGGACTGAGATCTATGTCATCACGCTGCCCACACTCTGCGTCCACCTTCATTGGCTGAGAAATGGCGCTTTTAGCGTCATTGAAACGCGACTTTGGCGCGAAAGTCGCGTACCGCATGGCAGACCCCACACAGGGATCGGCTCGGTTTCATGAGACGCCGACTTTGCCAAAAGTCGGCGACTTATGAAAATGAACGATCCGTTTTGCTCAACCCTAATAACCACATGTTACCGGTAATCACTAAACAAGCGATAGCATATCCATATCACATCATACATGCGCGACAGTCGAGAAGCACAAGGAGGGGAGCTGATATAGAACATCAAAATTATCGCCTACTATCTGCTGATTCCAGTATATCCCAATCCTTTTGACAATCGACTGTAGCCATAATGTCCTAAATACTGACAAGAGAAAAAGAAAGGGGGAGAAAAAAAGGGGAGGGGAAAAAGAAGAAAGTAAATATGATATATTTACATTTACATAGCGGGAGGGAACATTAAAAGAAACATATACCCACTATGATATCCACCCGCCCACAATAGACCACAAATTAAACGACACAGGTATGCAAATTAAAATCAATATTTAAACCTTTTGGTTGCAAAGACCCTAATGTATAAATCCACCGTAATTCCTTCCTTTTGAGAATCTGTACCCTATTGCCATCCCTCCTAAGAGCTGGAACGCTATCAATCACCCTAAACCTCAATTGATTTACTGAATGTCTATTCTCAATAAAGTGTTTAGGGACTGGTAACTCTGTAAGCCCTGTTCTCACCGTGCTCTTATGCTTGCTGATACGGGCCCTCACTTCCATGGTTGTTTCACCAACATATGTAAGTCCACATGGGCACACAATCATGTACACAACATAGCTTGAAGAGCAGGTGTATCTCTCTTTCAAAAAAAATTTTTCTCCAGTATGTGGATGGTAAAAAAATTCCCCCTTTAGCATGTTATTACAACAAGCACAGCCCAAACACGGGAAATTCCCGTGTTTGGCCGTACTCAGGGTACTCTGAACCATGGACTTTGAGGCCCCAATATCAGATTTTACTAGCCTATCTCTAAAGTTACGTCCCCTTCTATACGACATCATAGGGTACATCCCAAAGTTTGGAACAGACGGTAGACCACGCTGTAATAGGGTCCAATGTCTCCTGAGTATATTACCAACACGGTTACTTGCCAAATTATACGTCGACACAAAAGGGATCCTGTCACATGCCGGTTTAGCTCGAGTTTTCTTCCGGATACTCTCACGGGAACAACCTATGGCCCTATCCCTGTATCTGGCCACTTCACTAACAGGGTATCCCCTTGCGATAAACTTTGTACACATATCACCGTCCATGGTTCAGAGTACCCTGAGTACGGCCAAACACGGGAATTTCCCGTGTTTGGGCTGTGCTTGTTGTAATAACATGCTAAAGGGGGAATTTTTTTACCATCCACATACTGGAGAAAATTTTTTTTTGAAAGAGAGATACACCTGCTCTTCAAGCTATGTTGTGTACATGATTGTGTGCCCATGTGGACTTACATATGTTGGTGAAACAACCATGGAAGTGAGGGCCCGTATCAGCAAGCATAAGAGCACGGTGAGAACAGGACTTACAGAGTTACCAGTCCCCAAACACTTTATTGAGAATAGACATTCAGTAAATCAATTGAGGTTTAGGGTGATTGATAGCGTTCCAGCTCTTAGGAGGGATGGCAATAGGGTACAGATTCTCAAAAGGAAGGAATTACGGTGGATTTATACATTAGGGTCTTTGCAACCAAAAGGTTTAAATATTGATTTTAATTTGCATACCTGTGTCGTTTAATTTGTGGTCTATTGTGGGCGGGTGGGTATCATAGTGGGTATATGTTTCTTTTAATGTTCCCTCCCGCTATGTAAATGTAAATATATCATATTTACTTTCTTCTTTTTCCCCTCCCCTTTTTTTCTCCCCCTTTCTTTTTCTCTTGTCAGTATTTAGGACATTATGGCTACAGTCGATTGTCAAAAGGATTGGGATATACTGGAATCAGCAGATAGGAGGTGATAATTTTGATGTTCTATATCAGCTCCCCTCCTTGTGCTTCTCGACTGTCGCGCATGTATGATGTGATATGGATATGCTATCGCTTGTTTAGTGATTACCGGTAACATGTGGTTATATGTTTTAACATTAGCTATATTTTGGTCCGCTTTCTGGATTAGTGGGGCCATCTGACCGTTATGCGTCTCGGTTGCCTAGGTGACGCTCCTGACTGGACGCGGTGTTGTGGATGGACGGGTGGGCTCTGCCGATGGTTGGTCCGCCCCGCGGTCACGTGGTGCGGACACTTCCGGTTGGCGGTGCGCTCATGTGTCCCGCCCACCGCTGCACTGTGGACCATGGAGTGAGCCGTATCTGAGGTGATGACGTTGGTTTGTGACACCCTGAGTTTGAGGTATGTCAGGGGCTGTATGATAGGTCGGACGTCAGAGTCCTTATATGTGAACGATACAGAGTGGCGGCAGGAAGTTTTCTGGCGCCATTTGAAGATGGAATCTTATTGGCCCCGCTTTGTTTACGATTACCACATGGCTGCGCAAGGATTGGTGGAGGTTGCCGTGACGACCCGGATGTTGGAGACGGATTGCTTAAGACACCAACAGTAGATTGTGTCAAATATGAGATGATAAGGGATTTATGTGGGCGATTCAGGGGAGGAGGTATGGGCGGTTGGTGAAATGTATTTTAATGTGTTTTGATGTCTGTTTTTTGCAGTGTATTGTATATTTTTTATTGGATGGTGGGCGGCTGAATAGTGATTGGTGCCCTGCGTGGCACACACACTATTTAAAGCCGGTCATGAGCACTCTATGTTATGCTTGATAAAGGCCCTTTGGGCCGAAACATTGCTGTTATATGGCAAAATAAACTTCTATTTTTATACTACACACCTGGATGGAGCGCTGTTCTTCTATTGCATGTAATGACTGACAGTCTGCTCTCCTGATCTACATGTCTCACACATACGGTAGTAGCTCCTTCTTTCATTTATAATAAGATCTGCAGGCAGATTCTCGGGGAGATCTATGTCTGGACTATAGATCTTAACAGCTCATTTACGTATTAAGAAAAATGTGGATTTCTCTAGAATGAAGCATCGGATTGCAGATATTAATATATTATTTTATTCAGCTTCCTATGACCTACATGCCCATATAGATGGCTTAGGAGGGCTGATCCTCCTGGCAGATTACCTTTAACATTGCACCTATCAAAATGGTAACACTCTGCAATCTGCATAGTACACTGTTGGTCTATTGTACGGGTATCTGTGGCAATCACATACTGTAAAGTTGGCACCTGTAGCTGGGATAGGCTGTAAAGGGATCATCTGTGACTGTAGTAGAATTTATGGGGGGCATCTGAGGTGGGCACACTGAAACACACAGTGGTGTGCTCTTAGGAACATCAGTAAAATGTTGGACCCGGCCAATGGGGATCATCTGAGGCTCGCACACTGATAATCTCTCTGGAACATATGACCAAAAACCTGTTCTGTCATGCCCTGTGCAGCAGTTTGTTGTGGTACTCGCTGCTTGCCACGTTGGTGATGCCATATTTTGCCCCTGTGGCAAGCGAGTTGCCATTCTAATGCACTATTGGGCAGCTGGTTATCCCCCAACATCTACACGCGATAGATGACTTATAGGTTTGTGACTGCTGCAAAATTATCAGCCTGAAGGTGGTCCGGGATGGGGAGATACAAGATATTTTTATTCCTGCGGATACCGGCACTGGAATAGTTCCATTTCATAAACCAAGCATATCTGCTAATGAAAGCATATTAGGAAACTGCTGACATCAGGATTCTTGATGAAGTAGTGCAAAGGTTTCTAAAATCCTGTAGAAAGAGAGATAAGTCCTCTGTATGGTCTGGCCGCAGAACATCTGCATTCCCTAGTGGTGCTACTTTCTTGATAAAAGTAGATTATCTAATTTATTACTTATAGATATCTATATAATGACTGTACGGACATAATAGGTGACATAGGGACCAGGTAAATGTTAACCCTCCACCTCCCATCAGGGTAGCTACTATAAAGAAGTAACCACCTAGCCCTCACTAATTCAATTTGGGTGAATACTAATAATCTCTCCATGAGCCGCCTATGTCTTTTGTGTGATTTCACTCGCAGGAAGGTTGCTCCTTTCCTGATTATGAGGCTTGTTTTGCAATATGGACGTTGAAGCTGAAATTGTGAATTACTACATGACTTCCCCAAGACAATTTCATAAGAGGAGGCAAATACAATAGAGGTCTGACGTCCCATCATGGCTCATAACTGAGGAGAAACCGGCCTTAGGCTGCGACTACACGGTGAAAGATGAGCCGCGCGACCAAAAACACCTGTGCGACAATTTTACAGGAGGTTGCTGTAAAAAATGGCCAAATCTCAAATAAACTGTGCACAAGTTGCAGTTGTGTGTGAACTACATTGAAGTCTATGGCAAGTATCAGTATGTGACGGGGTCATGCGACGGGGTCATCATATACCTGAACCAGATTATTCCAGAAAAATAGTTGCTGTGTGAAACTATAACCTGTCAAACATCCATTGATCTAGTCAATTTACCCTTCAGTTAGGAAGAAAAAAAAAAACCCACAATACTATCACCATAAGTGCCAGTATTCACAGGAGATCTGTACTTAGTATGCAGTGTCTGTATAGACGTAATACAGTGATCACCGGTGACATTATACACAGGAGCTCTGTATATAGTATACAGTGTATAGTGTCAGTGTATAGGTAACACACTGACTCACCAGTAACGTCTCTAGGTGAAGTCCTTCATCTTTCATCCAGCACAGACCGCCATCACTTCATCCAGCCAGGACTCGTCTCTGCAGGAAATAACACAGTTATCTCGAGCTCCGCTTGCAGAACACATTACTTAATTTTTCCCAACTTCTACATTACACCACATGAAGAAAAAGAGGTGACATAGTGTCACTCTACACAGTAACGGGACCGCTCCCATTTAAAACAGTGTCCTCAAAAAATAAAATAAATACATCACTGCAGTAATAATATCCCTTAATTAGCCCCATATGGTAATAATAATATCCCCCATCCTGGCCCCGTGTATCTCATTCCTGGCTCCAGCCATATGTTCTCCCATCCTGCCCTCATGAGTATCCATCCTGCCCCATATGATCTCCCCATCCTGCCCCATCAATCTCCATCGTATCCATCCTGCCCCATGATCCTGCACGATCTGTCTCCAATCCTGCCCATTGACTTTCATACTGCCCCGTGTCTCCAATCATGCCCCCTATCTACATTCTGCCCATGTCTCCAATCCAGCCCCATCTGTCTCCAGTCCTGACCCCAGTGTGTCCGACATCTCTGCCCCCAGTGTCCAGCATCTCTGCACCCATTGTCCAGCATCTCTGCCCCCAATGTCCAGCATCTCTGCCCCAGTGTCCAGCATTCTGCCCCAGTGTGTCCAGCATATTGCCCCCAGTGTGTCAAGCAATCTGCCCCAGTGTCTCCAGCATATTGCCCCCAGTGTGTCCAGCAATCTGCCCCATTGTCTCCAGCATATTGCCCCCAGTGTGTCAAGAATTCTGCCCCCAGTGTGTCCAGCAATCTGCCCGTGTCTCCAGCATATTGCCCCCAGTGTGTCCAGCATTCTGCCCCAGTGTGTCCAGCATATTGCCCCAGTGTGTCCAGCATTCTGCCCCCAGTGTGTTCAGCATCCTGCCCCCAGTGTGTCCTGCATCCTGCCCCCAGTGTGTCCAGCATCCTGCCCCCAGTGTATCCAGCATCCTGCCCTAGTGTGTCCAGCATTTTGCCCCCAGTTTGTCCAGCATTCTGCCCCCAGTGTGTCCAGCAATCTGCCCCAGTGTGTCCAGCATATTGCCCCCAGTGTGTCCAGCATACTGCCCCCAGTGTGTCCAGCATATTGCCCTCAGTGTCTCCAGCATATTGCCCCCAGTGTCTCCAGCATATTGCCCCAGTGTCTCCAGCATATTGCACCAGTGTCTCCAGCATATTGCCCCCAGTGTGTCTAGGATATTGCCCCCAGTTTGTCCAGCAATCTGCCCCCAGTGTGTCCAGCAATCTGCCCCAGTGTCTCCAGCATATTACCCCAGTGTGTCCAGCAATCTGCCCAAGTGTCTCCAGCATTCTGCCCCAGTGTCTCTAGCATATTGCCCCCAGTTTGTCCAGCATTCTTCCCCCAGTGTGTCCAGCATTCTGCCCCAGAGTGTCCAGCATATTGCCCCCAGTATGTCCAGCATTCTGCCCCAGTATGTCCAGCATATTGCCCCCAGTTTGTCCAGCATTCTGCCCCCAGTGTGTCCAGCAATCTGCCCCAGTGTCTCCAGCATATTGCCTCCAGTGTGTCCAGCAATCTGCCCCAGTGTCTCCAGCATATTGCCCCCAGTGTGTCCAGCATATTGCCCCATTGTGTCCAGCATCTCTGCCCCCAGTGTCCAGCATTCTGGCCCGGGCCCCCCGGATTGCCGTTCGCAATAATAAAAAAAAAACGAGTTCTCCTCACCTGTCTGCGCTCCTTCGGCAAGCTCCCTCCAGCAGCGCGCACTCGCTGGTGACTGACAATGACATCAGACGCAGGCGACGTGCACGCTGTGGCTGACGTGAGCTGCCAGCCTCCAATTGGCTGGCGGCTGTTAACTATTGACGTGCGGGCGCGCGCCCGCACGTCAATAGCGTTAAACTGCCACAGCGCCGGTAGGGGTCCGGTGAGCAGATGAGACGGGGCCCGATGCGGGCCCCTATTTGCCAGTCAGGGCAGTAATGCCCTGATGGCAGTGGTCAATCTGAGTGGTTGCCCAAGACCCCCCCACACCACTGGGCCCTGGGCTACCACCCAGATTGACCTCATTATAATCCGCCACTGCATGTAGAGGAATTCTCTCAGAAGTCATTTTAGATAATAATAAAAAAAAGGACAGGTGTGTGGCTCGAAGGAGTCGCCATTGTAACATTAAGAAGTTTGTTCCAGTAGAACCACTGAAGGTCTAGGTGTTATATCAAATATGCAGTGAAACACACAAAAAATACATCTGTCTATATGCAAATTGTAATATTTGCGTTTACTATGAGATAACTCCATTGGGGTAAGGGTTGCCAAATTTATGGTGAACTAGCTGAAGAGCCCGGCGTTGCCTGGGCATAGTAAATATCTGTGGTTAGTTATAGCACCTCACTTCTCTTATTTTCCCATCACGCCTCTCATTTTCCCCCTCACATCTCTCATTTTCTCCCTTACACCTCTCATTTTCCCCCCCACTCCTCCTATTTTCCCCCTCACTCCTCTCATTCCCCCCTCACTCCTCTCATTCCCCCCTAACACTTGTCATTTCGACCTCACATCTGCCATTTTCCGATCACTCCACTATTTTCTCCACTCCTCTCATTTTGCACTCACACCTTTTCATTTTCACCTCACACCCCTCATTTTCACCTCACACCTCTCATTTTCCCCTCAGTATATACATGTTTGTCATCTCCCTTATATATAGTATACACCTGTATGTCATCTCCTGTATATAGTATATACCTGTATGTCATCTCCCCTGTAAATAGTATATACCTGCTGTATGTCATCTCCTCCTGTATATTGTATATACCTATGTGTCATCTCCTCCTGTATATAGTATATACCTGTATGTCATCCCTTCTGTATATACTATATACCTGTATGTCATCTCCTCCTCTATAGTATATACCTGTATGTCATCTCCTGTATATAGTATATACCTGTATGTCATCTCCCCTGTATATAGTATATACCTGCTGTATGTCATCTCCTCCTCTATATACATGTGTCATCTCCTCTTTTATATAGTATATACCTGTATGTCATCTCCTCCTGTATATAGTATATACGTATGTCATCTCCCCTGTATATAGTATATACCTGTGTGTCATCTCCTCCTGTATATAGTATATACCTGTGTGTCATCTCCTCCTGTATATAGTATATATCTGTGTCATCTCCCCTGTATATAGTATGTACCTGTATGTCATCTCCTCCTGTATATAGTATGTACCTGTATGTCATCTCCTCCTGTATGTAGTATATACCTGTGTGTCATCTCCTCCTGTATGTAGTATATACCTGTGTGTCATCTCCCCTGTATATAGTATATACCAGTGTGTCATCTCCTCCTGTATATAGTATATACCTGTGTGTCATCTCCTCTGTATATAGTATATATGTGTGTCATCTCCTCCTGTATATAGTATATACCTGTGTGTCATCTCCCCTGTATATAGTATATATGTGTGTGTGTGTCATCTACCCTGTATATAGTATATACCTGTGTGTCATCTCCTCCTGTATATAGTATATATCTGTGTGTCATCTCCTCCTGTATTAGACCGCGTTCACACGTTATTTGGTCAGTATTTTTACCTCAGTATTTGTAAGCTAAATTGGCATCCTGATAAATCCCCAGCCAACAGGAAGCCCACCCCCTGGCAGTATATATTAGCTCACACATACACATAATAGACTGGTCATGTGACTGACAGCTGCCGTATTTCCAATATGGTACAGTTGTTGCTCTTGTAGTTTGTCTGCTTATTAATCAGATTTTTATTTTTAAAGGATAATACCAGACTTGTGTGTGTTTTAGGGCGAGTTTCATGTGTCAAGTTGTGTGTGTTGAGTTGCGTGTGGCAACATGCATGTAGCGACTTTTGTGAGATGACTTTTGTGTGGCGAGATGCGTGTAGCAGCTTTTTGTGTGTCGAGTTGCATGTGACAGGTTAGTGTAGTGTAGCGCCCCCACCGCCGCAGGGCCGAGGGGTACCCGGTACCGGGCCTGTGTGGGTCTCTGCTCCGGGGTTGTCACAGCGGCTAGGCCCCAGTCCGTGACCCTGCCGTGGGGCGCTCAGGGAATAATAGGTGTGGATGGGGGTGAGGCTGTAATGGTGCAGTGCAGTAAATAACGAGGACACCAAGTTGCAGTCTCTTTACCTCTTTACTGAAGATCTCTGAGTCCTCAGTCCAGAATACGGTTCACCAGGCTGCGCAAGTCCGGCTGGTCCAATGGCACCTCCAGAGTTCTCTTCACAGGTGGAAATCGGTGCCTTCCTTCTAGCGCTATGTGTTGTGGTCCTTCCCTGCTGTGCTTACGGAAAGTCCCCACAACCGTTGTGTCTGTTTCTTAAGTTCCCTCACAACTCGATTAAATGATGTTCTTCTAATCCTCCGTCCCTCCCTGATGTTCTGGTTGGAACGGCACCCGTTTGACGGGTAGGCTCGGAGCTCTTCCGGGACCCTAGAGTCGCCCCTCTCCACAAGTTGCCCCCCAAGACTGCATAGGTGATTTAGGTGAGACAGCCCGCCTTAGACTGACTGTCCTGCCGCTGTTTAGAGTATTGCTTGAAGCTGAATGTTATAATACTCCCTCGGCGTTCCGGCCACCGGTAATGCGCCTCAGTAGGGTGTTGCTCTGGTCTTACAGCACGACCCCTACTGGTATTTCTCCTTTTGCTTGATCTCGTTTCTCACTCAGCACAATCTATCTCGCTTCTAGTCCTTCCTTGGGCACCGCCGCTACCCGGAGCAGGCGCGGTCCCGTTACGTTCGCTCAAGTTGCCAAGCCTCTATCAGGATCCCACCCCTGACAGAGATCCTACTGTATCTTCCCCCACAACACCCTCTGCCACAAGGTGTTGCCTGGTTCCAACCCAGTCAGCTTTCTGATCTAACTTCCTGCCTGACCCCCAGTTTACCCACTATGGTGGGGAGTGGCCTAATGAATAGAACCCTTAGCTCCCCCCGGAGGCCCAGCTGTGAAATGTATTGGTGTCTGTGCTACCTGATCAGGGAACTCCTTCAGTGCCATCGGACGCACCATGGCTCCCCATAGTGGCGGAGCCACAGTACTGCAACGACCAGGACTCTGGGGCGCTGCAGTAGCAAGTTGTGTGCAGCAAGTTTTGCGCATGGCAAGTTTTGTGCGTGGCGAGTTTTATGTGTGGTGCGTTTTGAGTATGTGCAAGTTTTGCGTGAGGCAACTTTTGCATGTGTTGCAACTTTTGTGCATGTGGCAATTTTTCCACATGTGCAAGTTTTGCGTGTGGCGAGTTTTCCATGAGGTGAGTTTTGCACGTGTGGCGAGTTTTGCGTGAGCCTAGTTTTGCGCGTGGCAAGTTTTGAGCGGCGACTTTTGTGTTTCGACTTTTATGTGGCGAGGTTGGTGTATGTGTGGTGAAATGTTGGTGTATGTGTGGTGAAATGTGTGCTGAGGGTGGTATATAGTATATACGTGTATGTCATCTCCCCTGTATATAGTATATACCTGTATGTCATCTCCTCCTGTATATAATATATAGCTGTATATCATCTCCCCTGTATATAGTATATACCTGTATGCCATCTCCTCCTGGCTGTCAATTTGCCTCCAACACTTTTCCTTTCACTTTTTACCCATTATGTAGATAGGGGCAAAATTGTTTGGTGAATTGGAACGCGCGGGGTTAAAATTTTGCCTTACAACATAGCTTATGACGCTCTCGGGGTCCAGACCTGTGACTGTGCAAAATTTTGTGGCTGGAGCTGCGACGGTGCAGATGCCAATCCCGGACATACACACATACATACACACATACACACACATTCAGCTTTATATATTAGATTTGGTAAATATTGGGCTGTCCATGTACTATAAACTTTGTCGTAATTATAGGAATAATGTCAGGCTTTGGTTGACCCTGCCTTCCCAATGATCCCCACCTACTTCCTAGAAAAGTAAAGAGTGGCACAAAATCTACAAATAAAAAATCTGAATTTTATGTGAGAACAGGCATTTGACAAAATTAGAAACTTTTTTCAGCTAGAGATCTCACCCAATCTTTCTCTTTGCCTGTTTTTTCTAATATTCTGATATACATTTTTTATTCTGTTTTCTTTGCATGATTTTAAGAGCAGCCATTTTACTGATGAAACAGCACCCATACAGACTGAGCCATGTTCCCACATAGCAAAAACACGTTTTGCTGCTGCATTTTTCTGTCCAGAAAATCTGATGTGTTAAACAGTTCAAACAAATGTTTTATGAACTCATCCCTGGTATGCATGTAAAGATGCCTGTGTACTGTGCTTTTTTTTCCCTACAGACTTGTATGAGGAGCTTGATGAAACATATGCAAAAACACAGTAGCGCTGATTTAAGAGTAGAATCGTACCATTTTAGTGCTAAAAAACGCATTTAAAAAAACCCTGCAAATCTGCTCCAAAAATGTAAAAAAAACCTTGGAAATCGCATCACAAAAACGCAATAATCAGAACAGGTTTCTGCAGAAAATGACAGAATTTTTGTATGTGGGAACAAGACCTTAGAGCAGGGGTGCACAATATTTTTGGTCTGAGGGTCACAGTGTCATACTGAACCAATCCCAAGGGCCGCAAAACTATTTAAAGGGGGTAATTACATGAATACATCGTCAGTACATGGATACATCACTAGAATGAAGATTGGAGTATTTGAGAAGGACTTGGAGAGTTTCTGCTGCAAACAAATCAGTCAATAACTTACATTTAGTTTTTAGAGCAGACTCTGTTCAGAAACTCTCCAAATCCTCATACTCTCAATGCATCACCAGAGCCTCCATCAGTGCAGGAATGTATCACCAGAACCACCTTCAGTATAGGAACACATCACCAAAACTAAAATCAGTACATGCAGTATACTGATACAGCTAAACTCTAAGGCAGGGTCGCGAGACACGATCTCCCTGCACTTCCAAGTGGCCACTATCGGGCCTGCGAGTCAGGGGGACCAGGTGCCTGACGCTGGCACTTCCACCCTGACTCACAGGCCCCATAGCAAACATGTGGGAGTCCAGGGAGATCGTGACAGTTGCCTGTCATTGCAAGTTCAACTGTATCAACGCAACAGGAACGATGACATCACTACATAGCGCCTACTGCGCTGAAATGTGTGGGCTCTTTAGAATGCTAGCTGGAGAAACTGGAGCCACATGGGAACAAGTAGGAGAGGTGAATATTTTTTTTAATCATTCAGAACATTGTAGTTGCCAGAATACTGCATGGAAGACTATGGGGAGTGGATTATACTGTATGGAGGACTATGGGGAGCACATTATACTGTATAGAGGACTATGGGGAGAGCATTATACTGCATGGAGGACTGTGGAGAGTGCTTTATACTATATGGAGGACAATAGGAATGCATTATACTATATGGAAGACTATAGGGTGCATTATATTTTATAGAAACTTATGGGGAGTGCATTATACTGTAGAGCGGACTGTGGGGAGTGCATTATACTATATTGATGACTATTGGGAGTGCATTATACTGTATGGAGGACTATGGAGAGTGCAGTATGCTGTATGTAGGAATGCGGTGCATTATACCATATGGAAGACTGTGGGGAGTGTATCATACTATATGAAGGACTATGGGGATTGCATTATACTATATGGGGGACTATGGGGTGCATTATACTATATGGAAGACTAAGGCGTGCATTATAATGTATGGAGGACTATGGGGAGTGCATTATACTATATGGAGGCCTATGGGGAGTGCATTATACTGTATGGAGGACTATTGGAAGTGCAGTATATTGTATGTAGGACTATGGGGAGTGCATTATACTATTTGAAGGATGGCAGAGAGTACACTATACTATATGGAGGATAATGGAGACTGCATTATATTATATGGCAGACTGTGGGTAGTGCTTTATACTATTTAAAGAACTATGTGGAGTGCATTATAATATATGGGGGACTATGGGGAGTGCATTATTCTGTGTGGAGGACTGTGAGGAGTGCAGTATATTGTATGGAGGACTATGGGGTGCATTACACTATATGGAGGACTGTGGGGTGCATCATACTGTATGGAGGACTATGGGGAATGCATTATACCATATGGAGGACTATGGGTAGTGCAATGTACTGTATGGAGGTCTATGGCGAGTGTAGTATACAGTATGAAGGACTATGGGATGCATTATACTATATGGAGGACTATTTGTAGTGCAGTATACTAAATGGAGGACTATGGGGAGTGCATTATACTATATGAAGGACTGTGGGGAGTGCATTATATTGTATGGAAGACTGTGGGGCATGCATTATACTATATGGAGGACTATGGGGAATGCAGTATACTATATAGATAACTATGGGGTGCATTATACTACATGAACGACTGTGGGGAGTGCATTATATTATATGGAAGAGTGTGGGGAGTGCAGTAGTATATGGGGACTATGGGGGTGCATTATACTGTATGAAGGATTGTATGGAGAGCATTAAACTATATGGAGGACTTTGGGGAGTGTGCAGAGTGTATTATACTATATGGAGGACTATGGGGAGTGCAATATACTACATACTATATGAAGGACTCTGGAGAGTGCATTATACTCTATGGAAGTCTATGGGGTGCATTATACTACAGTGGCATGTAAAAGTTTGGGCACCCCTGATCAAAATTACTATTACTGTGAACAGTTAAGCAAGTAGAAGATGAAGTGATCTCTAAAAGGCCTAAAGTTAAAAATGACACATTTCCTTTGTATTTTAGACAAAAAAAATGACTTTTTAAATTACAAAAAGGAAAAATGTGGGCACCCTTGGAGATTTGTGTGCTCAGATAACTTTGACCAAGGTCTCAAAACTTAAATAGCCTGTTTCGGTTATGGCTTGTTCACTATCATTGTTAGGAAAGGCCAGGTAATGCAAATTTCCCAGCTTTATAAAAGCCCAACCTCCTGTAACATTGTGCCAAAAATCAGCAGCCATGGGTTCTTCTAAGCAGCTACCGAGCACTCTGAAAATGAAAATGGTGGAGGCCCACAAAGCAGGAGAAGCCTATGAGAAGATATAAAAGCGTTTTCAAATTGCCCTCTTCCTTGGTTTGAAATGTTATTAAGAAATGGCTGCTAACAGGAACAGTGGAGGTAAATATAAGGTATAGAAGACCAAGCAAAATTTCAGTGAGGGCTGCTCGTAGGATTGCTAGAGAGGCATATCAGAATCCCTGTGTGATTGCTAAAGACCTTTAAAAAGATGGAGCAGACTCTGGAGTTGTGTTGTAATACATTGTTCTACTGTTCAGCGATACCTGCACAAATATGGCCTTCATGGAAGAGTTGTCAGAAGTAAACCTCTCCGGCATCCTCACCATGAAACTCAGCATCAGAAGTATGTAAAAGAACATATAACCAAGCCTGATGCATTTTGGAAATAAGTCCTGTGGACCGATGAGATTAAAAGAGAACTCTTTGGCCACAATGATCAAAGGTATGTGTGGAGAAAAAAGGGCACAGAATTTCAAGAAAAGAACATCTCGCAAACCATTAAGCATGAGGATGGATTAATCATGCTTTGGGGTTGTGCTGCAGCCAATGACACAAAGAACATTTCACAGGAAGAGGAAAGAATGGAGTCAATGAAATTTCCACAAATTCTTGATGCAAATATAACACCATCTGTAAAAAAGCTGAAGATGAAAAGATAATAATCCTAAACACACCTCAAAATCGACAATAGACTACCTCATAAAGCGCAAGCTGAAGGTTTTACAATGGCCCTCACAGTCCCCTGATGTGAACATCATTGAAAAATTGATGTGGCTAGACATCAAAATAGCAGTGCATGCAAGATGACCCAGGAATCTCACAGAACTGGAAGCATTTTGCTGTTTAACCCTTGCTGGTTTGATTTTATAGAGGGACCCTACGTCATTTTTTTTCACCAATAAAGGCTAAGCAAACACATGTGAGCTGTTATTAATAGCCTGGGAACCTTATGGGATTTTGTTCTTTCTCTCTGATAATTAACATCAGCCCTCAACCGTGGGGCTTCCCCTCTGCTGGTTAAAAAAAATTATACTGTAGCCCACGCCATTTTTTTTACTTAATTCTTAATTTTATACAGGAGGTACACAGCAAGTGCTGAATACAACTCCCATCATTGTCGACTTTGTGCTGATCTCAGGTAGTCCAGGTGACAATGATGGGAGTTATCTTCAGCAGCTAACATCAGGGATCAGAGCGAACTGTACTGCTTTTTCCCAGGCGCCGGTATATGTCACACTGATGACACATGGATGTCATCTGTGTGTCATGATTATGCATGTGTGCGGCACACAATTTATCCGCCATGCGAAAAAACTGACATGTGCGCACCACCATTGATTACAATGGGCGTGTGTATGTTCATATTGGTGGTCCTTAAAAAACGGTTGCATACGGACATAAAAAACGGACATGTGAAGGGGCCTTAGAGTATGTTGTGGGTATGCTTTTTATCATACTGTCAATGTGCGGGGAGAGGGAGGTCATACTGAGCTTCTCCATTACCTATTGTAAATGTGTTACTATTTATTGTAATCCTGTTCTTGAATAACAATGAAATAATAGTTAATCCTGCCTACCGTGGTACACAGCACATGCTGAAAAGTAATCTCAGGAATTTTTATTTCATTGCTTGGCTTTTTCTGTCTGGCAGTCCCATAGACAATGAATGGAGAGGAGCTCTAGCATGTGCACCTCTGCACCATTCAAGACAGGAACATGGTTCCCAGGTACCAGAGCCCATATCTCACAATCGCCAAGGAGCCTAGTGGTCAGACAATTAATAGATTCACTTAAATTTTGGGAATAATCCTTTAAGTCAGGTAGATTAATAGGACATTCTGTGATTATCACATCAGGACCGAGATTGACATATAATAAAACAATTACCCATGTATTTTAAAGAAATTTTATTCATGATTTATTGTGTTCCAAAAATACAGTAATATTTCTTGCAGCAGGACCAAAAGCTCACATATTAGAATATTTCTAGTTTTCTAATCCAATAAAATACAGGAAAACAATCTCTGGGGTCACAATTTAGCCCTTATTCATCTTCACCGCATTCAAAAAATGTTGTAATTCCAACAACAATTTCCTTTAACCTCATGTTAAAAAGTTGAAACTTCCTGACCGCCTGGTCAATTTGATTTAAGGCCGCACTTCAACCCTTTCGTTTTCTTTCAATCACTTGTTAGGGATCATGTATCTACATACTTGCCAGTCATCGTCTTCATCTGTTTTTGGACCCATTCTGGTCGCTCTGGCTCCTTGCAATGGCTTTTGAAAGCCGCTAGATCGCTGGTGTCCCGATAGTCCCATAGACTTGTATTGAGAAGAGTGACTAAGAACCAGGCTACGGAGCCTCGTTGTGAATTCCCATAGATTTGCAATGAGAAGATTTTTAAAAATGACCTCTGCTTCCCACAGCAACCACTGTGCGATTTGGCAGGTCACAACTGCAGTCACATAGTGCTGGATCAGGGCCGAAAACGGGTCAAGACAGAAACTGGTTAGTGTCACTACACACAGTGGGGAAAAAAAGTATTTTGTCAGCCACCAATTTTGCAGGTTTTCCCACTTAAAAAGATTAGAAAGGCCTGTAATTGACATCATAGGTAGACCACAACTATGAGAGTCAAAATAAGAAAACAAATCCAGAAAATCACCTTGTCTGATTTGGCAAGATTTATTTTGGCAAATTATGGTGGAAAATAAGTATTTGGTCATTAACAAAAGTTCATCTCAATATTTTGCTATATATCCTTTGTTGGCAATGACAGAGGTCAAATGTTTTCTGTAAGTCTTCACAAGGTTGGCACACACTGTTGGTAGTATGTTGGCCATTTCTCCATGCAGAGCTCCTAGAGCAGTGATGTTTTGGGCCTGTCGCTGGGCAACACGGACTTTCAACTCCCTCCAAAGGTTTTCTATGGGGTTGAGATCTGGAGACTGGCTAGGCCACTCCAGGATCTTCATATGCTTCTTACGAAGCCACGCCTTTGTTGCCCTGGCGGTGTGCTTGGGATCATTATTAAGACCCATCCACGTTTCATCTTCAATGCCCCTGCTGATGGAAGGTTTGCACTTAAAATCTCACAATACATGGCCCCATTCATTCTTTCATGTAAACGGATCAGTCATCCTGATCCCTTTGCAGAGAAACAGCCCCAAAGCATGATGTTGCCACCCCCATGCTTCACAGTAGGTATGGTGTTCTTTGAATGCAACTCAGCATTCTGTCTCCTCCAAACACGATGAGTTTTGTGTCTACCAAACAGTTCTATTTTGGTTTCATCAGACCATATGACATTCTCCCAATACTCTTGTGGATAAACCAAATGCTCTCTAGCAAACTTCAGACGGACCAGGACACGTACTGGCTTAAGCAGGGGGACACATCTGGCACTGCAGGATGAGTCCCTGGCGGCGTAGCATGCTGATGATGATAGCCTTTGTTGCGGTGGTCCCAGCTCTATGCAGGTCATTCACTAGGCCCCCCGTGTGGTTCTGGGATTTTTGCTCACCATTCTTGTGATCATTTTGACTCCACGGGGTGAGATCTTGCGTGGAACCCCAGATCGAGGGATATTATCAGTGGTCTTGTATGTCTTCCATTTTCTTTTTATTGCTCCCACAGTTGATTTCATCACACTAAGCTGCTTGCCTATTGCAGATTCAGTCTTCCCAGCCTGGTGCAGGGCTATAATTTTGTTTCTGGTGTCCTTCGACAGGTCTTTGGTCTTCACCATAGTGGAGTTTGGAGTGTGACTATTTGAGGTTGTGGACAGGTGTCTTTTATACTGATAACAAGCTCAAACAGGTGCCATTACTACAGGTAATGAGTGGAGGACAGAGGAGCCTCTTAAAGAAGAAGTTTCAGGTCTATGAGAGCCAGAAATCTTGCATGTTTTTAGGTGACCAAATACTTATTTTCCACCATAATTTGCAAAATAAATCTTGCCAAATCTGATAAGATGATTTTCTGGATTTGTTTTCTCATTTTGACTCTCATAGTTGTGGGCTACCTATGATGTCAATTACAGGCTTCTCTTATCTTTTTAAGTGGGAAAACTTTCACAATTGGTGGCTGACTAAATACTTTTTTATCCCACTGTACATTACGCTCACACACAAAATCCCTAACAAAGGAATAAAAAAACAAATTGATGGACCTACACCGTTTTATAAGACTACTAGCTGAAGAGCCCGGCGTTGCCTGGGCATAGTAAATATCTGTGGTTAGTTATAGCACCTCACTTCTCTTATTTTCTCCATCACACCTCTCATTTTCCCCCTCACTCCTCTCATTCCCCCCTCACTCCTCTCATTCCCCCCTAACACTTGTCATTTCCACCTCAAATCTGTCATTTTCCGATCACTCCACTATTTTCCCTCACTCCTCTCATTTTGCACTCACACCTTTTCATTTTCACCTCACACCTCTCATTTTCACCTCACACCTCTCATTTTCCCCTCAGTATATACGTACATGTTTGTCATCTCCCTTATACAGTTAGGTCCATATATATTTGGACAGAGACAACCTTTTTTCTAATTTTGGTTATAGACATTACCACAATGAATTTTAAACAAAACAATTCAGATGCAGTTGAAGTTCAGACTTTCAGCTTTCATTTGAGGGTATCCACATTAAAATTGGATGAAGGGTTTAGGAGCTTCCGCTCCTTAACATGTGCCACCCTGTTTTTAAAGGGACCAAAAGTAATTGGACAATTGACTCCAAGGCTATTTCATGGACAGTTGTGGGCAATCCCTTCATTATGTCATTCTGAATTAAGCAGATAAAAGGCCTGGAGTTGATTTGAGGTGTGGTGCTTGCATTTGGAAGGTTTTGCTGTGAAGTAAACATGCGGTCAAAGGAGCTCTCCATGCAGGTGAAACAAGCCATCCTTAAGCTGCGAAAACAGAAAAAAAAAACATCTGAAAAATTGCTACAATATTAGGAGTGGCAAAATCTACAGTTTGGTACATCCTGAGAAAGAAAGAAAGCACTGGTGAACTCATCAATGCAAAAAGACCTGGGTGCCCACGGAAGACAACAGCGGTGGATGATCGCAGAATAATCTCCATGGTGAAGAGAAACTTCTTCACAACAGCCAACCAAGTGAACAACACTCTCCAGGAGGTAGGCGTATCAATATCCAAATCTACCATAAAGAGAAGACTGCATGAAAGTAAATACAGAGGGTTCACTGCACGGTGCAAGCCACTCGTAAGCATCAAGAAGAAAAAGGCTATACTGGACTTTGCTAAAAAACATCTAAAAAAGCCAGCACAGTTCTGGAAGAACATTCTTTGGACAGATGAAACCAAGATCAACCTCTACCAGAATGATGGAAAGAGAAAAGTATGGTGAAGGCGGGGTACAGCTCATGATCCTAAGCATACCACATCATCTGTAAAACACAGCGGAGGCAGTGTGATGGCTTGGGCATGCATGGCTGCCAGTGGCACTGGGTCACTAGTGTTTATTGATGATGTGACACAGGACAGAAGCAGCCGAATGAATTCTGAGGTATTCAGAGCCATACTGTGTGCTCAGATCCAGCCAAATGCAGCCAAACTGGTTGGTTGTCGTTTCATACTACAGATGGACAATGACCCAAAACATAAAGCCAAAGCAACCCAGGAGTTTATTAAAGCAAAGAAGTGGAATATTCTTGAATGGCCAAGTCAGTCACCTGATCTGAACCCAATTGAGCATGCATTTCACTTGTTAAGACTAAACTTCAGACAGAAAGGCCCATAAACAACGACCACTTAATCGCATTCAAACAGTCCCTCACTACTTTCAAGACCGCACTCGCCACAGCTAAACAAACCTACTTCTCATCTCTCATATCCTCCCTGTCTCACAACCCTAAACAGTTATTCAACACCTTCAATTCTCTCCTCCGTCCCCCAGCACCTCCTCCCTCCTCACTTATCTCTGCTGAAGACTTTGCCTCATTCTTCAAGCAGAAGATTGATAACATCAGAGACAGTTTTGGTCAACAAGCCCCAGAGCCCTTCCTCCCAGCTTCCCTACCCTCCACCTCCAAAACCAACTACTCCTCCATTACAGAAGATCAACTCACCACTCTACTCTCAAGATCGCATCTCACCACCTGTGCACTTGACCCGCTCCCATCCCACCTCATCCCAAACCTCACCACAATCTTCATCCCAACCCTAACCCATCTCTTCAACCTATCACTAACAACTGGTGTTTTCCCCTCAAGTTTTAAACATGCCTCCATCACACCTATCCTCAAAAAGCCCTCTCTTGACCCATCCTCTGTATCTAGCTATCGCCCTATATCACTTCTCCCCTATGCCTCCAAACGACTGGAACAACACGTCTACCTTGAACTGTCCTCCCATCTCTCTTCTTGCTCCCTCTTTGACCGCTTACAATCTGGCTTCCGGTCACACCATTCCACTGAAACTGCGCTAACTAAGGTCACCAACGACCTCTTAACCGCCAAGAGCAAGCGACACTACTCTGTTCTCCTCCTCCTCGACCTGTCGGCTGCTTTTGACACAGTGGACCATTCCCTATTATTACAGACCCTCTCATCCCTTGGCATCACAGACTTGGCCCTATCCTGGATCTCCTCATACCTAACAGACCGGGCATTCAGCGTCTCCCACTCACACACCACCTCCTCATCTCGCCCCCTCTCTGTCGGAGTCCCACAAGGTTCAGTCCTTGGGCCCCTGCTCTTCTCCATTTACACCTTTGGCCTGGGACAGCTCATAGAATCTCATGGCTTTCAGTATCACCTCTATGCTGATGACACACAGATCTACATATCTGGACCAGATATCACCTCCCTACTAACCAGAATCCCTCAATGTCTGTCCACTATTTCATCCTTCTTCTCCGCTAAATTTCTGAAACTTAACATGGACAAAACAGAATTCATCATCTTTCCCCCATCTCACGTGACCCCCCCAACGAACCTATCCATTACAGTAAATGGCTGCCCACTCTCCCCAGTCCCACAAGCTCGCTGCCTCGGGGTTATCCTTGACGCTGATCTCTCCTTCAAACCACATATCCAAGCCCTTTCCACTTCCTGCCGACTTCAACTCAAAAATATTGCACGAATCCGTTCATTCCTCAACCAAGAATCTGCAAAAACCCTAGTCCATGCCCTCATCATCTCTCGCCTTGACTACTGCAACCTCCTGCTCTGTGGCCTCCCCTCAAACACTCTCGCACCCCTCCAATCTATTCTAAACTCTGCTGCCCGACTAATCCACCTGTCCCCCCGCTATTCTCCGGCCTCTCCCCTCTGTCAATCCCTTCACTGGCTCCCCATTGCCCAGAGACTCCAGTACAAAACCCTAACCATGACGTACAAAGCCATCCACAACCTGTCTCCTCCTTACATCTGTGACCTCATCTCCCGGTACTTTCCTACACGCAACCTCCGATCCTCACAAGATCTCCTTCTCTACTCCCCTCTTATCTCCTCTTCCCACAATCGTATACAAGATTTCTCTCGTGTATCACCCCTACTCTGGAACCCTCTACCACAACACATCAGACTCTCGCCCACTATCGAAACCTTCAAAAAGAATCTGAAGACCCACCTCTTCCGACAAGCCTACAACCTGCAGTAACCACCGATCGACCAAACCGCTGCATGACCAGCTCTACCCTCACCTACTGTATCCTCACCCATCCCTTGTAGATTGTGAGCCTTCGCGGGCAGGGTCCTCTCTCCTACTGTACCTATTATTTATGACTTGTATTGTTCAAGATTATTGTACTTGTTTTTATTATGTATACCCCTCCTCACTTGTAAAGCGCCATGGAATAAATGGCGCTATAACAATAAATAATAATAATAATAATAATAAACAAACAGCAACTGAAAACCACTGCAGTGAAGGCCTGGCAGAGCATCAAAAAGGAGGAAACACAGCGTCTGGTGATGTCCATGAGTTCAAGACTTCAGGCAGTCATTGCCAACAAAGGATTTTCAACCAAGTACTAGAAATGAACATTTTATTTACAATTATTTAATCTGTCCAATTACTTTTGGTCCCTTTAAAAACAGGGTGGCACATATTAAGGAGCTGAAACTCCTAAACCCTTCATCTAATTTTAATGTGGATACCCTCAAATGAAAGCTGAAAGTCTGAACTTCAACTGCATCTGAATAGTTTTGTTTAAAATTTATTGTGGTAATGTCTAGAACCAAAATTAGAATAATGTTGTCTCTGTCCAAATATATATGGACCTAACTGTATATAGTATACACCTGTATGTCATCTCCTGTATACAGTATATACCTGTATGTCATCTCCCCTGTATATAGTATATACCTGTATGTCATCTCCCCTGTAAATAGTATATACTTGCTGTATGTCATCTCCTGTATATAGTATATACCTGTATGTCATCTCCCCTGTATATAGTATATACCTGTATGTCATCTCTTCTGTATATAGTATATACCTGTATGTCATCTCCTATATATAGTATATACCTGTATGTCATCTCCCCTGTATATAGTATATACCTGCTGTATGTCATCTCCTCCTCTATATACCTATGTGTCATCTCCTCTTTTATATAGTATATACCTGTATGTCATCTCCTCCTGTATATAGTATATACCTGTGTGTCATCTCCTCCTGTATATAGTATATATCTGTGTGTCATCTCCTCCTGTATTAGACCTTGCTCAGACGTTATTTGGTCAGTATTTTTACCTCAGTATTTGTAAGCTAAATTGGCATCCTGATAAATCCCCAGCCAACAGGAAGCCCTCCCCCCTGGCAGTATATATTAGCTCACACATACACATAATAGACAGGTCATGTGACTGACAGCTGACCTATTTCCTATGTGGTACATTTGTTGCTCTTGTAGTTTGTCTGCTTATTAATCAGATTTTTATTTTTGAAGGATAATACCAGACTTGTGTGTGTTTTAGGGCGAGTTTCATGTGTCAAGTTGTGTGTGTTGAGTTGCGTGTGGCGACATGCATGTAGCGACTTTTGTGAGATGAGTTTTGTGTGGCGACATGCGTGTAGCACCTTTTTGTGTGTCGAGTTGCATGTGACAGGTTAGTGTAGCAAGTTGTGTGCAGCAAGTTTTGCGTGTGTTGCAACTTTTATGCATGTGGCAATTTTTCCGCGTGTGCAAGTCTTGCGTGTGACGAGTTTTCCATGAGGTGGGTTTTGCACGTGTGGCGAGTTTTCCATGAGGTGAGTTTTGCACGTGTGCGCGAGTTTTGCCTGAGCCTAGTTTTGCATGTGGCGAGTTTTGCGCATGGCGAGTTATGAGCGGTGACTTTTGTGTTTCGACTTTTATGTGGCGAGGTTGGTGTATGTGTGGTGAAATGTGTGCGGAGGGTGGTATATGTGATCAAGCACGTGGTAGTGTGTGGCGCATTTTGTGTGTGTGTTCATATCCCCGTGTGTGGTGAGTATCCCATGTCGGGGCCCCACCTTAGCAACTGTACAGTATATACTCTTTGGCGCCATCGCTCTCACTCTTTAAGTCCCGCTTGTTCACATCTGGCAGCTGTCAATTTGCCTCCAACACTTTTCCTTTCACTTTTTCCCCATTATGTAGATAGGGGCAAAATTGTTTGGTGAATTGGAAAGCGCAGGGTTACATTTTCACCTCACAACATAGCCTATGACGCTCTCGGGGTCCAGACGTGTGACTGTGCAAAATTTTGTGGCTGTAGCTGCGACGGTGCAGATGCCAATCCCGGACATACACACACACACACACACATTCAGCTTTATATATTAGATGTGTAAGGCCTTAGATTTCCCAAATTCCAGAAATATTTCCGATCATTGTCGCATCCTGACAGACACTTTTCAGTCTTGAAAAACATAAGCTCAAATTAAAACCTTATTTTGTTGCGGTTTTTGCAATGCGGGTAAGATCACACTGCACCCTGTGACAATAGCGGCACGGATGTGATTACACGGTGTGTAATCGGAGGTATTACTTTCTAATTGTGCAGACATTGGACACTGCATATGGCTGAGGTTTTAGCTGCTATGTGAAACTCCCCAAACTTAGGGCTCATTCAGACCAGTGATTTTTCATCTTTGTTTTGTATCTTATTTTCATCATTGTTTGGTCAGTGTGTCCGTTTTTACCGTCAGTGCTTTTGATCACCTTTTCATCCATATTTGGTCAGTGAGTCTGTTTTTCCATTGGAGTTTCATGACTTTTTTCTGTATGCAAAAAGAAAAATATATAACAAACAGAGGTTTCCTAAAAATCTCCTATCAGTCAGTGAAAGGCCACACAAGTGTGTAAAAATGATCAATTTCATCTAGGAAAACCCGGACTAATTTTTTTCTAGCTTGTCTTCTGTGTGCAGTCCATATACAATGAGGTTTCTTTTTTAATAATCATTTACACTTTCCTATGTTACAGAAGTGTAATGTATCCTTAAAAATTGGATGTTATATGAACGCTTTGTGTGATCTCTCTAAAAGGCCTAAAGTTAAAGATGACACATTTCCTTTGTATTTTCGGCAAAAAAAAATTGTCTTTTTTTTTTTTTTTATTTTAAAAATTACAAAAAGGAAAATGGGCTGATGAAAAAGTTTGGGCACCCTTGGAGATTTGTGCTCTCAGATAACTTTGACCAAGGTTTCAAAACTTAAGTAGCCTGTTAGGGTTATTGCCTGTTCATTATCATCGTTAGTTAAGGCCAGGTGATGAAAATTTCCCAGCTTTATAAAAACCCAGCTTCCTCTAACAATGTGCCAAAAAAACAGCAGCAGCCATGGGTTCTTCTATGCAGCTGCCTAGCACTCTAAAAATGAAAATGGTGGAGGCCCACAAAACAGGGGAAGGCAAAGCCTTTTCAAGTTGCTCTTTCTTCAGTATGAAATGTATTTAAGAAATGGCATTTAACTGGAACAGTTGAGGTAAAAATTAAAGTCTGGAAATCCAAGCAAAATTTCAGTGAGAGCTGCTCTTATGATTGTTAGAAAGGCAAATCAGAACCTCCCGTGACTGCAAAAGACCTTCAGAAAGATTTAGCAGATTCTGGAGTTGTGGTACATTGTTCTACTGTTCAAGACACCAGCACAAATACAGCCATCATGGAAGAGTCATCAGAAGCAAACCTCTCCTGCGTCCTCACCATATATTTCAGTGTCAGAAGTTTGCAAAAGATCATCTAAACAATGTTCCCCACAGACAATGGCACGGGGAACATTTCATGGTTAGAGGGAAGAATGGATTAAATTAAATTATAACAAATTCTTGAAGCAAACATAACACCATCTGTAAAAAAACTGAAGTTGAAAAGTGGATGGCTTCTACAAATGGATAATGATCCTGAATACATGTCAAAATCCACAACAGACTACCTCAAAAGGCACAAGCTGAAGGTTTTACAATGGCCCTCACAGTTCACTGATCTGAACATCATTGAAAATCTGTGGCTAGACCTCAAAATGGCAGTGTATGTAAGACGACCCAGGAATGTCACAGAACCTGAAGAACTTTCCAAAGAAGAATGGATGAAACTTCCTCAAACAAAAACTAACAAAAAGCATTTACAAGCTGTGATACTTTCAAAAGGGGGTGCTACTAGGCACTGGTGGACACAGACAGAAAAGGGTCCCAGTGTCAGAACAGTATATGGGCCCTTTGCAGTCCAATAGCTCATCATAATGCACAATTTCAACTGCTCTGGATATAGAAATGGCCCTCCTTAATTCCTGGGCCCCTGGAATATATTTTTGCCTAAAGTATAAAGGAAATGTCATCTTTAACTTTAGGCTTTTTAGAGATCATTTCATCTTTTACATGCCACTGTAAATCGTACTGATTTTAGTGTACTTTTTATTACCCGCTCTTAGCAATATAGTATAAAACATAATGGGCAGAGTTGAAGAATCAGTGGCAAAAATGTGCCTGTATCAGGCATGTGTGAAATTGTCCCAAACCTGGTGATAGACATTCTGTTATTATATGTGTGTCCAGTGTTGATTGAGCCGGTAGCTATCTCCCCCACTCTCTATAAACATGAACGTTTAGCTCAGCCGTGTATCCGAGTCCATATTACATTTTAGGTCATTGCTTTTTATGCATTTTGTCATTGCTTTTTATGCATTTTCAAAAAACGTATCATACTGGAGCATCGCTTTATCCCAGCAGCACCAGTAAAACTGCCGAGCATTGTCTCACTGTACCTGTGAGTATTATACAGGGTGGGACTGAGGATGGAAAATAAAGCAGCATACCAGGATTCTCAGGAGACTTCCGCCCTCCAGCAGAATGCAGTCTTTTGTTCTCCGCTTCCCCTGTTCTCACACTGTCAGCTCCTAGACAATTCACCTACAGTAAAGATACACCTAGTAGTAATGTCATCTTATAATATTGCTGCAATGACTCCTGTTCTCCCCTCCCTCCATCATCTGGGCGGCTTATGTCAGATCAACCTTTGTTTCCTGAATGAGCGGCCGCTTATTGCCTCATAATAAAGGTGTAATAGATGTTAGCAGTGCAATGTACCAGGTGTACCTCTCCAGAGAAGGAACAAAAGATGACTCATAGCAAATTCTCTGGGGGTTATTTTCCAGAAGTTGCAAATGACGGATTCAAAGTCTAAAGAATGAAGGAGAATACATGAACCATGATCCTCCTCTGGCCAATATCACTCTCAAAGGGGTCCAGAGATATGGGGGGTCCCAACACTGGAGAACTCCCGGTCCTAACATTAAAGGGAATCTGTCAGTAGGATCATTCCTCCCAAACAGTCTATATGGACATGTAGTTCATAGGAAGCTGAATTTCATGATGCCTTAATATCTGCAATCCAATGTCTTATTCCAGAAAAATACACATTTTTCTTATATGTAAATGATCTGGTAAGATCTATGGGTCGGATATTGATCTGTATGTGAATCTGCCTCCAGAGATTATTGTAAATGGAAGGCATTACCAGTTTGATGTGTAATGGCGGTTCTCTGCTCTCCTGATCTCACTGCAGAGCTGTGTGTGATTATGAGCCCATATTAACAAGTTCAGTATTTTGTCAGCATTTTACCTCAGTATTTGTAAGCCAAAACCAGGAGTAGGTGAGAAATACAGAAGTGGTGACGTGTTTCTATTATACTTTTCCTCTGATTGTTCCACTCCCTGTTTTTGCTTAAAAATGCTGAGGTAAAATACTGACCAAATACTATCTGCAGGTTCCTCTCCACTTCAGTTTCCATCTCACAGGCAGCTAGTGTTGTAATACAGCAGAGCTGTGAGAGCTGCAGCTGTTAACGTGTCTGTAAGGAGACAGAGTTCAGTTCTGCTGTTCTTTGTTAGTTACATGTCTCAAACTAGTAACGATTACTTTTATTATAAATAATCTCTGGAGGCAGATTCTCAGGCAGATCACTGTCCTCCCCATAGCCTGGAAAAACGTATTTACAGGGGCGTAACTATAGCGGTCGCGGAGGTCGCAGCTGCAACTGGGCCCGGACTGCTTAGGGGCCCGTCCGTCCAGCAATAGTGAAGGAGAAGGACCCAACCATTACAGCAGGGAGGCGTCACCGCAGGTCCTCCAGTTACATGGGGAAAGATGGATTTAATGCGGTCACGTGATCCAACCTTGTGACTGGAGAGGCATGTCCACAGGTCCTTCAGCCACACCAAAGGGAAAGACTGGTCGAAGGGAGCTGGTGCTGCTTGAGTGGCTGAGTGCCTAAACCTAAAAAGCTGCAATCTGTTGCTGTGTCCTCCTCCACCTGCTGCCAAAGGGTCCCTTAAGCCTCAGATCTGCATTTGTCCTCCTGTCATTAGCAGCCACTCGTGTGACCTGTCTGCCCTGTTCTCAAGTCTCCCCTGTCCCCTTTCTCACCGTGTGTTCCCCATCTACCCTGTCCTCATAATCCATGTGCCCCCTTCTTCCTTGCTCCCAAGTCTCCCCCCGTTTTCCCCTGTCCCCTTGCAGCTCCGTCTCCCCATGTGTCCCTATCTACTCTGCCCTAGGAGTCCCCTTATTTCCTCTTGTGCCTGTCTCCCATGCCCCCTTGTGACCTTCTCCCCTTCCTCCTAGTCCCCATGTGTCCCCTTGTGCCTGTCGCCCTTGTGCTTGTGTCCTTTGTCCCTGTGTGTCCCGTTGTGTCAGTCTCCCTTGCCCACTGGTCCCTGTGTCCCCTTGTGCCTGTCTCCCTTGTCCCCTTGTGCTTGCGTCCCTTGTCCCCGTGTGTCCCCTTGTGTCAGTCTCCCTTGCCCGCTAGCTCCCTTGTGTCAGTCTCCCTTGCCCACTAGTCCCCTTGCGTCAGTCTCACTTGCACACTAGTCCCCGTGTGTCCCCTTGTGTCAGTCTCCCTTGCCCACTAGTCCCTGTGTGTTCCCTTGTGTCAGTCTCCCTTGTCCCCTTGTGTCAGTCTGCCTTGCCCACTAGTCCCCTTGTGTCAATCTCCCTTGCCCACTAGTCCCCGTGTGTCCCCTTGTCAGTCTCCCTGGCCCACTGGTCCCCTTGTGTCAGTCTCCCTTGCCCACTAGTCCCCTTGTGTCAATCTCCCTTGCCCACTAGTCCCTGTGTGTCCTCTATTCAGTCTCCCTGGCCCATTAGTCCCCGTGTGTCCCCTTGTGTCAGTCTCCCTTGCCCACTAGTCCCCTTGTGTCAATCTCCCTTGCCCACTAGTCCCTGTGTGTCCTCTATTCAGTCTCCCTTGCCCACTAGTCCCCGTGTGTCCCCTTGCCAGTCTCCCTGGCCCACTGGTCCCCCTGTGTCCCCTTGTGTCAGTCTCCCTTGCCCACTAGTCCCCTTGTGCCCTTCTCCCCTGCCTCCTAGCCCGCATGTGTCTCCTTGTGCCTGTCTTCCTTGCTCCCTAGCCCCCCTGTGTCACCATTGTGCCTGTCTCCCCTAGCCCCCCTGGTGTCCTTCTCCCCTGCCCCATAGTCACCATTTGCCCGTGTCTTTCGCACTGCACCTGTATGGAGGGGCTGCATTATACTATGAGGGGGGCTGCATTATATTCTATGGGGGTTACATTATATTGTATGGTGGGGCTGCATTATACTTTTGTGGGGTGGATGCATTATACTATATGTGGGCTGCATTATACTGTATCGAGGACTATGGGGAATACATTATACTATATGAAGAACTATGGGGTGCATTATACTATGAGAAGTGAATTGCATGACATGGATGACGATGGCGGTGCATTATACTATATGGAGCACTATGAGGAGTGTATTATACTATATAGAGGACTGAGCAGTGTATTTTAATATATGGAGGACTATGAGGAGTGTATAATACTATATGGAGGACTAAGGAGTGTATACTACATGGAGGACTATGAGGGGTGCATTATACTATATAGAGCACTATGAGCAGTGTATTATACTATATGGAGGACTGAGGAGTGTGTTATACTATATGGAGGACTGAGCAGTGTATTACACTATATGGAGCACTATGAAGAGTGTATTTTAATATATGGAGGACTATGAGGAGTGTATTATACTATATGGAGGACTGAGGAGTGTATAATACTATATGGAGGACTATGAGGAGTGTATTATACTATTGTACTATATGGAGGACTATGGAGAGTGTATTATACTATATGGATGACTATGGAGAGTGTATTATACTATATGAATGACTACTGAACTGTGCAGTAAATTATATAGAGGACTATGGGGGTGCATTATATTATAAGGAGTACTATGGGGGGTGCATTATACTTCTTATATGGATCCCCATGACTTCTATGTAAGCCCCTGATGAGTATAATGGTTTATTTTCTTTTATAAATTACATAACAATGGCAGTACGGAGGACAGATATATACCAGGATGGGGCACCGTATAGTTACGCCACTGAGATCACACTATACAACTTTGCAATAAAGCTATAGTGTGTGAAATGAATAGGGAAAATATGAATTTGGGTGGAAAATATTTTTGCATGGTTGGGGGGGGGGGGGGCCCATTTGAAAGTTCGCATCGGGGCCCATAACTTTCTAGTTACACCACTGCGTATTTACATATAAAAAAAAGGATTTCTCTCGAATAAGACATCAGATCGCAGATATAAAGGAATCATTTTATTCAGCTTTCTATAACCTAGGTGCCCATATAGACGGCTTAGGAGGGTTGATCTTACTGACAGATTCCCTTTAAATTAAAGAGTGTGTTGCCACTGTGAGACATGTAGTTCAGGACAGCAGATTGTCAGTCATTACTTGTCTCACACTGGTATCTCCCCCTTTCATTTAAAATAACCTATGGAGGCAGATTCTCAGGGAGATCTATCATATTTTTTGGACTATAAGACACACTTTTTTTTCCCAAAAATTGATGCATCTTAGAGTCCAGATGTACTTACCAGGAGTCTCTTCCCAAGCTGGTGAGCGGCAGTTTTGGCGATGCTCGGTGGTGCAGGGGCTCCGTCGACATTTTGTGAAAGCCCAGAGCCCCCCGCACTTCTATTGCTGTAATGCGGTGGCCTCCAGGAAAATGGCTGCCGGAGGCGACGCATGTGCAGATTGAGATCTTGGGAGATGAGATCTCGGTGCCGAGATCTCATTCTGTGCATGCATCAACTCTTAAAGTAAATAAATGTATTTAAAACAATTTTTTTTTCCAAGAGTTAGTTCAATGGTCACAAGAATTCTATACTTCCATGTTGACATTCACATTAGTGTACACGACTCAAACTGTAAATAATCTGTGGGGAAGCGGAAAAAAATAGGAGGAAAAAAGGAGTGACTTACTAATAGTAATTTTTATTATAATTTTAATGGTAATAATAAAGTTACGTGTTATCATTCATACAATAACTCCCTTTTCCCTTCTGTTTTTCCCCTTCTACAAATGTATTTTTAGTTCAGTGGTCCAATGGTAAAAATAGTGCACATTTTATTTGCCTGTGCTTTACCTGCATTTCATTTGTATCTGTGTTGGCTGCAATATTGTTGCATATTTCTGCCACTGGTTATTTACTATTTTTGCCACGTGCTGTTGCCACATATCAGGCAAAGAGAGAAGGCCTCTGCAGGAATGCTCAGATAGGAAAATGCAACCTGGAACTGAAGCTAACAAGAAAGGGCATTGTGGTTGCTATGTGGGCTTTGGAGATGTACGTCTTCCAGCTTTGTTCCACCATGACTGTGCCCCAGTGCACAAAGCAAGGTCCATAAAGATTCTGATCTGAACACCATCCAACACTGCTGGGATAACCTAAACCTTAGTTTACGAGCCTGGCCCTCTCATCCTACATGGGAGTCAGACCTCATAAATGCTCTTCTGGATGAACGGGCAAAATTCTCACAGACACCTCCAAGATGTGGAAAGCTTTCCCCGAAGAGTGTCAGGTTTTATAGGTGCAACAAGGAGACCAACTCCATAATAATGCATATAGATTTATATTGGGATGTCATTAAAGGTAGTGGGTGTATAATGTATACATCTCCCCAAATAATCATTGAAGATATTTTAAATACTGTATAATGTAAGTAAAAAATTGGATATCAGTGTCCGAAGTCATAAAGGCCTAGTTCCCCGTGCCCCTATAGGTGGAGTTTAGGGATTTTTGCAATATGACTTGTGTCATATATGCTCCAGGTTGCACTTGCATCCTGGAGCAGATAATATTTTACTAGACATCAGTGAAGAATTTCAATTGACTGTGAATGATACCTGTAAAATAGAAACATTGAAAGATCAACTGTAATGAAGCACCCGTGCTGAACCTCCTCTGTGTCATTGATCATGATGTGGTTTGTTTTGCAGACAGATTTTCGCCATTTTCTTCCTGGAATCCTCCTCATTCTTCCAGGCCCATCCTTAACTGTTAGGTTACGACTGCAGTAGTTATCTTCAGTAATGTATCACTATGAAGTTTTATGATCTCACATATGAATATGTGATCTCATGTGAATGCGATATTGCTGTTATTAAACCCAAGAACACAACTGTTATAATCGTAGGCAATATTGTGCAATTATGATGTTATGTGATATCGCAATGCATTTTTTCCTTTCTAAAAGATGGTCTCACCCCAAATTTCCTAAACACATGTAAAATCATGCCGCCGTGTAATACTGAGAATCACATGTCACAGTGGAATCAAACACCGTAAAAGCATTTACAGCAACTGGAGCAAGATGGCTGCTCTATGATTCCCTGGTTGCTTACTTTTTGCCTAACAGGATGCTGTTTTTTTCTTCTTAAAGGAAATGTGTAATCAGAAAAAAACCCTATTGTTTAAATACGGTTTTTCTGTTAAAATGGATGTTTTTGGCAATGGTTTTTGGTTAAAAAAAAAAAATGCAATTTTCCCATGGGCCAGTGGGGCAATTCTAGAATCATACTTTTTGTTCTTTCAGGAAATCCACATATACATTCGCAGCCTGACTCAGATCCTATCTTTTGTAATGTAGCATCTAATGAGCATGTGCAAAGGTCACTGTGAGGAAAGATGGAGCAGGGTCAGCTGGGACATCACATGTTGTGATTGGTGGGCGGATACTGAGTACAGAAGTGTAATCTGTCATTTTAATCCTGCTTCTGATGATAATGAGCTTGCAGAAAACTTCCTGAAAAGATGGGAGATATGGCACTGATTCATGATTCGTAATTTCTTGGAGTGACTTTTCTTTTTTTATGTTGTGGTACTTGTTGCCATTTTTTGTGCCAAACTCTTCAAAATGGTACACAAGCAGGGCTGGCATTTAGGGCAGGCAGTCTAGGCATTTGCCTAGGGTCCCTGCTACCCTAGGGGCCCCCCGCCAGTGGCGTGCCGCTAACAGCTAACAGCGGCACACCAGGGGGCCACAATGGTGCCCGGCAACAGCCCCTCCGTGCATCGCGCATTCAACTGTATTGGCTGCATTATGCTCTGAAGAGGCTGCATTGTGGACTATGGGGTGCATTATACTATATGGGACCTGCATTATACTGTATAGAGGACTATGGGGAATGCATTATACTATATGAAGGACTATTGGGTGCATTATACTATGAAGAGTATATTGTATTATATGGAGAACTATGGGGGTGCATTATACAATATGGAGGACTATGGGATGTATTATACTGTATTGAGAACTATGGGGAGTGCATTATACTATAAGAAGGAATGGGGAGCGTATTATACTATATGGAGGATTATAGGGAGTATATTATACTACGGTATATGGCGGGATATGGGGAGTATATTATACTATATGGAGGGATATGGGGCACATTATACTATATGGAGGACTATGTGGTGCATTATACTATGTGGAGGACTGTGGGGTGTATTATACTAAACAAGCAAAATGCTGCCTATTCATTGAGTGATTGGATTGTTTATGCCAGAACAAAAATCATTCTTCTCAGCAGCACATCGCCTGGTGGAAACTGCAGATATGCTGCTAATAACGTGATACTGTATGGGGACAGATTGATCTACTAGTGATCATTCTGTGCCCATCATTCTTCCTCAGCCGGTGTAATATTGACGATCACACTCATTTAGCGGCCTGAACTAAACGCATGTAACTACAACCAAAATGTCTCTGTGTGATGATGTATGTTGTTAGCATTTAGGGTCCCACTTTAAACTTTTGCCCAGAATCTCACTTTGTCTAAAACCGGCCCTGTACACAAGGTTGATGTAATTAAAGATCTAAGATTTGCAAAATTCCAGTTGAGAGGCGTAAGAAGCTTGTTAATGCTTATGGAAAGCGATTGATTGCAGTTATTTTTTCCAAAGGGTGTGCAACCAAATATTAAATTGAGGTGCCAACAATTTTGTCCACACCATTTTGGGTTTCTTGGTGATATTATGTCCAATTTTCTTTTTTTTTTCCTCTGTTTTTTTATTGTTGTTCCAATACACACAAAGGAAATAAACACGTTTATAACAAAGCATGTGTAATTGCAATCATTTTCTGGGAGAAATACTTAATTTTCTGGAACAAGGGTGCAAACACTTTTGGCCATGACTGTATTTATACTTTATTGTATATAGCATAGAATTGCGGTATATTACCTACCTTAACGTTCCTGCTGTGACTCAGAACCCAGCACTTCAGGCCCAGTCAATTACATGTCATTATGAAAGAATTAAAAAATAATTCAAGGGATTGAATGAGGCAAAGGATAAAAATTCTGTTTTTATTTCCAGTAAATGAGTGGCTTCGTTCTCTTTGGAACTGGTCAGTTTGGTCTAGTTTTGTGATGCAGTTTTTGTTACAAAAGCAAATTGCGGCTTAGTGCTATGATGGCGGCTGAAAGCTTTCCCCTGTCCCTCCGTACACGATTACCTCCATCCGTTTTGTTAGCCTTTCTTTCTCAAGCAGAGCAAGTGACCCAGCACTGTACGTCTGTAGGAGACACATTTAGGGACTAACAGCCCCTGACCAGAAGATGGCTGAGCGTCTATGGACCAGATGCGATGCTCCCAGGATGATCTCTGTAGCATATACCGTCCCCGTCATTACTTAAAGTGCATTTTCCACTAGAACCTTGAAACTATAAGTCCCCGAGTTGTCCTCCCATGTGGAGTCTTAAATATTTCATTCATCCATTGCACAGTAAGTTATCTTGGCCTAACAGATGCCGCACTTCCACTACTATTAATGACAGCCATTACGGCACCCATAGGGATTGTTACTAGTCACACACTGGTAATGCTACATCTCCTCCCGCGGCTTCTTTCTCCTACTACGCTCGTCCGCACTCCAGGCAGTTCGGTAGTTTTAGCATTCTATAAAGGAACCAGGAAGAACAAGATGAGCAGAGCAATGCACGGCATTGGGAGAGGACATAGAAAATTTAATTATTAGAGGGTTTTTTTTTTTTTTTATAATAAAATATGAGATTATTACCATCAGTAAGCAATGGGGCACCTATGGCTGCAATCTAGAGCTTTAACTATAACATGTACACAGCCCCTTAACCATTATAAACTCGGGACGGTACTAGAAAATGGCTCATGTAGATAAATAAGTAATACCGACAATCCATTCCCGCATTCATCGTTCTTATCTGAGTATGACATATATACAGTTCTTTAGAGAAAGCTGCTCTATATACACGTATTTACATAGATTATCTGGCATTGTGTGTAACCTGCAATTTCCAAAGCTGACGCATCGCTGGACTAGTCCCTGTTCACATGTGTACCTTATAGGAGGATGAGTGGTATCTGGCCATACACAGTGTATACACACACATATAAATATATATATATATATCTATATACACACAGTGACGTGTCCTATAGATACATCCTATTTGTAGAAAAAAGTCTCCTAATGACATCATGCATATGTCCAGTGGTGCCGGCCCCCCACAGAATGGGCATATTGCAGAATGAGAGCGCGCTCGGTCAGTGTCCTCATACTTCTATAAAGATTGCTTATCCGTCTGCTTATCCCAGAATGTCCCATGCGAGGGGCTGTGCCGCACCGGGAGGAGGTCGTAGTGGCTGGGGATGTGGCTGTTCCTTGGCAGGTCGTACGGGTTCTGCATGTAGTTGGGGATCTGATGCTGGGCGTCCTGGAGCAGGGTGAGCGACGGCTCTGCGGAGAGACAAGCGGCACATCAGGCACATATCATAATATCACACCCTTTCCTCATTCCTGATCGGCGGGCTACGTATTGCTCTCACCTACTCCACCCCAAACCACCCACATTGTTCCTCCATACTGCACGCTGGTCTGAGACTGACACAATACATACGGGTGACAGCACTGAAGGAGGCTGCCATACAAAGAGGCCATTTATCATTACACCGTCCGAGGAGAAGGGACTATTCCCATTGGGATCTGTAAGGAGGGTATGCTCAGGATGTTACCTACCAGCCCGCACAGCAGAAGTGGGTGGCAGAGGTGGTACGCCTTAAAATCAATGTATTGGCACCCTTGAATACCATTTTGTCACTTTGAAATGTCATGCCGATTAATTTCTCTAATATAACATTAGAGCGGACAGAGCTTCCCTTTCCTGAATCAGAGCTTGAAATCCCCTGCATAGATAACGCTTTAACCAGTGGTATTAATTTTTTTTTCATATATCAACAGTACACATGAAAATAGGAAACTTTGTAAAATAACTAGAGAAATCTGCTTCTTTCTTCTCCTGGATGGATCATTCTCAATATTCTCAATTCTCGGTTAAATCTGTTTTCAGTGAATACAAGCATCGCCATTACTGAGATGGGAGATGGCAGTTGGTGCTCATAATATTCGATGGAGAACTCCAAGGAGAATGCGCCAGAATGTCTGTGTCTGCCTCTAGTTCCTCCTCCTTCCCCAGTCCATACAGTTTTAAGAATATTAACTGGCATCTCCTCTCTAAGTAATATGATACTGTGGCTTCACTAAATACACATTTTACAGATTTTAACAATTAGAGTGAAAAAATCAATCCAGGAGGAGAAAGAAACAAATTTCTCTGAGAAGATATATTACAAAGTTGCTTATTTTCATATGTACTATTGATTTGTGAAATAAAAATTAAAACAACGGCTACTCTTTAAAAATAACAGCTGCCACTAGAGGGAGCTCAGAAGCTTCCTGCATACACAGTGAAATCAATAGTACCATAGTACAGTATGCAGCAAGCTCCCTCTAGTGGCGACTACAGGAAGCCAACTGTTAAAAAATAAATCCCAGATAACCCCTTTATTAATACAGGCAGAAATACAGACTAATGCTACTTTATTAGCCCCATTAAAAAATCCATACTGTTTCAGCCTTACCAAGGACCCCCATGTGACTTTATGGGACCACTTTACGTACAGGAAAAAGAAAGAAAAGGTCAGAGGGTAAGTCGTTGAAATGACATTTTATCCCTAACCCAACTTTTCGACTACTATTCAAATTTTATACATTGTCAGTACCAGATCAATGCCAGGCTCTTATAGAATAAAGAACTTCCTCGGACAATACAACCTATTGTCTGACCTTACAAAGAGGAAATATCGTGGCTCGTGCTTCACTAGGAATAATTACTATCCTGAGCCATGCGTGACCCCATGCCTCGGTAATAACACCATTAGCGTATTATTAGGTAGAAAGTTCCTATGATATTGTATAAGCAACAGGTTCACCCTGGTGAATGCACATTTTATATCTGCAGTTTTCCCATTTCCTACAGAGGTTCCTCTGTGTTTGGTTTCTCCATGATTGTAGCAGCTATTAATGTTATCATAGATATTTTTCTTGCGTATTCAACCAAATCCTGTTTGTGTTGATCTATCGTAGGGCTGGAAAATCACAGCCATCGAGAATTACATCTGGTAACAAGAATCCCTTATATGTGGCAATGCTTCACCTGTAGCCTGGCTACATATTGGAGGGGGCGTAAACTGCACACAACAAAGTCACACTTTCCTGAAATGTAGCACCGCTTTTTATCTGTGGGCTATGTTTGGTTTTGTAGACCATCCCCCCTGCACAAACATAAATGAGTTGCAGTACCAGAAGAAATCCATTGACAAGTCTTTAGTTCGTACCACTAAGGACTACGCATGTTCTTCCATGATCATTTATTCCTGAACCTAGTAGCAGACTCAAACTGAATTTAGAGTTCTCCATCTAAAAAGTACTGTCTATAGAAAAATGTGATCAATAAATGAGATAGAGAGTGGCCTGCTGCCAAGATGTAAGAGGAGCCCCTGTGCAATCACTGACAATGCAATTCACAGATTTATTGAGTTAGATGTCTTCTTTTGTGGTCCTTACATGGGGTTGGGAATATCAGATTTGCAGGAGTTCCCAATAGACTCACTTGCCCCAAAGTAACTGTAGGCTCTTCAGCCGACCTAACAAGGAACCACCTTGTGGGTTTTTAAGGAACCAACTGGTGCCACTCAAAGGGGCACACCAGTCACTTTGTAGGGAACACCATTACTTTTTACAGACCTTCCCTTTCTCACATCTGCAATTGTTCAATGATTCCTACACTACAACCAGAGAGCAGTTTCAGTCCCAGCAGGGCAATAACAGTTTTAGTGTAAGTGCACACAAATTAGGGTACAGATTTCACATAGGTTGGGCCGAAGTGACTGTATTCTATGAATCCAACACCTTTAGTTCTTGCAGGGACCTTCCTCTACCAGAGCCAGCCCTGACTACAGTGCCTTGCGAAAGTATTCGGCTCCCTGGAACTTTTCAACCTTTTCCCACATATCATGCTTCAAACATAAAGATACTAAATGTAAATTTTTGGTGAAGAATCAACAACAAGTTGAACACAATTGTGAAGTTGAACGAAATTTATTGGTTATTTTAAATTTTTGTGGAAATTCAAAAACTGAAAAGTGGGGCGTGCAATATTATTCGGCCCCTTTACTTTCAGTGCAGCAAACTCACTCCAGAAGTTCATTGTGGATCTCTGAATGATCCAATGTTGTCCTAAATGCCTAATGATGATAAATATAATTCACCTGTGTGTAATCAAGTCTCCGTATAAATGCACCTGCTCTGTGATAGTCTCAGGGTTCTGTTTGAAGCACAGAGAGCATCATGGAGACCAAGGAACACAACAGGCAGGTCCGTGATACTGTTGTGGAGAAGTTTAAAGCCGGATTTGGATACAAAATGATTTCCACAACTTTAAACATCACAAGGAGCACTTTGCAAGCGATCATATTGAAATGGAAGGAGTATCATACTACTGCAAATCTACCCGGCCGTGCCTCTAAACTTTCATCTCAAACAAGGAGAAGACTGATCAGAGATGCAGCCAAGAGGCCCATGATCACTTTGGATGAACTGCAGAGATCTACATTTGAGGTGGGACAGTCTGTCTATAGGACAACAATCAGTCGTACACTGCACAAATCTGGCCTTTATGGAAGAGTGGCAAGAAGAAAGCCATAAAAAGTGTTGTTTGAAGTTTGCAACAAGCCACCTGGGAGACACACCAAACATGTGGAAGAAGGTGCTCTCTTCAGATGAAACCAAAATCGAACTTTTTGTCAACAATGCCAAACGATATGTTTGGAGTAAAAGCAACACAGCTCATCACCCTGAACACACTATCCCCACTGTCAAACATGGTGGTGGCAGCATCATGGTTTGGGCCTGCTTTTCTTCAGTAGGGACAGGAAAGATGGTTAAAATTGATTGGAAGATGGATGGAGCCAAATACAGGACCATTCTTGAAGAAAACCTGTTGGAGTCTGCAAAAGACCTGAGACTGGGACGGAGATTTGTCTTCCAACAAGACAATGATCCCAAACATAAAGCAAAATCTACAATGGAATGGTTCACAAATAAACATATCCAGGTGATAGAATGGGCCAAGTCAAAGTCCAGACCTCAATCCAATCGAGAATCTGTGGAAAGAGCTGAAAACCGCTGTTCACAAACGATCTCCATCAAACCTCACTGAGCTCGAGCTGTTTGCCAAGGAAGAATGGGCAATAATTTCAGTCTCTCGATGTAAAAAACTGATAGAGACATACCCCAAGCGACTTGTAATTGCAGCAAAAGGTGGCGCAACAAAGTATTAAGTTAAAGGGGCCGAATAATATTGCACGCCCCACTTTTGAGTTTTTGATTTCCAGAAAAAAATTAAAATAACCAATAAATTTCATTCAACTTCACAATTTGTTGTTGATTCTTCACCAAAAATTTACATTTGGTATCTTTATGTTTGAAGCATGATATGTGGGAAAAGGTTGAAAAGTTCTAGGGAGCCGAATACTTTCGCAAGGCACTGTAGTGGACATACAGGTAGAGGTGCACCAGTCACATTGAAGTGAACACAATTACCTTTCACTGACCCTGACCTTTTGTAACTGCAAACATGCAATTATGTGTTCATTGTCTGATGTCTATGATACAACCAGAGAACAATTCCAGGCCCAACAGGGCAATAACAGTTTTAGTCCAAGTGCACCCAAACTAGTGTACCATTTTCTTAAAGGGTTCTTCCCAAAATGACAATGTGGCACTATAATAAAATACATATGTAGCTTATTCATTCTTGCCAATATAACATATTGTTAAATCTGCCCTGTTTTGCAAGTATTACCCCTTCAGGATGCCCCTACAGTTTCTTTTTACCCTCCAGTTGCCATTGGATCTGTCCTGCTGTAGTTCAAATGCTCATGGTTGAGCATGCGCACTAGTCTCTCTTAGCTAGCTCACTGCCAGCATAGCTCTGCTGTGCCTCCATCACTGACATACATTAGTATACACTCTATTCTTCTTTACAGTATACGCTCCTACACAGTACTATGAAGAATTTGTATTCTTCTGCCATCTACATCAATATAGCTGCATGTGTGCTTCTACAGCGCTGCTCTGTTAGCTGGTTTCCAGCAATAGTTCTGTACTCTGCTCTTCTTTACCTCCACTGTGGAGCTTAAAATACCATAACTGGCACAGCAAAGCTGAGACAAGCAGGGCTGAGCTGTGCTTGATGTCTGCTGCTGAGAGATAAATGATGCAAAACTAGAAATGCAGCTCTGTTGATAAATATGGTATAGAATAATCTTTTGCCATATACATCCGTAGAATAGAATTTCCAGTTTTAAATCAGTCACACCTCAGCGCTGCTTTTTTCAGCTCTGCAGTGCCTACTTATCCAATCTCTGTTGGGAAGCCACAGCAGAGCGGAGTACATGACAGTTGAGCTGTGCTGGAAATCAGCTAACATTAATGATGTAAAAACACACATGCAACTATGTTGATGTACATAGCAGAAGTTCAAATCTTTCAGACAAAGTTGTGCACAGGACCACACAGTGCACAGAAGTAAAGAGTGTATTCTAAATGTGAATTACCGTATATACTCGAGTATAAGCCGACCCGAGTATAAGCCGACCCCCCTAATTTTGCCACAAAAAACTGGGAAAACTTATTGACTCGAATATAAGCCTAGGGTGGAAAATGCAGCAGGTACCGGTGAATTTCAAAATTAAAAATAGATACTCCATACCGTTCATTATGGCCCCATAGATGCTCCACATAAAGCTGTGCCACATATAATGCTCTGCACCGTTCATTATGGCCCCATAGATGCTCCACATAAAGCTGTGCCATATATACAATGCTCTGCACCGTTGCCCAATAGATAGCTGTGCCATATATATATAATGCTCTGCACCATTGCCCCATACCTGTGCCATATAGTGCTCTGCACCGTTGCCCCATACCTGTGCCATATATATAATGCTCTGCACCATTGCCCCATACCTGTGCCATATAGTGCTCTGCACCATTGACCCATAGCTGTGCCATATAGTGCTCTGCACCGTTGCCCCATAGCTGTGCCATATATATAATGCTCTGCACCGTTGCCCCATAGCTGTGAAATATAGTGCTCTGCACCGTTGCCCCATAGCTGTGCCATATATGCTCTGCACCACTGCCCCATACCTGTGCCATATATATAATGCTCTGCACCATTGCCCCATAGCTGTGCCATATAGTGCTCTGCACCGTTGCCCCATACCTGTGCCATATATATAATGCTCTGCACCATTGCCCCATACCTGTGCCATATAGTGCTCTGCACCATTGACCCATAGCTGTGCCATATATGCTCTGCACCATTGCCCCATAGCTGTGCCATATAGTGCTCTGCACCATTGCCCCATAGCTGTGCCATATAGTGCTCTGCACCGTTGCCCCATAGCTGTGCCATATAGTGCTCTGCACCATTGCCCCATAGCTGTGCCATATAGTGCTCTGCACCATTGCCCCATAGCTGTGCCATATAGTGCTCTGCACCATTGCCCCATACCTGTGCCATATAGTGCTCTGCTCCGTTGCCCCATAGCTGTGCCATATATGCTCTGCACCGTTGCCCCATACCTGTGCCATATATATAATGCTCTGCACCATTGCCCCATACCTGTGCCATATATATAATGCTCTGCACCATTGCCCCATACCTGTGCCATATAGTGCTCTGCACCATTGCCCCATAGCTGTGCCATATAGTGCTCTGCACCGTTGCCCCATAGCTGTGCCATATAATGCTCTGCACCGTTGCCCCATAGCTGTGCCATATAGTGCTCTGCACCGTTGCCCCATAGCTGTGCCATATAGTGCTCTGCACCGTTGCCCCATAGCTGTGCCATATAGTGCTCTGCACCATTGCCCCATAGCTGTGCCATATAGTGCTCTGCACCGTTGCCCCATAGCTGTGCCATATATATAATGCTCTGCACCGTTGCCCCATACCTGTGCCATATATATAATGCTCTGCACCATTGCCCCATACCTGTGCCATATATATAATGCTCTGCACCATTGCCCCATACCTGTGCCATATAGTGCTCTGCACCATTGCCCCATAGCTGTGCCATATAGTGCTCTGCACCGTTGCCCCATAGCTGTGCCATATATGCTCTGCACCGTTGCCCCATAGCTGTGCCATATATGCTCTGCACCGTTGCCCCATAGCTGTGCCATATAGTGCTCTGCACCATTGCCCCATAGCTGTGCCATATAGTGCTCTGCACCGTTGCCCCATAGATACTCAACATAAAGCTGTGCTGCTGCTGCTGCTGCTGCTGCAATAAAAAAAAAAAAGACATACTCACCTCTCTTGCCTGCAGCTCCTCACGTCCCGTCCCGGCGTCTCTCCGCACTGACTGATCAGGCAGAGGGCGCCGCGCACACTATATGCGTCATCGCGCCCTCTGACCTGCACAGTCAGTGCGGAGAGACGCCGGGAAGATGGCGCGGCGCCCGGCGTGTGGAACGCGGGAAGGTAAATATGCGATACTTACCTGCTCCCGTCGTCCCGCTCCTTCCCCCGGACAGCTGGTCTTCGGTGCCGCAGCCTCTTCCTCTATCAGCGGTCACCGGCACCGCTTCATTAGAGAAATGAATAGGCGGCTCCGCCCCTATGGGAGGTGGAGCAGCCTATTCATTTCTCTAATGAGCGGTCCCATGTGACCGCTCAGGGGAAGAGGCTGCGGCACCCGGAGACCTTGGGACGGGCAGGGGGAGCGACAGGAACGCCGGAACTAGGTGAGTATATGACAGTCCTCACCCGCAGACCCCACCACCGATCATGACTCGAGTATAAGCCGAGAGGGGCACTTTCAGCCCAAAAATTTGGGCTGAAAATCTCGGCTTATACTCGAGTATATACGGTAGTTTGATGATGTGCCAAATATCTGTAATGAAGGCAGCAGAGATTAGCACTGTTTAGCAAAGTTGGAAGCTTGTGCTATTTTACACATTCAGTCAGTTTGCGTCAAGCACAGCTGTAAGTCAACTCAGAGAGGTAGGACTAGTCAAAACCACACAATAGAGGGAGGAAGTCTAAGAGCACTGTTTGTGCTCGAAACGCGTTCAGTGACTATATGGTAGCTTCCATCCAAATGATGTAATTTATCACTTGCCAGCAGTTTTCCAAATTTTAATATGTTTAAATACATTTTTGATACTTTTTATTCCTGGAGTTGGATTTTTCTTTCCATGTGCACAAGTTTCAACGTCAGACAGAGATGTTTTTTCCTTGCTCGGATATTATGTTGACTACAGACGAAGGTTTCTACTGGGTGAGCTGAAAAGTTTTTCTGTTTTTCTATCTCACTGAGGTGACATAACTTCATCGGCCCAGCTCAAAGCAAAGTGAGCTAGGAATGCAGCCTCAGTGACCTGCAGTAACCTTGATGATGTCACCACTATTCACTGACGCTGTGCTCACAGCAGCTCATTCTTCCGTGGTTTTCAGCAAGGACGGTCGCATCTTGGCACCGTCCAGGTTGAAAACCACTCATTGCAGACATGTATTATGGCATGGGACAGTATGTCGGACAGGGGAGGGATATGGTTGTTTTTAATTTTTTTTACAGGAGACCAGGGCTTCAATGGAAAGGGCATTAGGTGAATATATTGTTGTTTATTATTTTCAGGTTTTTTTTTTACAGGAGACGATGGCTTCATTGGAATGGGCATAAGGTGAGTATAACTTTTATTTTTAAATAAAAAACTAAAACGGTGTGTATTTTTATTTTAAAAAAAAGACTTTGTTCTGGCCGTGTGTTTACAATCTGACTATGGAGTTAGTAATGGAGAGGTGCCTTATAGACTTCTCTGTATTACTAACTTGTGGGCTTGATGTTAGTGGCCATAAAACAGCTGACATCAACTCCACAAATATTAACCCCACTTGCCACCACCACAGGGAAAGTGGGAAGAGCCGGGCAAAGCACCAGAATTGACGCAAGTAATAGATTTTTGGGGCAGCTGCAGGCTCCTATTTTTTAGGCAGGGGGTTATATCCATGGCCCCTTACTAGCCTGAGAATACCAGCCCCCAGCTATATGCTTTAGCTTGGCTTGTTTAAAACATTTTGGGGGGATCCCACGCTGGTGTTTTAAATTAATTTAAATAGTTTAAAACCAGTCATGATAAAGTTGACAGCTGCAGCCCGCAGCTGTCAGTTTTGCCATGCTGGTTATCAAAAATAGAGAGAAACCCATGCTTTTTTTTAAATTTATTTATAGCATAGGCACTGGCTGATGAGTACTTCCATCAACCAGCGCCTGCTCTTGCTGTTATCAGAAACAGCAGGCATAGGCTGATGGGAGTAGCAGTCCCATCAGCTGACGCCTATGACTGGAGATAAACTTTTTACCTTCGGTCACAGCTGCTGGCTCACGCTGTCAGATGACAGCGTGGGTGCTGCAGTGTTCTGACAAGCAGTAATGATCTTACTGACGATCACAGCCAGTGTTTGCTGCGCTGTCATGCAGATGACAGCATGACAAACAAATGGATGTTCGGCCCTCCCATTCATCAGAATGGGATCTGGGTTTGGGTACTGTTCTGGTACTCGAACCAAACTTTTTTGAACTGTTTGGCAGAACCCGCCGGACCTGAACATCCACGGATTCGCCCATCACCAATTATGACTTGTACAGATGGAGGTGAGGACATTTTCTTTCACAAGAGACAGACCAGAGGAACCTGTCCTTAGCAGGAAGGATATGGCAGAAACAGGAGGAGCAGGAAGATGATGGGGCTAGTTTCTAGAAGACAACATTGATCAGGGTTTTGATGTGCAGGGAGTAATAGACGATTGCATTTATAGAAACATTTCTGCAGTTGTATTTTTTCTACATTTTTTTGCATACATTTTCAAATGCCATGGTACGATGGGGCTTTACACACACACTGATCACCCTACAAAATGGTCACTAAACTGACCACAAACTGACTACAGTTCCTGTACTGTATAACCACTGACATAATGCAGCAAGTGACTGCCTTCATAGCGAGGACAGGTTTACTAGCAAGACCACAAAACATATACGGTACATAAAATGGGATCTCGTCCTGGATTGAGTTAACTCAACTCTCACAGTCTCCTCTACATAAAGGATCCACTGCTCGTTTAAAATCTAATTTTAAGAAATTGGACAGGTAACGCGCCCCTTTAGATTTCCTGGTGGCCTGTGCAGGTTCGAAAATGGATAACTATAGGAATAAACTGAAGTGGAGTTCCAGTTTCTACTTCTTTTATAGGGTCTACCTTTATGATATGTATACCATGCGCCAGGATGAGCAAGGATCATATACACTTTAAGAAACCTGAGGATGGGGATGAGCACAGTTGGTCACTTGGATGAATGTAGCAAGCAATGTTTGTCAGCAAGTCATGCAGACTGGTCTGTGCTGGCATCAAGCAAGTGTGGTGCTACAGCATCATGCACATGTGCAGCTGGCATGGAAACTGACACTTACCCACGTCATATACATTTTTGTTAGCTTTTGATGAGGGTGGTATATCTGAGTATGGGGCATCAGTGTGGACAGGTGAGGTCATTTCCACGTAGCTGTTCTCTGAGTGTTTGGAGTGCTGCGCGGGGGGGTCTGTAATGGTGGCATAAGGGTTCTCACTGCTGCTCAGAGAGCAGGTGCTGGAACTGCACCCTGACTCTTTCATACAATCTGCAAAAAGCAACAAACACAAGTCAAAAAAAATCTGGGGGACGAGACTGGAGCTCAGGCGGCAGCAGGAAAAATGGCAGGAAAGGGGGAAGCCCTAAAGGTTAAAAACAAATGTTCACTCTAAGAGCTGGTAAGTCAAGGGCAAAAATGTGGAGGATGTTAGCGGGTGGTGGAATCTATTACAGAGCTTTAAGAACTACCTAAAGATTCACCCTGTGTGGCCGCAGTGACATGCAGGAGCATGTGACAAAACGCTCATAATTCATCTAATTCTATACCCAAATTTCTTACCTAACAGCGGGGGCGTCACTAAAATGGGGGAGGGACAAAAGTAGCAGTTGTACTTGTGTCTTGGTGCTTGAAGAGGGTCAAAGGCCCCTCAGCTACATATATCTGTATTAGAAATGGTGCATAGTTTATTTGGGTCCCTAATACAAATTTTGCATTTGGGCAAAGGATATATATTATTCACTTAAAGGGAATATGTCAGCAGATTTTTGCCATGTGATCTGAGGACAGCATAGTAGAAAAAAGCGTGTGCACTACTGTTCAAATGGTGCTAAGGTAGGCTCCCACACCTTAATCCAAATGAAGAAAAAACCTAGCACTCAACTGATGCTTATGTGCAAATTTTATTGTAGTACCCAAAAACGTTTCGGTCCCTCAAGCGGACCGTCATCAGTTACGTACTAAACTGAAGCTCGGGCATAAGAGACAATATTGTCTCAGGGCACTTGTACCTGCAGCGTCTTGGCAGAACGCTGTACTGGATAGAATGCTGTGGAGGATCAGGCGTGATGTGCTGCTGTCAGACGCGGTGGACAGGGTTTTGATGCGGTGGTCTCTTACTTCTTGCCAGACCTGTATATAAAAACTGCACCCAGTAAATTAAGTGACACATCATTGGAATCAGGGTCTCTGCCCCTACATTATGCTGCTCTCAGAGGAGATAGAAAAAATCTTGTGGCAGATTCCCTTTAAGCTACCTATAAACTTTAGACAGCTGAGGCTTCTTCTGCCAATATCTATTTCTCACAACTTTCTAATACATATGCAATCTTAGCACTACAACTAAGCGCCCATTCAAGTGAATAGGAGCTAAGCTGCAGTACCTGGGTGTAACCACTACACAGTGTATGGAGTCATGTTGCGCCACATTGTACAGTGTCTACATCCGTCCGCCACTGGAGCTAGCAACAGCTGATCAGTGGGGATTGCTGGTAGTTAGACCGCATACATCTGATATTGAGGACCTATCACAGGATAAGGCATCATTATGGACAACTCCTTTAAGGCTGCTGAAATGAATGGGAATTAATTGACAGAGATATATTATAGATAATTATATTCCCCAGAAAGTGATGGCTGCAGCAATAGACCAGGAAATGACATAAGTGCTATATACAGAGCCTCTGTGTATTATGTAATACTCATGCCTCATCTAGGCCTTCATAAAGCTGTCATTAATTCACTAGTCCTTTAATGACTTCAAGGCTATGTGCACACGTCAGGATTTCTTGCAGAAATTTCCTGAACAAAACCGGACATTTTCTGCAAGAAATCCGCGTGCATATGCACAAAAATTGCGGAATGCATTCTAAATGATGGGATGCATATGTATTTTAAACGTTTTTATCGTGTTTTTATAGCAAAAAAAACACGAAAAAAAAAACGTGAAAAATCCGGATTGTTTGCACACAGCCTTAAGCTCTAGGTATTTTGCCGAAGCTGCCCCAAAACTGGCGTAAGGTGCCAAAAGATACAAGATGTTTGTGCAGCCTAGCGTTGCGTGAAAATTTTGGAACTTTTCAGTGTTTTACACCAGTTTTCTGGCATAAACACTTTGATGAATTGAAGCTAATATATCAGCTTAGCCGGTGGAAAAATTGCAGTCACCTAAAAACAGCAAAACTATGAAAAAAATCTTTATAGAAAATATATTTAGAATAAAACATGTAATTTTCTGATGACACGTTGTTTTTAAGGTGTCACTTTTGTTGTTCTTAAGGGCTTTGTGACATCCCCAATTATATCTACTCCTATTTAACTGTGAAAAACACATTAAATACAGTTCTACATGTGAACTCATGTACTGTGTCTAACTAGAGATGCAAATTATGGATTTTACTAAAAATATGTGGTTTAACCAACACAGAATTTTACATTATTCTAGTTAGCGGGAATCTGTCGTCACACTTGACTGAGCCAGAAGAATGGACAAGAAATGCCTGTGATCTGTTATATACAGGGGAGAAGGGAACTACTTTAAGCCACTGAACATTTCTATAGGGGATCCATTATGTAAGATATGTAAATTGTGCAATTAGAGTAAACCCTAGGTCTGACGTTGCAATGCCCTGTATAGACAGTCCAGGGAAGGCTTGGTGTTAACGAGGACCATAAAGCGGAATTAATGAGAAGCAGTGAATGGGTGTAGAAAGCAGCATGCATGGGGCGAGGGATGAGCAGGAGAGCTCGGTTTAGAGGCAAGGATGTGAGCAAGCAAAGAGTGGCACACATAGGCAGGAGGAAACAGAGGCTTTCTGTGTCTGTCCCTTCCCAATACAACAGCATGACTGTCCAGTTGTGTCTCTGCCAAACCGCTGGCAAGCATCCATACACAACATCATTAACAAAGACAACGTCTATCGCTTCCAAACATACATGAACAGAATACTCATTTCCACAAATACAAAAAGTAATGCATCAGTAATAGCGAACACATCCCAATATAAACATATACATTAATGAACAAATATGAAGAATACATCTATAAATGGTGCTTGATCATGAGGTTTTGTATTGACCTGTAATATTTATCCATTATACTAAGTAAGGTTAAAGCATCACTCCAGAGGTTTTTTGCATTCAGCCGTTGTAGTGGTGCCACTATTCTAAGTTACCCCCTGCACTTAGTCTCATACTTACCATCTTCCATCTTCAGCTGTTCTCAGTGCCGCTCCGGTCGGTCTCCAGCAGTTTGTGACCTGCAGGATCACTTTGGTGTTTGCTGGGTGAGACGGAGGTCAGTGCTCAATGTAAGTCGGTGAGACCGGAACAAGGCTCCCACAGACTTACACAGAGAGCTTCTGACCAATACATCTGACTTCCGCTCAGTCAAAAGCTATGGTCACAAGACAGTGGCCAGGAGTGGTGCTGGGAACAGCTGAAGACAGCGACTGGTAACAATAATACTAGACGCAGGGAACTTAGATTGGCAGCATCTCTGCAGGGCTGAAATAAAAAAAATACTACTCTAGTTGTACTTTTAAGTTTTCACAATGAACTTTTAGTGAGTTTTTTGGGCTGCGAACTTTTGCTATGCGAAAAATGCAGCAACTTACAGTTTTAGCAAAATGGCTGGGATTTGCAGAAACCTCATGCCCACCGTGCTTTTTGTTTTAACGTTGCGTAAACTGACCTCCGGTGCGTTTTTATGATAAGCAACATGTCAATTTCTCTTGTGAGTAGATTGAATTAGATGCAGAAAATGGGCAGGTAAAAAATGCTCAAGTGTTTTTAGTGCATTTCTGCACTAATCCGCACATAACTGTATCAATAATGTTATGTCAAAGTCAAATACTGGGAATTATCAAAAACAAAGCAGCTACACTTAAAACATGACACAACAAGAGACAAACCGCAGAGTCAAAAACGCAATTAAAATGCACGTAAAGAAACGCACTAAAAAAAAACACAAGCAACCAAATTTATTTAATAGGTGCAAAAACGATGCAGAAAAATTTGCAGCTTTAAAAACTCATCAAATACTCATTGTGGGAACGTAGCCTTAGAGGAGACTCCATGGCACATTACATAATCTGTAGCATTGCGCTGTGCTATATGATGCATCACCCACAGGGTATTACACTAATATAACTATGCTTGGTATTATCATTAACATTTTTTCTGAGGGTCTATGTTTCAAAACATATCATATCCTAAAAATATTGGTAATCAATACATACCAAAACACTGAAGAGCTTTTCCGTTTTCAGCAAAGTAGAGTCCCCAGGTGCAGTTTGTTGTTAAAAAACAAAAACAAATTGTGCCTCTGCTCTGTCGTTTGTTGTTGTCTCCAGTGCTCACACTACATTGACAGCACTGCAACCAATCAGTGATTGTAGCGCCTTGTGCTGACGACACAGGCAGAGATGCTGAGTACAGGGATTGCCTCCAGCGCCGGAGTGGCACAGACTCAGCGCTAGACCATGGCAGGGTGAGCAATATGTAGTTTGTTTGTTTTTTACGATCAACTATGTCTGGGTACTGCCTACTTATATAAAATATATATATATATATATATATATATATATATATATATATATATATATATATATATATATCTGCATTTCCTAATATATCATACAACAGTCGGATCATCCACAATAGCCATTCACAATACTATAAGATCCCTTTAGTGGTGGCTGGAGGGAGCCAACAATTGTGCTTTAATATCATGTTTTGTTTATGTAAGGGATCTGTATCCAAGAAAATAACCTTAAAATTAATATAATTAATAAATTATTAATTTGACCACAGAGGGCTGAACCTAAAAAAGGACATGGTGTGAAATAGTAAAGGAATAGCCCAGGGGTTGTCTGTTATACCGCATTTCTTAAGTACCTCTAACAAACAGTTGTTAAGTCTAAAGGTGCACAAGTGAAAAGTCATCCAAACCTGCCAATTTTATACTAGTGCTTGAAAGTTTGTGAACCATTCAACATTTTCCATATTTCTCAATAAATTTGACCTGAAAAACTATATCAAATTCTTTCATAAGTCCTAAAAGTATTTAAAGAGAACCAAATCAAACAAATGAGTCAAAAATATAAGACTATACCATTTTTTTAACTGAGAAAAATGGTCCTATATTACGTGTCCGTGAGTTGCAAAAGTATGTGAAATTTTAGGATTTGCAGATAATTTGAAGGTGAAATGAAAGTATAGTGTCTCCAATAAATAGGATGACCATCTGGTAGGAGTGGGTGACCTGTTTTATTTAAATAACAGGGATCTATCAAAGTCTCATCATCACAACACATGTTTGTGTTTATCATGGCATGAACAAAGGAGATTTCTTAGTACCTCACAAAAAGTAATTCACGCTCATTAAGCTGAAAAAGTTTTGACTCCACCGACCCGCAGTCAGTCAAAATGTGTACAAATAGAGGTAATTCAAGACCATTATTACCCTCCCCAAGAATGGTCGACCAACAAAGATCTCTCCAAGAGCAAAGGAACCCAAAGTAACTTCTAAGCAACTAAAGGCCTCTCACATTATTTATCCGGAGAACAATGAGTGGAATAATATACCAAACCATCAAATTTAAATTAAATAGCTATTTTTATTTATTTCATGCCATCAAACTTAAAACATAAATACCAATAAATACAAAGGTCATATATGTAAATTCTTGTGAATCACACTAAAGTGCAAGTTTATGACACAGGGTAGATTAGGTCAAGCTGCAATTGCTAGGGCAAACTAATGGGGGACCATCAGATTTCATACATTGTATACTGATTTAATCCCACGGAATTCATGTATTGATACCGAAACTGATTCATTCCCCCTTATATTACCATATTGACACCATTCACAATGAATGGTTAATGAAACAAAGTGCCAATTGGAAAAAGCCCATTATCCACATAGTGTACTGCAAATAACTTAGTTCCTCATTTATCTATTCAAAAAGTAATATCATTTACCCATGGTGGGATGAGGCGTCCTGTTTCCAGCCTGTGTCAGAGTCCCCAACGCTGCGTTTCGCGTGCAACGTGTGCCGCTTCCTCAGGGGGCGCCTGCGCGGGCATTGCGGCCACCCACCTTTGGAATCCCAGCCCCGCACTATGTGTTATGCATTATGCACAGTGCGGGGCGGGGATTCCAAAGGTGGCTGGCCGCAATGCCCGCGCAGGCGCAGTGTGCAAGCCTGGCCGGGATGTCAGACGGCCAGAGCTTACTGCGTCTACACAGGACACCAGTACACAGCGCAGGCGCCGGTTTTGAAACGATAACACCGCTGAGGGGGCGGCGCCGAAAGCGCAGGAAGATTGGAGTGACGGCAGAGGAGCTGGTCAAGCTGGGGAGTGAGGACCCGCCTACCTGGCTAGAGAGAGGAATTGTGGCTAAGTATAAAAACGCTTTATTTGGGGTATACTTGAACCTAAAACTAAAAGAGCCACCTTGTTAGAATGCAGCATTACTGCTGCACAAGGTGGCTCTTTTAGTTTATAACGGCTGGAGGGGGGTGACAGTGGCCCTTTAAGTCCCATTTATGCAGAAATGTGGACAATTCTGATGGGTTTGCAAGTACCTCTGTATGTGTATGGGTTCCTCTACGTCCCCCCTTCCCCCCCAAAAGATGATTTAGGTGAAATAAGGATCGGGCATATTACGTTTAAACACATTTTTACTCTTCTAGAAGATAAGTCACCACCAGAGATGTCTGACAATGGTTTACTCCCTATAGCCCGTACAAACTACATTCAGTAAAAATTAATTTTATACCAACCATGATTAACTGATGTTTCTGCATGAGATCCCCTTTTCTTAAAATGATAACCTTTTTCCACATGCCCTATGTCCTGTTTCCACAAAATGTCACCACCGGTCTTTCCCGATGCTTGTGTATTTCTGATTTCATTACTTCCTAGTCTATATATTTAAGTATTCAAAGCCTGACATATTATAACCTGCACTAAGTTGCCAAAGCAAATCTTGTTGTAGAATGAAGATGATCATCGTTGCTGAGGTCATATTGGTGGTCTGGGTATGATCCAGGAGTCAATAATACCAAGAACTGCTAACAGTGATGCCCCTCACATCTCCACAAGTTCCATGGGAATTATTTGGTTGCTCTGACTGATAACATAGGTAAAAATGTATGAACCTGGTGCCTCTGTGGTAGCAAAATGATCTGTTCCTGTAGCAGGTCGCGAGTTGCTAACCTCGGTCTTCTAAGCATGTCTGCATAAGGGACCATTCATACGATTACGGTAACTGTGTAAGTCAAGTTGAAGAGCTGATATTGATTGCAGTTCCACGTGATCTGCCTGTAATGCCTTGCTGGATCTGGCAGTCATGAAAAAACGCATTTCTACTACAGCAAACACCGCACATCAGCATGTGTCAATATCTTCATTAGGCTAGGGACACACCACTGTACTCTCTCTCATCCAAGAAAATTGGGCCGATTATGCTAATCACCCTCTGATCAGAGTCTGATCACAGTTTGATCCAATTTTCTTGAATGCGGAGAAGATGGGGAAAAAAAATTCTCCATCATCTCCATTCTGTCAGGCTGTGAATATAGCACCGCACTCGGATGACATCTGAGGTGCGTGCCGATGTTTTCCATGGACTCATTGACTTGCATGCGAATATCGGATGCAAATTGTGCATGCTACGATTTTTTTCTCGAAGAGACTCTGTCCGAGGAAAAACATCAGGCATGTCCATGGCCCCATAGACTAACATTGGTCAGAGTGCGATCTTATGTTTTGACGGATCCCAGTCGGTCTAAAAATATGGTCGTCTGCATGAGCCGATATAATAAGTCTTTTCTTCTGTCATATTGAGAAGCGTATGTATCACCAGAGTTGGGATAAATTATGCAGGGGTAGCACTTATATTTTAATTTCGAAATAAACTAGAACATCTACAGCACCAACTGGGTTAAATTGGTTTGCTATTGGATGGGGACGGCTTTGTACCTGTAAGATTTATTAGTATTGATGCAGATACTATGTCACCATAACATAATCCCATCCCTTTCCACTGGACAGTCATGCAGCCCACTCTCACCCCATTGCCTGGTTCCTACCTTTGAAGCCATTTTCCATGATGTATGTGTTCTGCCTTCTGTCCATACTGCATGCACCTAGAGCAATAGACATGACACACTGGTGACTAAAGACATACACCATGACTTACGTCAGTTTACTAATGCTGGATATACATGAATAGATTCCTCCGGGTCCCAACCTGTAACCCGCCCGCTAATAACCATATGCCCAACCGAGCTGATCAGGCGGAGTACACTTATTAATTTAGTAATATCCTCCAATTCAGTTAGCTGCAAGTTCATGATAAATTTTGTTAATTATGATGTTATGCAACAGCCAAAAGGAAGCTTTGCATTTTTGTAATTTAATCTCTTAACGCTACAGATAGTTTTGGTCTTTTATGACGCAGGGAATTGTTCTCAATTTTTCATCCCACCTCTTGAGAGCCAAAATAACTTCATTTATCTGGAGCTGTATGTGGCCTCTTTTTTTGCCACCTTTTTTTACACCATCTTGGGGGAATTTATTGTGGGGAACTCATCAGTAGAGGATTTTTTGAAGTCTGCCTTGCTTCTGTCTGCGCTGTCGTCATCTGCCCCATGATGTTTGACACATTTAGCACATATTTCGATGTAAGGCTTCTGTCCGGACTGGATTTTACAGTTTTTACGCCACACAGCCTACTGGAGTGGTTGTACAACATTTTGTGTGACACTTTGGAAAACTTGTACATATACAAATATACAATATACATATTTACAAATATATAAAAAGATATTAAAATGCAGAGGAATCGTTTCTTTTGCAAGCTCAAAATAAACACGGCGAACATGGCGCAAAATGCTTTAAAAATGGAACACAATATTTCCAAAAACTACAGATAATTCAAAATGCACAAAAATTCTGGCCCAAAACGTGATAAATTCACCCTCGATGAGCCGATGAGCTCATAAGTATTTTCTGCAACATTTCTGCACCTATTATGTAAATTAATTTACTCGTTTTTTTTTTTCATTGCATTTTGTCTCTTTCTATATCATGTTTTAAACATAGCTGCTTTGTGTTTGATACTTCATTGTATATGGCATTGACAAAACTTAATTGATACATTCATGTGTGGATTATATCCAATTTTACCTGCAGATTTTTCTCATCTAAAGCGATTTTTGCGTAGCCGCAAGAGAAATTAACACGTTGCAGATTTGGAACACGCATCGCAGATCAGTATACACGGAGTAAAAAAACAGCGCAAGTGGGCATAAGATCTCTATAAATCTCATTCACTTTGCTGGAACTGGAAGAAGCAACGAAAATATGCAGGGTCAAAAACTCACCAAAAGCTCATTGTGGGCACACTGCCTTAGGCCGGTTTCACACGTCAGTGGCTCCGGTACGTGAGGTGACAGTTTCCTCACGTACCGGAGACACTGACACACGTAGACCCATAAAAATCAATGCATCTGTTCAGATGTCATTGATTTTTTGCGGACCGTGTCTCCGTGTGCCAAACACGGAGACATGTCAGTGTTCGTGGGAGCGCACGTATTACACGGACCCAATAGAGTCAATGGGTCCGTGTAAAACACGGACCTCACACGGACATTCTCCGTCTGGGGTCCGTGTGCGTGCAGGAGACAGCGCTACAGTAAGCGCTGTCCCCCCCCACATGGTGCTGAAGCCGCGATTCATATGTTCCCTGCAGCAGCGTTTGCTGCAGAGAAAATATGAATAATAGTGTTTAAAATAAAGATCTATGTGTCCCCCGCCCCCCCACCCCCTGTGCGCCCCCCCGCTGTTCTGAAAATACTCACCCGCTCCCTCGTTGGCTGTCACTCCTTCCTCTCTGCCCCGCGCCTCCTACTGTATGCGGTCACGTGGGGCCGATCATTTACAATCATGATGAATAGTCGGCTCCGCCCCTATGGGAGGTGGAGCCACATATTCATGACTGTAAATGATCGGCCCCACGTGACCGCATACACTAGAAGCCGCGGCCAGACCAGGAAGCAGCGAGGGAGGTGGGTAAGTATTTTCTGAACAGCGGGGGGCCGCACAGGGGGTGGGGGGGCGGCGGACACATAGATCTTTATTTTAAACACTATTATTCATATTTTCTCTGCAGCAAACGCTGCTGCAGGGAACATATGAATCGCGGCTTCAGCGATGCAGGGTACCACACGCGTGGGTACCACACGCTCCGTGTGGTACCCACTCGCCATACGGGCCGCACACGTGTGCCGCACGTATGGCCTACGTGAGTTCCCAGGCACACGGACACGGATAACTCCGGTACCGATTTATTCCGGTACCGGAATTATCTGGACGTGTGAGACTGGCCTTAGGAAGTGTTCCCACAAAGTTTTTATAGTTTTTGATGCAACATTTTCGCTGCAAAAACAAAGCAACTTTATTTAAAACATGACAAACCCAAAAGAGACAAAAACCTGCAGCATCAAAAACCCAAGTAACCTAATAGCATCAAAAGCTCAGCAAATACTCATTGTGGGAATGAAGCCTTATGTTTCTTTTTTATGGGGGGAATCAAAATAAATAGCAAATCTGCAATTGTACATTACAGCAGGTCAGCGCTGACACTGCGCCGGCACCATCCCAGGGCTGTATTAGGCTGGTTTCACACTTGCGTTTTGATCTGCAGCGTTTTTAAAAACTGCATGTGGTGAAAAAACGCATGTAAACGCAGCAAAACGCCGCGGTTTTTAGTTGCATGCGTTTTTGCATGTAAAAAAAAAAACCGCTGCGTTTTGCCACATTTACATGCGTTTTTTCCTGCGTTTGCATTTTTTAAACGCATGCTGAGAAGTGTGTGACAGCTGCCAATCATCAAAATCAACTAGAAAACCCACTATAAACAGAAATAGCTAGAGTTAGGGTTATGATCCCTAGTAACCCTAGGGATCCTACCCTAACCCTAACCCTAGGGATCCTAACCCTAACCCTAACCCTAAGGGTTAGGATCCTAACCCTAACCCTAAGGGTTAGGGTTAGGATCCCTAGGGTTAGGGTTATGGTTAGGATCCCTAGTAACCCTAGGGATCCTAACCCTAACCCTAACCCTAGGGATCCTAACCCTAACTCTAACCCTAACCCTAACCCTAGGGATCCTAACCCTAACCCTAAGGGTTAGGATCCTAACCCTAACCCTAAGGGTTAGGGTTAGGATCCCTAGGGTTAGGGTTAGGGTTAGGATCACTAGGGTTACTAGGGATCCTAACCTTAAGGTTAGGGTTAGGATCCCTAGTAACCCTAGGGTTAGGGATAGGGTTTTCTTGTTTTTTCTTGTGTTTAGGGTTAGGGTTAGGGTTTTCTTGTTTTTTCTTGTGTTTAGGGTTAGGGTTTTCTTGTTTTTTCTTGTGTTTTCTTGTGTTTTTCTATAAAAACGCATGCGTTTTTAACGCAAGCAAACGCATGTGCTTAAAAACGCATGCATTTACATAGACAGCAATACATTTTTTGCCGCGAATAAACGCATGCGTTTTTTTGCGGCAAAAAAACGCAGCTAGAAATTACTACAGGTTGCATTTCTGCAACTAAACGCATGCGTCAAAAAACGCATGCGTTGCCGAAAACGCATCAAAACACATGCTAAAAAACGCATGCGTTTTTTAATGTTAAGTATAGAAAAAAAACGCATGCGTTTTTTAGCGCTAAAACGCTGTAGATCAAAATGCAAGTGTGAAACCAGCCTTAGTATGAAGTTTTTTTGGAAAGGATTTCCCTACTGTATTATATTAGGTACATGTTTGGACTAAATTATTGATTTTAGGATCTATGCCAATGAACAATAAGGCCTGTTCACACTGGGAACACAGATAACAGGCATATGTTTCAGTATTTGAAAGCAAAATATGTCGTATGATTGTTAGGAACTATTAACACTAATTTAAAAGTTATTTATGCCTGTCCGAAATAGTAAGACACCCTTTAATTTTTTACTTAAAGTAGTGCAATAGTGCAATTTCTACAGGTCACTTTATACATCGAAGCAATTAAATCAGCATTACATACTATGACACAGAATATATCTAGTCGAAAACTGTTAAAATAAGGCGAGTGGGACGTCAGTTGAAAATGTGTAAAGAAGAGGCCCGCCTGATTCATCATTTGGAAAACACTTTTTTGCCTTTTGATAATTGCTGACATTATCACCAAATTCATCAAAATAGCACACGCGGTACATGATAGCGCACACGGTTCATGCTCTTTATTTCTGTCTTTAGGGTAAGTTCACACAGGGCATTTTTGCTGCTTTTTTTCTGCAGCAAAACCTGATCTTCTTGACAGGAAAGAAGCTGCATCAAAAACACAGATTTAGGTGCGTTTTTGGTGCGTTTTTTGTTGCGTTTTTTTTCTCTTTGTCCATGCTGATGTCCTTGGATTTTCAGCAGCAAAAGCGCAGCAAATAATGATACCTGCGTTTTTGCTGCATTTTTTCAAGACCCATTTGAGTCAATGGGTGAAAAAAGCTGAAAAAACGCAGCAAAAACGCTGAAAGAAGTGACATGCTCTATGTCCAAAATACGCAGCAAAACACAAAATACTGATCATACAAAAACCAATGTGTGTGCATGAGATTTTTGTAAAAAGCAGCTGAAAATTTGCATTAAAAAAACGCAGCAAAAACGCCCTGCGTGAACTTACCCTTAATCTGGTTTGTGACTTTTTAAGAGGAAAAAGTCACATGTTCTGCTAAAATTTTGCAAAAATTGAACCAAATTTTTAGGCGTTCATAAAATCATTCCTGAGGGTACCTGAAGTACTTTTGCGACAAATTATGTAACTTCTTAAGGCCACGAACATACATTGAGTATTTGGTGAGTATTTTACCTCAGAATTTGTAAACCAAAACCAGGAGTGCGTGAAAAATAAAGAAGTGGTGACTTGTTTCTATTAGGGTATGTGTCCACAATCAGGAAACGCTGCGTTTTTGACGCAGCGTTGAGCCGCAGCGTCAAGAACGCAGCGTCCAGATGTTACAGCATAGTGGAGGGGATTTAATGAAATCCCGTCTCCACTGTGCATTAAAAAACGCATGCGTTTTTCCCGCAAAAACGCACATGCGGTGCGTTTTTTCAGAACGCAGCATGTTGCTACAATGAGCAAAACACGCAGGAACACCGACCGCAGGTGACCTGCCAGTGACCACAGGTGCATTTTTGGTCAGGATTTTACCTGCATAAAATCCTGACCAAAGCCTGAAGCAAACCTGAACGTGGACACATACCCTTATACTTTTCCACTCCTGGTTTTGGCTTATATATACTGAGGTAAAAAAACTCACCAAAAACTCAATGTGTGACCATGGCTAAAGTCACAAATGACAAATGTGTGAAAGAGCCCTATCTCTGCCCCTAGGGTGAACTACAAAAAAAAAGACACAGAGAAACACAAAAAGGGCAAATGACTGAGACAAAACACTAAAAACTTGACAAACATAGGCATAAATGCGAAAATTACTCTGGGTCAAGGAGTTGTTTCTTTCACTAAAATACTGAAAACAATGAATGGCAAATAAAGTAATTACAGAAGAGAATGGCAGACGGGGTAAGGTCCAAGTTACGAAGTACAGTAGTAAAAGATGACATAATGTGTGCAGCGTTTCCTGCAGTAGGAGAGCCGGTTGTGACATCACTTTCATTTTTCTAGACTTTGACCCAGTTTGAGTTTGAGTTGCATTTCCTGATATAGGAGTGTTTCACGACATAGCAAATTTCCGCTTTTGCTTTTTCCTCATCTTCTTCCAAGAGTCATAATTTATTTTCTGTCCACACATATATAAAAGCACTTGCTCTTTGCAGGCCGGGTTGCACTTTTGAATGACACCATTCATTTTATCACATAGTGTACTAGAAAACAGGAAAGAATTCCAAGTTCTGGGAAATTGCGATAACTCCCCCCCACACACTCAATTCTGACATTGTTAATTTGTGAACTGCTTTTACGGTGTACATTGTGTGGTAAAAATGACTTGGCAGTATGATTTTTCTTATTAGTATGATTACGGCGGTACCAAATTTGTCCAGTTTTTCTTTTTATTTTAGAGGTGAAAAAAAATCTGAAATTTTTTTAAATAAATATTTTGATTGTGTATCCATTTTCCGAGACCCGTAACATTTTTTTTTATTTTTCAGCCAATAGAGGTTTGTGATGGGCTATTTTTTGTGAGGTGAGATGACATTTTTATTGATACTGTTTTGAGATAGATACGAAGTTTTGATCTCTTCTTAAATTTTTTTGCGGTTTTGCTGAATTTTTTTTCTGTTTAAGGTGTTTACCGATCAGGTTAATTATCTTTATATTTTGATTGTTCGAACTACTACAAACGTGGCGTTAGCACATATGTGTTTTTTTTTTCAATTACCAGTATCTTTACTTTTAATGGAGAGAAGGAGGGTGATTTGAATTTTTATGTTTTTTTCCATTTTTGTGATAGAAATGCGCACCCCTATTTTGATGCATTTGGTCACACATGCCAAATGCCCATTTTCATATAAGACACTGCTTTTTTCAGCAAGGCAGCAACCCCCTTTGTCAGATGAGTCATAGAATCATAAAATGATAGAGTTGGAAGGGACCTCCTGCTTCATCTGGTCCAACCCCCTGCTCAAAGCAGGATTCACTAAATCTTCCCATCCCTGTTTGAAAACTTCCATGGAAGGAGAACTCACCACCTCTCGTGGCAGCCTGTTCCACTCATTGATCATCCTGACTGTCAAAAAGTTTTTTTCTAATATCTAATCTGTATCTCCTCCCATTCAGTTTCATCCCATTACTTCTAGTCTTTCCTTGTGCAAATGAGAATAAAGATGATCCTTCTACAATGTGACAGCCCTTGAGATATTTGTAGACAGCTATTAAGTCTCCTCTCAGTCTTCTTTTTTGCAAGCTCTAAGATACACCATAAATTTGGTGGAAATAATGAAATATAGTTTTTTTGGTGCAAATGTGCCAAAATTCTCACATATTTAGCTTGATAAATATGCCCCACAATGTTTATTAAGAAAAAAAACCCTCTCCCCATAATGCCCACTGTATAGAGAGCTGAGCATTGCGGAATTGCAGTACGTGGCCACCACGGTCCCTTAGCAATGTACAGTACACTTGCACAGAGGAGCTCTCCGGCCTGGAGCCATACCACATAAGGGACAAAGGGATGGCCACTGTGAAAAGCCTCTGTGTGTAATGTACATATAACTACACAGACTGGGGGAAGGGGAGATATTTGGGTGAAAGTCTAAACTTACAGGTCCTCAACACTCACTAAAATGTAATTTGGCAAGATAGATTTTTTAAAATGAGGCACCATTTCAGTTGTATTTTAGCTTACTGTACCACAAAATCCATTTACTGTAATGAGATTTGCTGATGGGTTAAATGCAGATAATTCTGCTTTCTTCCTCAGGCTTATCCTTATTTGCTGACCATCAGCCATACAGTATTGTGTGTTTGCAAGTCTCCCACATTTAGAACCAGATTAATTGGCTCTATGGAAAAGAAAAGTTGATTTTGGGTCCATCACCAAGGTTTGAAGATAGGTTTCCAATTTAGGGCTTAAGGTACCATTACACTAAACGACTTACCAACGATCACGACCAGCGACACGACCTGGCCGTGATCGTTGGTAAGTCATTGTGTGGTCGCTGGGGAGCTGTCACACAGACAGCTCTCTCCAGCGACCAACGATCAGGGGAACGACTTCGGCATCGTTGAAACTGTCTTCAACTATGCCGAAGTCCCCCTGCAGCACCCGGGTAACCAGGGTAAACATCGGGTTACTAAGTGCAGGGCCGCGCTTAGTAACCCGATATTTACCCTGGTTACCATTGTAAAAGTTAAAAAAAAAAACCACTACATACTCACATTCCGATGTCTGTCACGTCCCTCGCCGTCAGCTTCCCGCACTGACTGTGTCAGCGCCGGCTGTAAAGCAGAGCACAGCGGTGACGTCACCGCTGTGCTCTTCTTTACGGCCGGCACTGACAGTCAGTGCGGGAAGCTGACGGCGGGAGACGTGACAGACATCGGAATGTGAGTATGTAGTGTTTTTTTTTTTTAACTTTTACAATGGTAACCAGGGTAAATATCGGGTTACTAAGTGCGGCCCTGCGCTTAGTAACCCGATGTTTACCCTGGTTACACGTGAACACATCGCTGGATCGGCGTCACACACGCCGATCCAGCGATGACAGCGGGTGATCAGCGACCAAAAAAAGGTCCTGATCATTCCCTACGACCAACGATCTCCCAGCAGGGGCCTGATCGTTGGTCGCTGTCACACATAACGAGATCGTTAGCGGGATCGTTGCTACATCACAAAAAAGCGTGACGTTGCAACGATATCGTTAACGAAATCGTTATGTGTGAAGGTACCTTTATCACGCCACTGTAAATATTTAAACTCTTCTGGATTGACTCATTTTTTTACCACACATCTTATTGTGCAAACACCCGTTGTAAAAATTACTGCATGTCTCACCTACAAAAGGAATATCACTACATGCTCTACCATGTGGCTCTATTGCCACCAAATGCAATAGTACCCCACAAGGGACCCACAAACCCAAATACTTAACATATTTTGAGATTAAAGGGAATCTGTCATCCCCGGGACATAGTTGACCTATTGATATGGGTATACAGGTAATAGAAATGTTACACTAGTCCTACCTGTGTGCCTCATATTAGTGGTCTCATTGAGAAATCTTATATTCTTTCCTTATGCTAATTATTTCTTCCATGCCCCTGTGCGTACGGTGCCTGGAAGAAATCCCTGCCTCCTGTCCTCATTGTAATACTACCCCCCTTCCATGCACGTCAGTTATGGCCCCGGAATCCCACGCCTGCGCCCTGCAATCACTTCGCAATACATAATTCTCCCTCCCTTATATGGGCGCTGCATTCAGGGATCTTCTGCGCAGGCGCCAGCAAGTCACTGTGACCTCCGGTGTGCACGCCGTTAAGGTGCTCTCCCCATTTTCTCACTGCATAGTCATCGCTATGTACACACGGTTCCTAGAGATGACTGTGCAGGGAGGAACTGGAACTGGGGAGATCACCTTATCGGCTCATACGCCGGAGGCCACAGTGACTCGCCGTTACCTGAGCAGAAGATCCCTGAATGCAGTGCCCATAGAAGGGATGAAAAGGTACGTATTGTGGAGGGAGTGCAGGGTGCAAGTGTGGGATTCCTGCGTCAGAACTGACGTGCATGGGAGAGGGGTAGTATTATAATGAAGACAGGAGGAAGAGATTTCTTCCAGGCACCGTATGCCCCGAAGCCTGGAAGAAATCATTTCTCAACAACAAGACCACTCATTTGAGGCATACAGGTAGGACTAGTGTAACATTTCTATTACCTGTATGCCCATATTAATAGGTCAGATATGTCCCAGGGGGTGACAGGTTCCCTTTAAGTCACAAGCAGTGAAATTGTCAAACCAGTGGTGCTAATTAATATTACACCACTGACATAGGCCACCCGCATTGTACTGCGCAGTCGCTCAAGAGGTCAGAAGCTGCTAGACAGGTCATAGACAGGTTCAGGTCATGACAACCAATTTTTAAGCTGGCACGCATGATGGTAATCTCTTACCAATGGTATCACCACCCACACTGGGGCCTTAAAGCTGTCCAGTTAGATAATGTAAATTACATTGCCCACTATGATGTCACCATTCTGTGCCCCGTGGAGCAATGAGATCAGTTTACTTGGCGCTGGGGCGTCTGTAGATGTGAAAAGTCGTCCGATTTTAATCCAGAAAACTCAGACGATTTTTTTCTCATTTTCATCAGATTTTCATCCATGTGCCATCTGTGTTTCAGTTTTGTTACATCCATGTCATATCTGTGTGTGATCTGTTTTCATAGAACTACATTAAAACATGTATATGATCATAAACATTTTCCTAGGTTTATAATGGAATCGATCATATGCCACTCGGCTGTCCTATATGGGATCAGATTTTTTCTCACACCAATAGACTTGTAAATATGTGAGCCCCATCCGAGACTCGGATAAATGTGGTGCATGCTGCAACTTATTTTATCTTGGCCAGTCAGACCGAGAATAATCGTTCATCTGAACAGCATTATTGAATAACAGGGGATAGTGTGCTGTCTGATGAAAAATCAGATAGTACACATCCGATTTATATGCATGAGCCCTTAGTGCTGTGTGGTGTCCATTACTGCTGTGGTGTGGTATGACACAGACATGTATTGCATGGGTTCTGTGGGGTGCGTGGGTCATTCCCCCAGCTGGCAAAGTGTTGTGGCGGTGATGACCACCATGCATCTCTAGACTAAATAGATTAGGAACCCATGAAAAGATTTACCATGACTTGGCAGTGAGCTTATACATTTTGATCAAAACGTTAACTAATTGTTGTAATTCACCTTGTCATCTCGCCACCTCCAGAACATGTCCCTGACAATTTCCTCATTCACCAGCACCCTCTTCTGACCCACGGATATCGCTGCCGTTCCCAGCATTGTTTGCTGCTTTGCTCATGTTTGAGTTACCAGCATGAAAATGTAATCGGCGCTATATTATTACTAAGGTAGGTTTGGTTATTAGGCTTTTTGCAACATAAATTTTAGCTCCTCATTTTTATTGCCTTCGACAGCTGGATGTTCAGTGTAGTAATAAAGTGAATGGCGCTTGCAGGATCTCCCATGAAAAGTAAGTACAATGGAAGACATTGTAATAAAAGGAGGTTAAAACTACGAGGCTGCTGGAGTGCAGCAGGATAGCCGCAGGATTACACAACTACACAAGGCTTTACTGAAGAGCCTCGTTCACAGCTATTACGATGATCAGAAGATGGTGATTAAGCTTTTAAAGATGACTGTAATTAATTGAGGTTACATCTGAGGGAAACCTTTGTAATGGGAGGAGTAGAACAAGCCCAATGATTGTAGCTCATAAAATCATGATATTAATGTTGGTCTGATTGTATGGTTTTGACATGGTGTGCCATAATGAAAACAACTTTAATGAATAGATCATACAAGTATTTCTGGGCATCTGATTGAATAGGAGGTATAAAGAGCAAGTCACACCCAGGATTCTTGTCTGGAGGGACCTAATGCTCCTCCACCAAATAAGCAGGAGGATCTTATTCAGATTTTGCATGGTGGTGGATTTCTTTTACCTAGGTCCACTATGTGGGTCATTCGTTGTGCTGCAGATCTGCGTTATGATGCTACTTATCACCTTATTATTTGAAATAATTTTCCAGTGAACAAAAAATATCTTCAAAAGAGCTCAAAATCATGTAGAAAAATTAAAATGACTGCTCATCTCACCAATTCCAAACAGGCGCTCCTTGGCCCCCGCTGATCTTTACTTCCTCCTGGGGACATGTGACAGCTGTAGACAACCATTAGATAAAGCCGCTCCGCTGAGGGCAGTGTTTGGCTGCAGCGTTCACATGTTCCTGATGACAGGAAGTAAAGCCTGGCAAAAATCAGGTAGCATCAGAACATCATAAAGGTGGATATGTATTTTTTTTATTTTGTGTACAGCTTTCTGCGCTCTTTTTTAAAAAATAATTTCTTCATTGGAAAAAGCAGTTTTGCTGCTGTGTGCATTACTGCAGCACAATTTACTGTCAATAAGGTGGTGGGGAGGAGGCAGATGTGACCTTCCTCTGAGGCTCTTTAAATTCTAATTACACCACTGCTTCTTTGTTCAACAATCACAGAGAAAATATAAGTCTAAGGCTACTTTCACACTAGCGTCGTGCACTGCACGTCGCTATGCGTCGTTTTGTAGAAAAAACGCATCCAGCAAAAGTGCTTGCAGGATGCGTTTTTTCTCCATAGACTTGCATTAGCGACGCAGTGACACACGTCGCAACCATCATGCGACAGTTGCGTCGTGTTGCGTCGGTCCGTCGCTACCAAAAAACGTTGCATGTAACGTTTTTTGGTGAATCGTGACCGTCTTTTCCGACTGTGCATGCGCGGCCGGAACTCCGCCCCCGCCTCCCAGTTGAAAAACTGCATCCGCTGCCCCCGTTGTGCGGCGCTTGCACAGTATGCGTCTGTACGTCCCAATGTCGCAGTACGACGCTAGTATGAAAGTAGCCTTAAACGGGTATTCTCAAGTATGTTAGTTGTGCCCTATCCATGGGTTAGGGGATAACTTCCCGGTCATCAACTTCCCAGTGGTCAATCATGCTCCATTTATTCTTATGTGAATGCCAAAGAGCTTTCGAGCGCAGTGCTCCGCTATCTTTGGCGGTCCCATTAAAGGGATTCTATCAGCATGTTTTAGCTACCTCATTTGAAAGCAGCATAATGTAGGAAAAGAGATCCTGATTCTAGCAATGTATCACTTAGTTTACATGATGCAGCAGTTATGCTACAATCAGAGTTTTTATTTTATATTGACAGCTGCTTATCGGAGGAGGGGGCATGGTTGGACCAGATCTCACATGGACACCAGTCCAAGGCAGTGATAATTTCCTGCTGGTAAAAAACTCATTTTATTGAAACAACAGATCACAGCATAACAAGTGACCCATCACTGAAATCAGTGTCTCAGCCCTCACCTCATACTTCTGTAAGGAGATAGACATGTCATCCATATTCCCCCTTGAAGAATATGTAATGTGTAATATGAATTGTTATGTATACTGTGCATTGGACATTTGTTAATGATATTCATAAAGTGTGTAGTTTGGCAGTAGGGACAGTAAGAGTTAATGTTTGGGAATAGCCCAGAATGGGAGGAGCTAAGCTGAAGTGACAAGAGACGGTTCCTGTCGGGAAGTTAGATAGGGCCTAGAGTGCATAGAAAAAGGACCCAATGTGAGCAGTGCTGCATTCTTGGGTGTCCCTAAGTGAGAGGAGACTGAGAGTAAAGTGATGAGAGACAGAGTGATTTTCCGGAGATGGGTCCTGGGAGAAGATGCCTAGGAGTAAGGCCCCGAGTTTATAACTTCTGAAGGAAATGGGCCTGGACAGGAATGAGTACACGAGACGAGTAGAAAGTCCTGGGTTGGGAGTTTCAGAGCGTCAGCACTAGAGAAGATAAGTACTGGCCATACTGGCACTATAGCTCCCTTAAAGAGAACATGTCAGCAGAATTTTGCTAAGTAAACTACAGGCATTGTCAGGTTGGCAGCGTTAAACTGACTAAAATGATATCTGGGGTAAAGAAATCCTTCTTGTGGTTCTTGTATAATCAGTGTTAGGCAGAGTCTTATCTTGTTGTTCTAAGCCAGAGAAACCAAGGAGCGATCTGCCCACAGGCCACCCCAAAGCACAAACAGTCTGTCTTTGTAATGAGGAACATGTTTGTGCTTCCGGGCGGCCTGCGGAAGATCAGACTCTCAATAAAAAAACTCAAAGGCAAAGTACACATATATAGATAAAGCCAGCAATAATAGATGGTGAAGTAAAGTTACCAAGAAATAATGCAATTACCAGTGGTTGTGTACATAGGACGCAAAATCAGGACACATCGGCAAAGATGAATACAAGAAGGAGGAAAAAATGAATTCTAAGAGCCCAAAATAGGTGAAGAAAATACAACTTTATTAATTTCAAAGAAAATTAAAATTGAGGTAAGGGTGGGAACGAATGACCAGTGAAAAAGCAATACGCAAGGGACAAAGCTGAGGTTATAAATGTGTATAAATAATAGCAGCAAGGTAAATAGAGGCATCATAAATAGGAAGTGCAAATTACAAGGCGCATATGTGCATAATTACAATGAAAACCATAATGATGTCAATATAACGTCAATATAACATGATAGTGACAATAATAGTCAGGAAAGTGAACTGCTGCTGTGCATATTATTCATGCGAGTAATACCTGCTGCTGGTAAGAGCTGTCCCTAGGGCGCGTTTCGGCGCCTGCCTTCGTCAGACTCTGCCTACAGTCCGGCCCCGGAGCACAAGCATATCATTAACTGAAAACTTCTAACTCTGATTACACAAGAACCACAAGACAAATTTCTTCCCCAGGTATCTTTTCAATCATTTTAGCAGTGGCAACATGGCAATGCCTGTGGTTTACTTATAAAATCCTGCTGACAGGTTCGCTTTTAGGGGTGAGAAGATGCGGAACTGGGCGTCAAGTAAAGGATTCTTGCTAAACAGGACTGTAGTGTCGAGCAGAGTTGTGGGAAAGTAGTGAGAAACAGTGAATGCAGAGGACAAACAAAGAGAATAAAGAGGAAAGGTGAAAACAGAGGACAAGAGGGTAGAGGAAGGAATCTGTGTGCAGAAAATGCTCCGTTCATAAAACTGTGTACCCGTTATCTCTTGCATATTTTCCCTACCAAGTTCCTGTTCAGTAAAAAGCTTATTTTTAACGGGTGGTCTCCCTCACGGTCCTTGCAAACATGTATTATTGGATACACACGGCATGCACGGGCGTAGTGCCCTCAAAGCACAAGTCCACACACCCAGCCAGGACCCACACCTTCATGTAGTGTGCGTAAGAGAGGAGTACTGCCCCGCGCCACGTTACACTGCCCTCAGATTTCATTGCAAAAACCTGCTAACAGATTCCCTTTAGGAAAGAAGAGAAAGAAGAGAATGCACTTAATTGATTATCGCTCCATTTACATGAGGCACTCCATAGTCTTGGTGTGCAGCCTTGGTGGGGGTCCCAGTAATCTGGCCTCCAGGGAAGATATCTTCTATCTAATGGATAGGGGATAACTTGTAAAATTTTGAATATCTCTTTAAGTTATTAAGTTCTACTTATCTGGTAAATATATTGGATCTGTCATCCTAAACCACACAGTGATGGTCTACCGCGTTTTCCAGACTGAAAATCAACCCAATAATACTGTGATAAATGTCTCTCCTTCATTAGGATCAGGTACTACAGAAGCTGTATCTGTCTTGTGCACTATAATCTACCATTATCAATACTGATAAAAACCCCTGTTTGATTCTTAGGAGAGTTAATAGAGGTTGACCTGAGTGTGATATAAATGGAATGTAAGAACCACTGCTAGAAAAATAATAATAATGAAAAAAAATAATAGCCTTATGATAAAAGTGCAGGGAAATACTGAGGGGAGTGCTGGCTCCCCCTACTGTCAACTTATATTCTAAGCATGTATTGAGTTTAGAATTGTGTAAATCACATGTTCACACAAAGCTTTCCAGTGCTGGCGTAAGTAGAGATGTGTCTCCTGCACACAGCAGAGCCCGGCACACGGATATACATGGCTGTCAGACTTCACGAGTACTCAGATATTCTAGGGAAGAATACCTGCTCGTAAATGAAGCCTAATGTAACATGCCATGGGTTTATTTCTGTTGGATCTGTACAAAATAAAACCAAAAAGGAAACCTCTGTAAAGAGGAGTATGAAATCGGAAGCATACAGAGGTTCAACACTGGACTCTTGAAATGCTATAGATTTTTTTTTAAGCTCTGGGCAAAATGTACAGTAATACAGCCAAGTGCACGAGCCTCATGGATCAATAGTCCGAAAAACATCTGAAAAAAAGTCTCCCCCAACAAGAATCCCTTGTGAGGTCTCATTATGAGTTCCAGCTCGTACCAGCTATAATCTGAGGGGCTGCTCACATGTCTGTGTGTTTTTGCAGACTGGTCAGCACAATATCACTGAGACTTGTCCGATATTGATCTGAGTCTCGGATCAAGCAAGTCTATGGGTCTGTGAAAAAAAAATAAAATCGGACAGCACTCGGATGCTATCTGCTTTTGAATGCTGTCTGTTTTTCATGGACTGTTTGGTGGGAGAAGCTTGAGAAACCTCCATCAGTTTTTTTTTTTCAGCTGAGAAAAAACTGATGAAACTGGCCACACTCTGATGAAGTTGTGGTAAGAAACTCAGATCATTTTTTTGTGTACGAAAAAAGTCACTGATGTGTGAATGAGCCCTTGTAGGCAGAAAGTTTGTATAATTATAGACATCAACTAATGATTAGAATAGTAATTTTGAAGTTATGTACCATGTACAGTGAGTATGGAAAGTATTCAGACCCCTTTAAATTTTTCACTTTGTTTCATTGCAGCCATTTGGTAAATTCAAAAAAGTTCATTTTTTTTTTCTCATTAATGTACACTCTGCACCCCATCTTGACTGAAAAGAAAACAGAAATGTAGAAAATTTTGCAAATTTATTAAAAAAGAAAACTGAAATATCACATGGTCATAAGTATTTAGCTCCTTTGCTCAGAATTGAGTAGGAGTACCCTTTTGAGCTAGTACAGCCATGAGTCTTCCTGTGAATGATGCAGCAAGTTTTTCACACCTGGATTTGGGGATCCTCTGCCATTCTTCCTTGCAGATCCTCTCCAGTTCCATCAGGTTGTATGGTGAACGTTGATGGACAGCCATTTTCAGGTCTCTCCAGAGATGCTCCATTGGGTTTAGGTCAGGGCTCTGGCTGGGCCAGTCAAGAATGGTCATAGAGTTGTTCTGAAGCCACTCCTTTGTTATTTTAGCTGTGTGCTTAGGGTCATTGTCTTGTAGGAAGGTGAAACTCCGCCCAAATCTGAGGTCCAGAGTACTCTGAAAGAGGTTTTCATCCAGGATACAGTGCCTTGCGAAAGTATTCGGCTCGCTGGAACTTTTCAACCTTTTCCCACATATCATGCTTCAAACATAAAGATACTAAATGTATTTTTTTGGTGAAGAATCAACAAGTGGAACACAATTGTGAAGTTGAATGAAATTTATTGGTTATTTAAAATTTTTTGGGAAATTCAAAAACTGAAAAGTGGGGCGTGCAATATTATTCGGCCCCTGTAACTTAATATTCAGCTGTGAGCTGTGAGGTCTTATATAGACAGGTGTGCGCCTTTTCAACTCAAGTCCTATCAGTTTAATTAAACACAGCTGGACTCCAATGAAGGAGTAGAACCATCTCAAGGAGGATCACAAGGAAATGGACAGCAGGTGACTTAAATGAGTGTCTGGGCAAAGGGTCTGAATACTTATGACCATGTGATATTTCAGCTTTTCTTTTTTAATAAATCTGCAAAAATGTCTACATTTCTGGTTTTTGTCAGTCAAGATGGGGTGCAGAGTGTACATTATTGAGAAAAAAATGAATTTTTTGAATTTACCATATGGCTGCAATGAAAAAAAGAGTGAAAAATTTAAAGGGGTCTGAATACTTTCCATACCCACTGTAGGTGGGCAGCATGGTGACCCAGCAAGGTCAGCAATTGCAAAGAGTTTGTATGTTCTCTTCGTGTTTGTGTGGGTTTTCTCTGGGTCTGGTGTCCCCCACACTCCAAAGAAATACTAATAGGGAATCTACAGGGTGGGCCATTTATATGGATACACCTGGGTCGGCCATGTATATGGATACACCTAAATAAAATGGGAATAGTTGGTGATATCAACTTCCTGTTTGTGGCACCTTAGTATATGGGAGGGGGAAAACTAATGTGCCACAAACAGGAAGTTGATATCACCAAACATTCCCATTTTATTTGGGTGTATCCAAATACATGTCCCATCCAGGTGTATCCATAAAAATGGATGGGGATTGTGATAATGATGTCTAGAGCGCTGTGGAATTAAGGGCGCTACATAACCGAGTAAAATAAATATAGGGTTAGGTTGCCTAATAAATGTCTGGCTCCAATAATTATGATGCATTTCACAGACTATACAATAAGCGAAAGGGGAGATCAAAGAAAAACCTAAAAAATGTGTAATTTGCTCCATATGACATTGGCGGCCAGACACTGAACTCTCTTGCTTATTGAGTTGTATCAAGTTCTTGAGACTATTGCATATTATTATGAAAAAAGCTATTACAAATAAGTCAATTGTGAAATAAGACAAGGCAATCATGGTGGAGAAACGTGAACCTGTAAAACGCACCTGAGAGAGAGTAATCTGTACTTGACATACGCATTGCTGGAGTGTAAGACACATTCGGCATGTCATGATCTTTGTCCTTTTGCCTCTGTCGGTACCATAAGAAGAGCCCCAGTAGGGTCATGATGATCAGCAGGAGAACTATGACCCCAATAATGGCACCTGCTGAGTGTCTTTCCGATCCATGCGCCGGGCTGATTTTAGTGTAAGGGTTTAGTTCCTCCATCATTAGCGCAGCTGTAGTAACGGAAACAAGGTCATTAGATTCTAGGACTATGCAATCGGAATGAGCAGAGATCACAGTTAGGAACACTCGCTAACCTTGGTCACAGCGGATGCCCTTAAAGCCAGGGTTGCAGTAGCAGGTGCCGGTAACATGGTCACAGGTCGCATTATTCAGACACTCGCACATCTGACGGCAGCCATAGCCAAAAGTCCCTGGCGGGCATTCTGAAAATAAACAGATGCAAATTTATGAACAAAATAATGCTGGAAATAGTTCTACATACAGGACATTTCCCCCATAAATTGCAAAGTTTTTTGAGTTTATATTTTTGGAAGTGACACATTTCCTTCTCCTGAAGTTGCCATTCAGGAGTCTCGGAAAGTTGTGTGTCCACACCGGGTGGCCATAATGCTTGTTATATTAGAAAAAAGATATTGCTACTGTGAAGGCGAGAATGGCTAATGAAATCAATTATTAACCTTACAAAAGCTAGTAATGTATGGGGTGTGGCAAGATGGCGTCTACATCCTGCAACTAGGCCCTGGAATCCATGGAATGTGACGTGGATACACTGAAGACCATATAAGGAACAGACCTAGCATGGACCCATCATAGACTGACACGATGGCTGCTGAGACGCTGTGCGACGCCCTCTTCCTGCCTGCTACATGATTTTTTGTTTTGTACTAATAAAAACAGTCCTGCCGAGAGAGGAGCACATACAGTGGGGCAAAAAAGTATTTAGTCAGTCAGCAATAGTGCAAGTTCCACCACTTAAAAAGATGAGAGGCGTCTGTAATTTACATCATAGGTAGACCTGAACTATGGGAGACAAACTGAGAAAAAAAAATCCAGATAATCACATTGTCTGTTTTTTTATCATTTTATTTGCATATTATGGTGGAAAATAAGTATCTGACTTTGTGTCCGATGCATTTGTTCTATGCATGCACTCGGCTCATATTTATTAGGTCAGGGGCAGGCAATCACTAAGATCTCACCTTAAGAGATCACCCCAACTTTCTAACTCTGGGCTATTCAAGGGCTTACATTTTACTTTTTGATTTTAGGGGCACATGCCTTTTTTAATGTATACCATAATCGCAGATTTTGGATATGATTTGCCTTGCAGTATATGTAGGTAAAAACAATGCTACATTTCACTACATAGTTTAATCTGTAGAGGAATAGTTAGGAGGGTCATACTGCTTTTGTAATGGGAGTGGGTGGGGCAGACAGACACAGAACAGGACACTGTTCAATGCAACGGGAAAAAAAAGTTCCTGGAGAGCAAGACACTGGGTGACAGGTCACTTACTCTGCTCGCAGTGTTTGCCTGTGAATCCTGTTCTACATGTGCACTGCCCAGTGATGTGGTCACAGTCGGCTCCATTATGGCACTGACAGACATTGGCACAGTCCTTTCCATAAAATGCTGATGGGCACCCTGCAGAATCAGAATAGCATCACAAACACTGGGCAGCAGACAGGGGGCGACCTCATCTCTATTAACACCAATGGTTCAGACTAATATCACACGAGACCTCCAATCACATTAACAGTATTACTGCTGGATTCATTGTAAATACATAGAACACCTTCTTCATGGACATGCATTGGTGTTATAGAAAGACATATTTGTTTTATTTTTAGTTGTTGTATACAAGAGCATCATTTCAACTGAACAGCAGACCAGACCAAGTCGTCAACTTGATATTTTCTATTTGTTTCTGCTCAAAGTCAAGAAATCACAGACAACATTTTTGATGAACACATTGGAAAACCATGAGCCATAAAGAGTATGGCCTCGATTCATCATTTGCAGATTCATTTTAATTCACTTTTCTTGTGGTAATCATTAACGTTTTAAAAAAAAGAGCTTAAGTCCTGTCATTAACCATTTTTTCTAGACTTTTTGAGCAAAAGTCACATCTTTTTCAAATCTTTGAAAAAGATGCAACTTTTGAAGAACGACACCAAGGGGAGTGAAGGAAAGTTGCGACAAATTTTGCAACTTTTTAAAAAGTGGCAATTAATAAGAGCAAAAACATCTGAAATCACTAAACTCTGCCATAAAGCAGAAAGAAACAGGCAAGCACAAATAAAATAAACTTAAAAAAAGAGAAAACAATGATTTCGGTGCACACATAAAAAAAGTTGCAAAATACAAAAAATGGGACAAAAATAAGTGGAAAAGCAATGATGAAGCGGGGTTATAAGTACTGTTCAATGTGCCTACAAACTACAAAACTGATATGAAGACATTTGTTGCTTTCAGTGTGACCTGTAACATAATGATAATTACGATCAGTCATCTGTACATGTTACACCAGCTTCACAAAAAACATAGACATCACATTTTTTTTACAGACACTGGAAAAAAGTACTTAGTTTTTCCGAACTGTCCAAGACTTTCTGGATGGTTGACCACTCAAAGACCAGATCAGATTCCCTTTATCTTTTCATATACCGTATTTAAATTAAAATGGAAATAAAGCCAGTGAAAAATAATAAAGGAGCAGAAAATACGCCAGTAGCTGAGTTTTCCTTTATTTTTCAGATGTTCACAATTGCAGATTTTTTTTTCTATGAAAGAAATTTGCTTTACTGGGGGAAACCAAATACAAACCCTACATGAGTTGTGACCCAGCAATTAAAAAAGTAAAATCTCTCTAGGTTAGTATAAATGTACCGCTGTGGCCAAATGTTTCGATACCATCACAAATATGGGTTTTCACTTTTGCTGTTGCAGTTTTTTTTAGTGGTTCTTTGTGTTAACTCTAGATTGTTATGAAGAATGATCAGATGAATTGCAAAAAATGTAAAACCATTCCTCACCATGAAAATTAACGTAATTACACAAAAACAATTCCACTGAATTTCAGCTTTGATGAGTAGTGATTAGTGATGAACGAGTGTACTCATTGCTTGGGTTTTCCCGAGCACACTCGGGTGACCTCCAAGTATTTGTAACTGCTCGGAGATTTAGTTTTCATCGCGGCAGCAGAATGATTTACAGCTACTAGCCAGGCTGAGTACATGTTTGGGTTGCCTGGTTGCTAGGGAATCCCCACATGTAATCAAGCTGGCTAGTAGCTGTAAATCTTTCAGCTGGGGCGATGAAAACGAAATCTCCAAGCAGTCATAAATACTCGGAGGTCACCTGAGCGTGCTTGGGAAAACCCGAGCAACGAGGACACTCGCTCATCACTAGTAGAGATAAGTAGGCGTGCTCGCCACTACTTGATTGAGCATTGGGTACGCTTGGTACTCAATGGAGTATCGCGGGACTCGAGTGCCATGCTCGAGTCCCACCCCCAGCATGTTTCACAGCAGTTAGACAGCCAAATAGAAATGCGGGTATTGCCTGCTACACACAGTGATGCTGTAGTCTTGTTGGCTACTGCCACTACTGTGACTCACCGGCCACATCGTGTCTTATATAAAACCCAGTGATGCGATGCTCGGCACACTCTCCTTGGAAGGCAGTTCAGGGAGAGTTGAACTAGGAGGGAGAGCTTAGATTACAGCAGGGGAAAACGACTGGGAGGGAGATGTCACTCCAGCGCTGCTGCTGATGAATCCACAATGGTTTCCAACGGATAAAAATTTAGTAATAAAACAGATTTACAGGTCAACGCATTTCAAGGTCGTGCAGGACTTCATCAGGATAGAAACCTAGATTACAGCAGGCATATAGGTAGTGTTTAATTGCTATTGCAGTACTTGCATAACGCCGCTCTACCATTAAAACAAAAGTCCTTTTCAGGGTTACAGACTGTCCTTTCTCTAGTAAAACTGCTGTTACCTGCATTGAGTGTAGGGATAGCTGGTGAAGGAGGAATAGTTTGAGATTAGAGGCATATAGGTAGGGTTTATTGCCTTATAGTCCTTCTATAGGTATATAGCAGCTTCAACCAAAAAACAAAAGTCCTTTTCAGGGGTATAATTTTCTTTTCCCTATTAATACCGGAAAGTTTGCAGGCATACAATACCGTTCAAAAGTTTAGGGTCACTTAGAAATTTCCTTATTTTTGAAGGAAAAGCACAGTTTTTTCCAATGAAGCTAACATTAAATGATTCATAAATACACTCTATACATTGTTAATGTGGTAAATGACTATTCTAGCTGCAATCGTCTGGTTTGTAATGCAATATCTTCATAGGTGTATAGAGGCCCATTTCCAACAACCATCACTCCAGTGTTCTTATGGTACTTTGTGTTTGCTAACTGTGTAAGAAGGCTAATGGATGGTTGGAATACCCTTGAAAACCCTTGTTCAAGTATATTAGCACAGCTGAAAACAGTTTGGCTGATTAGAGAACCTATAAACCTAACCTTCCTTTGAGCTAGTTGAAAATCTGGAGCATTACATTTGTTGGTTCCATTAAACTCTCTAAATAGCCAGAAAAAAAGAACTTTCATGTGAAACTCGACAGTCTATTCTCGTTCTTAGAAATGAAGGCTATTCCATGTGAGAAATTGCCAAGAAACTGAAGATTTCCCACAACGGTGTGTACTACTCCCGTCAGAGCAGAGCACAAACAGGCTCTAACCAGAGTAGAAAGAGAAGTGGGAGGCCCCGCTGCACAACTGAGCAACAAGACAAGTACATTAGAGTCTGTAGTTTGAGAAATCGACGCCTCACAGGTCCTCAACTGGCAGCTTCATTAAATAGTACATGCAAAACGCCAGTGTCAATGTCTACAGTGAAGAGGCGACTCCGGGATGATGGCCTTCAGGGCAGAGTGGCAAATAAAAAGCCATATCTGAGACTGGCTAATAAAAGGAAAAGATTATTATGGGCAAAAGAACACAGACATTAGACAGAGGAAGATTGAAAAAAAGTGTTATGGACAGACGATTCCAAGTTTGAGGTGTTTGGATCATACAGAAGAACATTTGTGAGACGCAGAACAACTGAAAAGATGATGGAAGAGTGCCTGACGCCATTTGTCATGATGGAGGTAATGTGATGGTCTGGGGTTGCTTTGGTGCTGGTAAAGTGGGAGATTTGTGCAAGGTAAAAGGGATTTTGAATAAGGAAGGCTATCACTCCATTTTGCAACGCAATGCCATACCTGTGGACAGCGCTTGATTGGAGCCAACTTCATCCTACAACAGGACAATGACCCAAAGCACACCTCCAAAATTATGCAAGAACTATTTAGGGAAGAAGCAGGCAGCTGGTATTCTGTTATAGAGTGGCCAGCACAGTCACCAGATCTCAACCCTATTGAGCTGTTGTGGGAGCAGCTTGACCGTATGGTACGCAAAAAGTGCCCATCAAGCCAAACCGACTTGTGGGAGAGGCTTCTGGAAGCATGAGGTGATATTTCTCCAGATTACCTCAGCAAATTAACTGCTAGAATGCCAAAGGTCTCCAATGCTGTAATTGCTGCAAAGGGAGCATTCTTTTACGAAAGCAAAGTTTGAAGGAGAAAATTATTATTTCAAATAAAAATCTTTTTTTCGAACCTTGTCAATGTCTGGACTCGATTTTCAATTCATTTGGCAACTCATTTGATTAATAAAAGTATGAGTTTTCATGGAAAACACAATATTGTCAGGGTGACCCTAAGCTTTTGAATGGTAGTGTATATTATATACTTAATTTAAAATGCGCACGGCGTGTGGTAAGGGATGGGTAAGTGGGCATGCTGCTGATGGTGCATGCAGAGGCCAAGGCCATAGGCCCAAACTTTTCAACCCCACCGGATGACAGCAGCAGAACATAAAGCCAATTCAAATGTTCCTTTTTTTCTTGTGTATTCCCATGCACCCAGAAAAAGGGTATATGGCTCATGGTTTCTTTTTTTTTTTGTTTCACGCTGCAAACTTTTAAAGGGTCATCATACAGCCCTCACTTATAATTTTTAGAGGGTCATCAGGGGCCCTCTACCAAACTTTTAGAAGTTCATCATGTGGCCCTCACTCCAAATTTTTAGGCGGTCATCATACCGCACCTACTCATAATTTTCAGAGGGTCATTAGGAGGCCATCACTCACAATTTGTAGAGGGTTATCATGCGGCTTGATTCAAAATGGGACTGATGCTTAAAATCATTATCTTTTTCTGTAATCTATGGTTACCTCCAAGAAAACACTTGCAGTCATTGTTTTGCATGAAAAGGGCTTTACAGCCAAGGGCATAGAAGCAAGATTGTAAAATTGCCCCAAAACCAACCCTTATTAGATAATCAACAGCTTTAAAGAGAAGGTAAATGCTGCGAAGATGGCTTTAGGGTGCCTAAGAAAGTTGGGCAAGTGCCAGAACTGTCTCCTAAATAGGATTCAACTAGAGAAACAATTCAACAGTAGTGTGTAGTGGAGAGCTTGCTAAGGAACAACCTCAAGCAGGTTTCAAAAAGGTGAGCAAAGAAGCCACTTCTCCCCAATAAAAACATCAAGTATAGAATTAAATAATTGGACTGCAAAGGACTGGGGTAAAGTTATTTTCTCTGATGGAGCCGCCTTGGACTGCAGAGGACTGGGGTAAAGTTATTTTCTCTGATGGAGCCGCCTTCAAACTGTTTGGAACATCTTGAAGAATGAATGTCATAACAGTAAAACATCCTGAGACCATTGATCACTCAGCTGTCTCTAAGTTTCTATTTCTCACTTCCTCTTACGGCCTTGCCCAATGATCTTCTGCAGCCACTCATAAACATGGTTACACTGGACCTCATCTTCACCCGCCTCTGTTCCCTATCTAACCTCTCTAACTCACCTCTCCTTCTTTCTGACCACAACCTAATAACATTCTCTTCCCTCTGCTCTCTAGATGCACAATCCCCAATTCACAAATTTGCACACTCTAGCTGAAATCTCAAACTCCTAAGCCTACACTCACTCTCTGAGTTCCTTTTCCCTCTTAAATACATAACTTCCTTACCACGTCGCCAAGTCGATATTGAATGCTTGGCGGTCTGGGGGTGGTATTGGACTTACTGAGGGTCTACTATTGGGGAATACCACCACAGACTACGGATTCCTCCACACAACCCTCAATAGTGTCATGGTGACTTTCCTAGGCCTGATAAAGAATCAAAACGTTGAATTGCTAATTGCCACCTTATGTCAAAAAACTAAAAAGTAATGGGAATTGGTTGTGAAAAGGAACCAATAAAATCATTTAAACACAATTGTGGTTGTTGGTGTGTGGCTTCTCTTTAAAGGGAACCTGTCACCAGGTTTGGCCGATAAGAGATACGGACATGACCTTTCAGGGCTGATATACAGCATTCTATAATAATGCTGTATATCTGCCCCCAACCCGACCTGCAAAAGAAGAAAAATAACTTTCATTATACTCAGGCGGTCCAGTCTGAAGGGCGTCGCTCTTCTTGGTCCGGCGCCTCCCTTCTTGCGATGCTTCCCTCCTGCTTGCTTCGTGTGGATTACATGTTTCCTCGGCACCATGCTCCTGCACAGACGTACTTCTCTGTCCTGTTGAGGGCAGAGCAAAGTACTGCAGTGCGCAGGTGCCGGGAAAGGTCAAAGAGCCCCGACGCATGCGCACTGCAGTACTTTACTCTGCCCTTGACAGGACAGAGAAGTATGCCTGCGCAGGAGCGCTGTGCTGGGAGACTGTGTGGATGACAAAGGGACGCATCATCCACATGAAGCAAGCAGGAGGGCGGGGATGGTAAGAAGATGGGAGGCACCGGACCAAGACCAGCGACCCCCAACGGACCGGACCGCCCCGCAGGTGAGTATAATAAAAGTTATTTTTCTTCTTTTACAGGTCAGGTTGGGGGCAGATATACAGCATTATGGAATGCTTTATATCAGCCCTGAAAGGTGATGGCTGTAACTCGTATCAGCCAAACCTGGTGACAGGTTCCCTTTAAGACTTTACAGTATAGAGGAATTGAGGGTATGTGCACATATTAAGTGTTTGGTGCAGAAATTTGTGCACTGTATCTGCATTTCATACCAGAAAAAACGCAGTAGCAAAAATGCACATTTTTGCTGCATTTTTTTTGCTTGCGTTTTTGGTGCAGATTTTCCCCACACAATAGTATGGGTGAAATCTCTAGCAAAAACACTGAAAGAATTGACATGCTGCAGAATTAATTCTGCACTAGGGTTTTGCGAAACAGATCGGACAAATTCAAAAATCGCCGACTTTCGGCAAAGTCGGGTTTCATGAAACCCGACCCGATCCTAGTGTGGGATCGGCCATGAGGTCGGCGATCTTCACGCCAAAGACGCGTTTCATATGACGCGTTCAGCACTATTTTTCAGCCAATGAAGGAGGACGCAGAGTGTGGGCAGCGTGATGACATAGGTCTCGGTCCCCACCATCTTAGAGAAGGGCATGACAGTGATTGGCTTGCTTTCTGCGGCGTCACAGGCGGTATAAAGGGGCGTGCACGCCGACCGCCATCTTACTTCTGCCGATCTTAGCATAGGGAGAGGTTGCTGCAGCTTCATCAGAAGAAGGGATATAATTAGGGAGGGAAGATTAACCCCCAAACTGCTTGTGCTGTAGCGATTTCCACTGTCCAACACCACCTTTTTTATGCAGGGACAGTGGAGGCTAGATTTTTGTGCATCAGCTCTGTAGCTTATTAGGCTGCCTTATAAGGCTCCCTGATAGCTGCATTGCTGTTTGCACGCTGCTGTGCAAACCAACTGCTTTTTTAAAAGCAAAAATCCTGTTGCTCCTTTCTGCACAGTTATCTTGTATATTTGTCCACACTTTTGTGTGCAGCAGTCCTTTTTATTGCTGCCATACTTGTCCTGAGATCATTGTAGGGAGATTGAAATTGTACTACAGTCCTTGTATTTTTTCATATATCAGCCAGCCACTTTCTGCCACTTACATTGTGTTGTTTTATGCACAGGGCCTGAGTTTTGGTTCAGTCTCCCCCCAAAAAAGGGAGATTTAAATTCTCAACAAGTTTATATACACCTTCTACCTTGTTTTACAGTACCATATAACGGTTGTTATTTTGGTTAGATTTTCCAAAAAATGAGGAAGTCTGGTGGAAGAGACCGTGGGCGGTGGTTGCCAGCTGGTACTGATGGTGGTGGTAGTGCATCTGGTGGTAGTGGCAAAAGCACAATAGCACCTAAGGCTGGAGGTGTTGAGCCAGCGTCATCGTCTGGCTACACAAAATGTTGATGATCTAACCTTCATTAAAATCAACCAATCATGGATTTCAAATTATTTTGCCCCACCTTCCCCTGCTGACACGTAGCTTGCCTGAAAAATGTCTTGCTTTTGGCCTCCTCTTACTGACTTCTCCAATTCCTCCATTTGCAGCTGCTGAATGTCCACCATGGGCCATTTTTATACCTCCCTAAATGGGCTAACTCCCCCCACAGGGCCGTGGTCACCACCTGGCGCAAGCACTCGTGCGAGTGCCGTTTGCCAGGACAGGTGGGTGGGCCCACTCTTGGGCGACGGCACTGGCACAGGGTCCCTCATAGTACAATGAAGTGTCTCTGACGGTGGTGGTGCACAACCAACGTCAGACACACCATCGTAATATGAGGGGCCCTGTGCCAGTACTGCCGCCCACGAGAGTGTTCCCCCCAGCTCGAACAGTGCTCTACCACTTGCAATACTTACCTCTCCATGCTCCACCACTGTGTAGTCTGTGCTGTTAAATCCTTCAATGGCACTGCCAAAACAAATTTGTTGAAATGATAGATGATAGTTAAAATATACAGGGGCCCTAGCCTCCATTTAGACCAGTTAATACTTTGCGGCTACTACCACTGTCTGCTACTCAGCAGAGGAGCCCACCCCTGTACCTAGCTATGCCACCTGTTTATTTATGAACAATTTTTTGGCAGACATTTAGCCTACTTTATTACTAGGGCCTACTAACTGTGTCTGCCGCTCATTACAGTTGTCCTCCACTGAACAAAGCCATGCCGCCTGTTTAGTCCTGTTACCAATTTTGAACTGCATTTAGCCTACTTAATTATTTGGACCTACTAACTGTGTCTGCCCCTCATTACAGTTGTCCTCCACTAAACAAAGCAATGCCGCCTGTTTAGTCCTGTTACCAATTTTGATCTGCATTTAGCCTACTTAATTATTTGGGCCTACTAACTGTGTCTGCCGCTCATTACAGTTGTCCTCCACTGAACAAAGCAATGCCGCCTGTTTAGTCCTGTTACCAATTTTGAACTGCATTTAGCCTACTTAATTATTTGGGCCTACTAACTGTGTCTGCCCCTCATTACAGTTGTCCTCCACTGAACAAAGCAATGCTGCCAGTTTAGTCCTGTTACCAATTTTTAACTGCATTTAGCCCACTTTATTATTTGGGCCTACTAACTGTGTCTGCCACTTCTTACAGTTGTCCTATGCTGAACAAAGCAATGCCGCCTGTTTAGTCCTGTTACCAATTTTGAACTGCATTTAGCCTACTTTATTATTTGGGCCTATATTTGTGTTTCCTCCTCATCCTGCCCATTGCCCAGCCACTGCTAGATGAGTCTGCTGGTACATTAACCCAGACCACTACATTCCCCTTGCACTCTACACAGCCAGAATCTGACCCTGCTGAAAGTCAGGTTCCCCTTCCCGCATACTATACCACCTTACACGGGGACAAAGAGGAAGGTGCAGATGAAAGTGCAGGTTCCTTCATCAGGTGGGGGGCATACTCGTTGGCGACGTCACTGGCACAGGGCCCCTCATAGTACGCAAAAGTGTCTCTGCCAGTGGGAGGCGCCACCCGCTGTCAAACACACCACTGTACTATGAGGGGCCCTGTGCCAGTGCCAACGAGTGGGCCCCCCCTGCTTGCTCAGGATCACAGCACTGGCAAAGCTGAAATACTTAACTCTCCCTGCTCCACCGCCGTGACGTATTCCGTGTTTCCTGGGCCCACGAAAATCTTGAGCCAGCCCTACCCCCCCACAACTTTAGCCAAATGAACCCCAGTTTTCAATGCCTAACTATTATTATAAAGTAAATTAAGATTGACAAGCTTCAGTAATAAGAATTGATGTTTTTGGCATTAAAATGGGCACTGTGGGTGTTTTCCTGTCCTCCACTCACTGCCGACTTTGATTCCCCATTGACTTGTATTGGGTTTCGTGTTTCAGTCGGCCCCCGACTTTACGCAATAATCGTCGCGAAACCCGACTTGATCCGAAAAAAGTAAAAGTCGCTCAACTCTATTCTGCACCAAATCTGCAAGGAAAAAATAAGCAACGTGTGCATGAGACCTCAGGATTCTCACTCACTTTTTTGGCATCAGGAAACCCTTCAGGTTTTGTGACAAATCTGCACTGAAAACGCAGAAAAAATGGAACTTGCACACAGTCTAAGGCCACGTTCTCATGGTCAGTATTTGGTCAGTATTTTACATCAGTATTTGTAAGCCAAAACCAGGAGTGGAACAATCAAATAATAAAAACACGTCACCACTTCTGCATTTATCACCCACTCCTGATTTTAACTTACAAATACTGATGTAAAATACTGACCAAATACTGAACATGTGAACATGGCCTATGGAGCACAGTGGTCCGCTCTAGAAGAACTAGCAGCCTTCCAAATATTTAGCTTTATTTTTGGCTAGGTTATGCAACCCACTTTGTTCTATTAGCCTCAAAACTTTTGGTCACGACTGTATAATAGATTAAATGTGCATTTACAGCTGCCAATCCACCTCTTAAATGTTTAGACAAGCTGACAAACATTGTATGGACACAGAAAAATCATTAATATAATTATTCAGTGCATATAGAAAATAATGTATTGGCAGCACATCTCCTGTTTACACAGGACGACGTGCTGTCGAGAATGTTCATTTTTAAGCTTGCTAAGAAATCATCACACTTGACAAACCACTGTTTTGCTTGCTTGTTGGGTGATTTCTGTCATAATGGGACAACAATTAAGAAACAAGTGTTCCTAGAAACTCTTTGTCCCCAATAATCGGTCTATCTAAATGGGCCTTAAAGGGTTTGTTGGTGAAAACAAGTATGTGTTGATCGAGGGGTGGGTCTAACCTCTGGGACCCACAGCAATCGGTAGGGTGGGGAACATTTATCACTGTTAGGCTGGGGTCACACATGGCGTAAGAAAATACGCCACGTATTATACGTCCGTACTACGGCCGTAATACGGAGAAATGTCCCCAAAATATTGATCCGTAGTCAGGGTGTTTCAGCGTATTTTGCGCATGGCATCCTCCGTATGTAATCCGTATGGCATCCGTACTGCGAGATTTTCGCGCAGGCTTGCAAAACCGACATCTAATGGATTTATGTGCTCAAATGTTAGGGAAAACATATATACAGTATATATATATATATATATGTCATTGAGACACATATATATATATTCTGTATTTAGATTTCATTCAGCACGATATCTGTGAACAGCCGCTAATTCAATTGCCGGCTTTTCATTTCTCCTGCACAAACCCGACAGGATATGAGACATGGTTTACATACAGTAAACCATCTCATATCCCCTTTTTTTTTGCATATTCCACATTACTAATGTTAGTAGTGTGTATGTGCAAAATTTCAGCGCTGTAGCTGCTGAAATCAAGGGTTAAATGGCGGAAAAAATTGGCGTGGGCTCCCGCGCAATTTTCTCCGCCAGAGCGGTAAAGCCAGTGACTGAGGGCAGATATTAATAGCCAGGAGAGGGTCCATGGTTATTGGCCCCCCCGTGGCTACAAACATCTGCCCCCAGCCACCCCAGAAAAGGCACATCTGGAAGATGCGCCTATTCTGGCACTTGGCCACTCTCTTCCCACTCCCTGTAGCGGTGGGATATGGGGTAATGAAGGGTTAATGCCACCTTGCTATTGTAAGGTGACATTAAGCCAGATTAATAATGGAGAGGCGTCAATTATGACACCTATCCATTATTAATCCAATTGTAGGAAAGGGTTAAAAAACACACACACACATGATTACAAAGTAGTTTAATGAAATAAACACAGCGGTTGTTGTAATAATTTATTGTTCTCCCATTCCATTTCCAGGACCTCGCTTGGCAACATAATAAACGCACAAGATACATACCTTCTGCTGTCAGATCTCGTCCCACGAAGTAATCCATCTGAAGGGGTTAACTAATATTACAGGCAGGAGCCCTGCAAATGCAGCTGTGCTCCGTGCTTGTAATCCCCGGGGAATGAATGAAATGTAGGTCATTGACCTACATTTCCTTCAGTCGCGGTGATGCGCCCCCTGGTGGATGTCCTCATATGACCTGGAGCGTGGGAAAAAGTTCCCAGGCTGCAGTTCATGAGAACATCCAGCAGGGGCGCATCACCGCGACTGAAGGAAATGTAGGTCAATGACCTACATTTCATTCATTCGCTGGGGATTACAGGCAGGGAGCACAGCTGCATTTGCAGGGCTCCTGCCTGTAATATTAGTTAACCCCTTCAGATGGATTACTTCGTGGGACGAGATCTGACAGCAGAAGGTATGTATCTTGTGCGTTTATTATGTTGCCAAGCGAGGTCCTGGAAATGGAATGGGAGAACAATAAATTATTACAACAACCGCTGTGTTTATTTCATTAAACTACTTTGTAATCGTGTGTGTGTGTTTTTTAACCCTTTCCTACAATTGGATTAATAATGGATAGGTGTCATAATTGACGCCTCTCCATTATTAATCTGGCTTAATGTCACCTTACAATAGCAAGGTGGCATTAACCCTTCATTACCCCATATCCCACCGCTACAGGGAGTGGGAAGAGAGTGGCCAAGTGCCAGAATAGGCGCATCTTCCAGATGTGCCTTTTCTGGGGTGGCTGGGGGCAGATGTTTTTAGCCACGGGGGGGCCAAAAACCATGGACCCTCTCCTGGCTATTAATATCTGCCCTCAGTCACTGGCTTTACCGCTCTGGCGGAGAAAATTGCGCGGGAGCCCACGCCAATTTTTTCCGCCATTTAACCCTTTATTTCAGCAGCTACAGCGCTGAAATTTTGCACATACACACTACTAACATTAGTAGTGTGGAATATGCAACAAAAAAGGGGATATGAGATGGTTTACTGTATGAAAACCATGTCTCATATCCTGTCGGGTTTGTGCAGGAGAAATGAAAAGCCGGCAATTGAATTACCGACTTTTCACTAACAGCGCTGCGTATTTCTCGCAAGTCACACTGCAGGTCCGTGTGGAATCCGTATTTTTCGCGCCCCCATAGACTTTCATTGGCGTATTATTTGCGCAGTACGCTGACAAACGCAGCATGCTGCGATTTTGTACGGCCGTAGAAAGCCGTATAATACTGAACCGTAATATACGGCTAATAGGAGCAGCCCCATTGAGAATAATTGTGCCGTATGTAATGCGAGTTTTACGGACGTAGTTTCTGCGCTCTTACGTCCGTAAAACTCGCATGTGTGACCCCAGCCTTATAATGGAGATGTAGTGTTCACGCTTGACTGCTGCACTATTCATTCCCTATGGGGCTGCTGAGTGCTGTGCTTGACTGCTCCATAGAGGATAAATGGAGTGGCAGTCAGGCGATATAAGTGCCCTGTCGGGGACAAAAAAAACAAAAAAGGGAAAAAAGCCGTAGTATTACAACTTATGCCACCAAACAGAAAACAATCCAGACAATACAGTAATAGCTTTGTCATCAATTTCTCACCAGCGTTTTTCTACTACAAGACAGAATCATGACAGTAGAGGCCTTATAAGGGAGATCACAATTACAGGCTGACAATATATCTGGCAATTTAACAGAGGGGAGTTATCTTAATTTTAATTTTTAGAAAAAAAAAATCACTTTCTTTTTAAAATGACCAAGGAATAAAAACACATTAGCCAGCTAAGTCCTGATGGTCTGTACCCACAGCTTGACTACTACATTAAAGGGGTGGTCCAAAACGAACACTGATTTAATCCTAAATGTGTCTATTTAATGTAATAATCTAATTGCTTTTCTAATACACTTTAATTAAGAATTCCCTACTGTTTCCTCTCTACACTTCCATTTTGATGACGCTTAATTTAAGAACCCACAGTGCATGCTGGGATACTCAAATGAGTTGTCATCAGGTGGCAAAAAGCTGTGATCACTGCCCCCGCCTCTGTGCCCACCCTGAAAAGAAGCGTCATCAGTGATGTCCGTTTCATGGGTTGGGCTAGTCCCTGCTGTACTGAGCATGTGTCAGTTGTCAATTCTGATGTCGCTCAGTAGGATCTTGTCACTCTGCAATATTCTTTTTAATGGACAGTGACAGTGCGCTCCCTCGGCTCTGATCAGAAGTGACGAGCTGGCAAGAGAGCGCACTGTCAATGTGCATTGTAAGAAGAAAACCTGGTGAGCAGGAAAAACAGAGAACAGTCTAGCCAAAACCAACATCACTTTGGATACCTTTGGAGTGGAGGGGGGGGATTATCTGATAGTGTTTATTACTATACCACACACCAACTTAGAACATTATAGACATACATAGGCCTCAATCAGACTTCCATTTTTTTCATGTTTTTAAAAATGGACAACACATGGATGCTTCTAGCTGGTGGTGGGGAAGTAGCTGTACTGAGTGTGTGTATCTTAGGTGAACATAAACTGTCTAATATAGCATTGTCACCAACTACTTGTGTGCATAAAACCACTGCCAAATTGTTACACAGGGCGTTAATAGCTATCAAAAGATGTCACTCTCTGAAATCAGTCTTGGAACATGGAGTAAAAGAATGATTTTGAGAGTTGTGCAGTCTGGCACTACAGTCCAGTTTCAAGGACACCTGATGGATGGGCAGCAACGATGTCACTGGAGCAGGATAGTGATGGCTGGACTGCAAGACTCTGGGAGACACTGGGCAACCCCTTTTAGCTCTTTACTGGTAGCACACACTATTTTGTTACACATTTTTTCATTTACGCTCCAAGACTTATTTAAAATAGAACGTCTTTAAAAAGCGATTGCCATCCTGTATAACACTATAGTGAAAATTGAAGGGTGACATATTTGATGAGAGCTTCCCTTACGTGTGCAAACACTTACCAAAGTTTTATCAAATTTCTCCCATTCACTCCTCTGACAGCCTTCTCACATAGTAGTTTTCACACTGCTCTACGAAATTCTAGTACAATGGAACTTGTTGTGAAGCAGCTACCTGAAGATGTTTGGTGCACTTTCTGCCAGTATTATTATATGTGAGGATATGTCATCAATATTTAAAGGGATTGCCCAGGTTTGGCACAAAAGTCTGCAAACACTCTGTATCACTTCAAACTTGTAAATCCTCACAGTACGCATTGCAAAAACTGTCATGGTTTCCTGGTGCCGGCAGCAAGACTGGGCGGTCAGGTGACTACAAGTATGCAATATGCATACTTCAGATTAGATGTCTAGTTGGAATGTGGCAGGGAGCATACAGCATGACAGTGTGAGGATTCACAAGTCTGCAGTCACATAAAGTCACTGCAGACTTTCGTGCCAAATCTGGACAACCCCTTTAACGGAAATCTGTCACCAGTTGTTGTTGACCTGCAGGTTAATGGCACTATTAACCTGTCCTATGCCTGCACTTAGCTGAGCACTGCAGAAAGAAAATTAACTTTATTCCCCCAGCAGTATTATGGGTTCAATCACGGGGTCAGCTCCAGCAGCTGTAACCGTACCCTCGACCCTGATTAACACTGGTTCTGCATTGGGGGGGCGGCTGTCAGTCACAGCAGCGGTGGCACCAGCAAACCCGCGCTGGTGCCGCCACCGTGACTGAAACTGGAACGCTGCCGGGAGGAATAAAGTTAATTTTCTCCCAGCAGCGTTGGGCTAAGTGCGGGCGCCGGGCGGGATAACAACGCTATTAACCCCATACCTGCAGATTTATAGCGTTTCTTTCTGGTGACAGGTTCCTTTTAAGTCTTAAAATGAACCCTATAAAAAGGACCTGTCAGCATTCCTGATTTGTCTGTTTTAGTAAATCCTTGCATTACTAATTCTGGATAATCTTTTCTTCTGGCTTTATGTTGTACTGTTATTCCTGCTGTAAATGTATGAATAAATTGCAACTGGGTGTTTTCATCACTATACAGCCTGACACTGCCATCATTGATTGGACAATATCAGATTACCTAAGACACCCCTCCCAAGTGATGCTAATTTATTCATACTTTTCACAGAGGAGAAAGTGATTCAGAATTATCCAGATATTTCACAGGGAATGTGATTAATTACTAAAGAAGTCGGGAGTAGTGTCAGGAGCTCTGAGTGGCTGTGGCCACCACTAGGAGGAGCCCACTGTATATTGCTCTGTTACGTCTGCTAAGTCGGGAGTAGTGTCTGGAGCTCTGAGTGGCTGTGGCCACCACTAGGAGGAGCCCACTGTATATTGCTCTGTTACGCAGTTCAGGGTGTGAACAGTATGCAGTAAGTTAGTAGTCCCTCATGCCTTCTGGTGGCCACGTGCCGACAGACTTTTATTATTTAAACAAGAGGTCTCCGCAATATTTCTTCTGTAATCCCTCCTATATATTTAATGCAAATGTATAAAATACTTACCGATTGAAGAATTTCCCAGTTACCAGTCCGCTCTTGGCCCGCATGATATGAAAACAGCCTTGACGGATCACACAGGGGTTTATGTGTGGAGCAGAAGTCGCTTTCTCAATTCAAGTCTATGAAGACTCATTTTAGGTTCTCATACACTTACATTGGAAAAGAAGAGAAGACCCTTAGGGCTTCTTTTCACTTGCGAGACATACGGCTGAGTCTTGCAGGTTAAGACCCTCATCTGGCGCCGGCACTTGGGAGCGGAGCGTGCAGCTCCATGTGTTGCTATGCGGCCGCACGCTCCGCTCTGGAGTGCCGGTGCCAGAAGAGGGTTTTAACCTGCGAGACACGGACGTATGTCTCACAAGTGAAAAGGAGCCCTTAGAGTGTGAAATGGCAATGGGGTCACGTGGGCCAAAAGAGGACTGGAAGCCAGGGAAGAAGCAGATCAATGAGCATTTTAATACACTAAGGGCTCATACAGACGTCCGTGAATCTCGGTCTATTGACAGAGCGCAATACACGGACTATCCACAGATCTCCCAACCTGAGCGTGATGGCTGGTTTGGAGACCCGCGACCAGTCCGTGCATTATGGTCTGTGATCAAACCGAGATCCATGGATGTCTGCGCGAGTTCTTACAGTACAATACATACATAATAAGGAGGGGCTAGGTAAGAAAAAATATTACTGAGACATCTTCTTATATGCTAGGTCTAGGTAGGGCATTTGGAGCACGGAAACATAACCCAAAATGATATTAAAGGGCAGGCTGTCACTTTATGTACCTTTTACATTGTTGGAGATGATACAGATTATGTGTTTAGATTTCCTAATACAGTAATGTGTCCGACCACATTAGAGAGAACCGATCAGCACTTTTTTGTTTAAACAAATAAGTTGTAATTTTAAAGGATTACAAGCACCTATACAGAAATACCACTACTTGCATATGTGAACATGTACTGGCAAGCTCCCGTTAAGGCTGTGCTCACACATTGCTGTCACTTTGGGATTTTTTTTGCTGTAACTGAGGCAAACATACATAGTTTTTCAATAATTAAAAAAAAAATGCAGCGAAAATGTGGTTTTATCATGATCCCAACCTAAAAAGCTTATCACAATCGCAGCTTGGGAGAGGGCGACTGATAACGAGCTTAATGGCTTTTTCCAATAGTAAGAATTGTGAATGCTGATCCGAAGCCACAGTGAGATGCAGATACATGCACAGATGCCATCCAAGTGCTGTCTGTATTTTACTGCTTAATGGATAGGAGAAGCAAGACTTTTTTTTCATAGAAGTAAAATGAATGCAACAAGGATTGTAAAACCTGAAATACAGAGCGAAAATGGATCCAGCACACTGGAAAAAAAAAACCATGAAACGTATTTCACATTTGCGGAAAAAAGGATGTGAAATCGGCCTAATGGATAGAAGATTGAAAGTCTTCATTACCAGGCTGATGATAAAATTGGACCCACAGACCTATAATGGATGAAAACCGAACAAGTCCTCATGCCTAAAAAAACACAATGAGGTTTTGACAGTGGGAAAATGCCCTAGATACACATGTAATCCACAAATTACTATATCAATAAAGTTTTATCATTGCCAAGTAGCAAAAAGTATCCAAAAAAGGCAATTTTCTTGAAAACACGACACACCAAAAAGACAAAAAATGCAGATGGAAAAATATGATAAAGAAGCATGTTAAAAATGCACTCAAAACGCAATAAAAAAATGCAAGTAGCCTACTGTAGGTAATTACTACTTTTTTGATGTTGCAGATTTTGTGCAGTATTTCTGCACCAAATACTCATTGTGGGAACGTAGCCTAAAAGATTTCTATAAATCACATCCTTTTTGCTGAAACTGTAAGGCTATGTTCACACTTTGCGGGTTGTGCTGCGGATCCGCAGCGGATTTGCAGCTGCGGATCCGCAGCAGTTTTCCATGCAGGGTACAGTACAATGTTACCCTATGGAAAACAAAAACCGCTGTGCCCACTTTGCGTTTTTCCGCTTGAAAATCCGCGCGGATTTTCTGCGGAAAAAAAGAAGTAGCATGTCAATTTTTTCTGCGGATTCCGCAGCGGTTTTCCACCTGCACCAATAGGAAAGTGCAGCTGGAAACCCGCAGTGGAATCCGCAGTTGAAACCGCACAAAAAAACGCAGTGAAAGCCACCGCGGTTTTGCACTGCGGTTTTTCCAATTCCGCAGCTGAAAAATCCGCAGCAAAAAAAGGAACGTGTGAACAAGCCCTAAGGGTATGTGTCCACGTTCAGGATTGCATCAGGATTTGGTCAGGATTTTTCATCAGTATTTGTAAGCCAAAACCAGGAGTGGGTGATAAATACAGAAGTGATGCATATGTTTTTGTTATACTTTTCCTCTAATTGTTCCACTCCTGGTTTTGGCTTACAAATACTGATGAAAAATCCTGACCAAATCCTGATGCAATCCTGAACGTGGACACATACCCTAAGGGTATGTTTCCATAGTCAGTAAACGCTGCGGATTGGACGCTGCGTACAGCTGCAGCGTCCAATCCGCAGCGTCCAGATGTTACAGCACAGTGGAGGGGATTTTATGAAATCCCATCTCCATTATGGGTGCACGGACATGCGGCGCGTCTTTCTAGACCGCAGCATGTCTATTTATCTTGCGGAGACGCTCAGTCTCCGCAAGCTAGATATCACCGTCCTATGTATAGGATGCGGTGATTCCGCATGGTTCAATGAACACATGCGGAATCATTGCGCATACAAAAGCCGATAGCGTTTTGGATGGAGCTACGTCCAAAGCACTGCCAATCTGGACCGTGCAAACATACCCTAAGACGCTGCGTTTTTGAAGAAGCGAAAAAAAGCAGCATCAAAAACGTATCATGGCCACACAGCCTTAAAGGGGCTGTCCCGGACAATTAAATTTTTTTACTACGTGTCTAAGAACTAACAGGCAGGTAGTTGCTACCTACCTACTCTTACGCCCTGCACCGATCTCCACCAGCACAGAGCAGAGTGGAAGAGCGTGACTGCTGACATCATTCTCATTGACAGCCGGAAGTCACGCCTTGTCGACAGATCAGCGTTGGAGAGGAAACGCTGCTCTGCTGATGTTGAGCAGCTGAATCCCTGTGCTGAGTGGAACAGGCAGATAGTTGCCTTGACCACATCTCTCTGCATAAATTCAATTTTAATACTCACATTTTATCTCAAATGTTTAAGTCTCACCAGGACTCAAACTCATGTCTTTATGTTCTTAACACTAGCTATGAGCCTCAGCCCAAGATGAAAAAGATAGGAGAATTTGGTAACATTGAGATGTAATTCAGGCTGCGAACCCAGAATCACATTATGCATGTACATTGTTTATAGCAGTGTATTTATTTGTACTCATATACTGAGATGAAGAAAAAGTCAAGATTTTTTTGTTCGTTTAAAATTCTAAACATAATAAAAAGCAATTACAAAAATGTAATTTTATCTGTGAGTCTCCCCATGTCTCAACCCAGCATTACAGGCAGGAGATAAAGCTACTGAGCCACAAGCTCTAATGATGTCACTAGGAGAATTTGGTGCTCTTGATCTGTATTGCAGGCTCTGACTCCACAGGCAGATTATACTGAGACATAGAGATACTTCTGTAGATAGCAATGCATTTTTATGTTTCTGTATTTAAGAGGGAGAATAAAATATTTTTTTCTTCATATAAAATTACTAAAAAATAATGATAAATAATTACAACAATATCAGTTTTAATTTGCTTTTTTTTTAAAAAAAAAATAAACATTAACAAATAATCGTACTGACCCACACAACACAGCGATCAGATTAGAATCAGTAAATGACGTAAACAAAAATCGCGTAATTGATATTTTTTGAGGAGGACACATGCAGAAAACAAAAACACAGTATTTATGCAATGTGTGAACATGGCCTTACAGTCATCAAAAAGCCAGATGACATATAGTGAAGCTACATACAGATGAGAAATTTCTGGCTGCTACGACTGTGAATGAAGAAATGAATGAAAGAACAAAAAATAAATCCACAGGTTCCAATTAGAGATGAGCAGGACATGGAGATGACGTTGTGCCAGCCCTGCCTTATCAAAACCCACACAGGGGACACCGGATGGTAAGAGATCCGAGGCGTCCCGTCGAGCAGTCAGGTACCGCTGACCTGCACGCTGCACCGGAGTCCCATGAATCGATCCGCTCATCTCTAGTCCCAACGGTCCCGGATACAGCGGACAATCCCAGATTTGGGTCTGTGCCCTGCAGTTACAGGTGTCTGAATTTCTCTCACTACCACAGCTCAAAATTTGCCGTGGTGAGCTACATGCGATGCATGATTTGTCCTTCTTACTGTTCTTCAAAAGTTTGAAGGTATGGTAGTGTGCAGTATGGATCCTTTATAGTGTAAGATAAGTATAGAGTAGGATATGAGGTAGTGATCATGGAGTAAGATAGACTTAGTAGAGTACCGTAAGAGTAATATGCTTAATGTATAGCAATGTAATGTATGATATTGTGAAGACGATTTTGTTATCTAAAGAAGTTGATGACAGACTTGGTTAAAGTTCGGAACTAGCCCATAATGGGAGGGACACAACCCAGTAAAAAGGGACTGTTGCCTGATGGAGAAGTACAGTAACCAAAGTCAAGTTCAAGTGCAGTGGGCTACAAGTCTCAGAAAAATCTATTGTTCGGGGCATTAGGAGGCCTTACTGGAATCCCTTGCAGACATTCCTGCAACGTCAAGGCTCAAGGTTGGATACAGGTACTACAAAGAGTAGTACAGGCATACAGAGGAAAATGGATGTGGAGCGGTGTGAAAGGAAGGTAGCGGATCCCGGGTGTACTGCAGAAATGGACGAGAAATTCCTAGGGCTGACAGAAACAGCAAATGTAGGGATAGTATTTAACCGTATTGTATTAAGAAAACAAGGAATATATACGCCCAATACTGCGTGTTATAATAAGAGATGAGCGAATTTGATCATGTCAGGGCTTATTCGGCAAGCTATAGCGCTTACCGAATAAGCTGCAGAAGGAACCCGGCTTCCTGGATCACTCCAGCTATTCAGCTTATTCAATAAGAGCTATAGCTTGCCGAATAAGCCCTGAACCGATCAAATTCGCTCATCTCTAGTTATAATCTAATGAACTTGGACTGTTCCTTAAACGTTTGTTGAAATGAACTGGGTGTCTCCTGAGTTATGTGTGATGGCTCCGGAACATGGAGGTCTGGAAACAGAGGAAGCCTGTGATACTCCCCACAATTGCCATCATATTGGGACTGGGAAATGATTTTTCTGTAAAGTGGCAAGATGCTATGGAGCAGCAGCTTGACCTCGGCTACCGCCATTGGTCACTTTACACACATATACTGTAAAGGAATAAATAGATATGTGCTATATACTGTAGAAATACACCCAGTGGCATAGCTTGAAGATCATTGTCCCCAATGTAAAACGTCCAACGGGGCCCCTAATTATTTCAAGTCTTTAATAGTAATGGGCTTTTCATATAGGGCAAAGGGACCTTATGGGCCCTTCCAGGACTCGGATGCGATTGCAACCACTGCACTCAGAGCTACGGTACTGTTCACTGTATTGACTTGTGCAGTGTGCCCATACACTTAAACTCTACAGCAGAGCAGGGAGACTCAATCTCCCTCTACTGCCACCTGGCTGCCTTGGGGAGTGCATTACACTATATATAGAGGCCTATGGGGCGTGCATTATACTATATAGAGGCCTATGGGGAGTGCATTACACTATATATAGAGGCCTATGGGGAGTGCATTATACTATATATAGTGTTGTGAACTCTGTTTTTGGGCTCCCTCTAGTGGTCACAAGCGGTACTGTGTAGTGTTGTCTTTCTGCAGGTTGGCAGCATCAGCTGGTTCGTTATCCTTGGTTGGTTTCCTATTTAGCTCACCTGGATACTCAGTTCCTTGCCTGCTCTCAATTTATTCAGTACTCTTCAGATTCCTTGTGACTACCTTGCTCCCAGTCTCTCCAAGACAAGCTAAGTTTTTGTTTGATCATTTTTTGATTATCAGCATTTATTATGTTTTTAGTCCAGCTCGCTAAAATGTGATTTCCTCGCTTGCTGGTTGCTCTAGGGGACTGAGTTTCTCCCCCCACACCGTTAGTTGGTGCGGGGGTTCTTGAAATCTCAGTGTGGATATTTTGTAAGGGTTTTTTACCGACCGCACAGACCCCTTTACTATTTTCTGCTATCTAGTATTAGTGGGCCTCATTTGCTAAATCTGTTTTCACCCCTGTGTATGTGCCTTCCTCTTACCTCACCGTTATTATATGTTGGGGGCTTATATATCTTTGGGGATTATTTCTCTGGAGGCAAGAGAGGTCTTTCTTTCTCTCTAGGGGTAGTTAGTTCCTCAGGCTGGCTCGAGATGTCTAGGATTTTTAGGCACATTCACCGGCTACTTCTAGTGTGTTTGGATAGGTTCAGATTTGCGGTCAGTCCAGTTTGCCACCTCCCTAGAGCTTGTCCTATGTATGTTACTTAGCTGGAGTAATTTGTGATCCTCAACCACTAAGGATCATAACAGTAGAGCAGGACCAAAAAGTGTTTAATGCATCGCAGAAGTGGGATAAAAAGAAGACCTGAGTACATTTTTTTTTTTTCCTCCTCCCGCTTTTCCTTTGCTGCAGTCTGTTTAGCTTCTTTCATCCCCTTGAACTCTGGGTGGTTTTGAGCTCAGCTGTGGACATGAATGTTCAGACTCTGACTTCTAGTGTGGATCATCTGACTGCACGGGTGCAAAGTATTCAGGATTTTGTTATTCATAGCCCTATGTCAGAACCAAAGATACCCATTCCGGAGTTGTTTTCTGGTGATAGATCTAGGTTTCTAAACTTTAAGAATAATTGTAAGTTATTTCTATCTCTGAGACCTCATTCCTCTGGTGATTCCACTCAGCAAGTTAAAATTGTTATCTCCTTGTTCCGTGGCGACCCTCAAGATTGGGCTTTCTCTCTGGCGCCAGGAGATCCTGCATTGCTTAATGTAGATGCATTTTTTCTGGCTCTTGGACTGCTTTATGAGGAGCCTTTTTTTTTCCTCCTCCCGCTTTTCCTTTGCTGCAGTCTGTTTAGCTTCTTTCATCCCCTTGAACTCTGGGTGGTTTTGAGCTCAGCTGCGGACATGAATGTTCAGACTCTGACTTCTAGTGTGGATCATCTGACTGCACGGGTGCAAAGTATTCAGGATTTTGTTATTCATAGCCCTATGTCAGAACCAAAGATACCCATTCCGGAGTTGTTTTCTGGTGATAGATCTAGGTTTCTAAACTTTAAGAATAATTGTAAGTTATTTCTATCTCTGAGACCTCATTCCTCTGGTGATTCCGCTCAGCAAGTTAAAATTGTTATCTCCTTGTTCCGTGGCGACCCTCAAGATTGGGCTTTCTCTCTGGCGCCAGGAGATCCTGCATTGCTTAATGTAGATGCATTTTTTCTGGCTCTTGGACTGCTTTATGAGGAGCCTAATCTTGAGAATCAGGCAGAAAAAGCGTTGCTGGCTATCTCTCAAGGTCAGGATGAAGCAAAAATTTCGGAAATGGTCGGTGCTTTGTCATGAATCCCCAATGGCTAGGGATAGCACAGGATAAGCAAAGTAATAATAAATATCGGACGAGCTCTAGGGTGATGGAACCTGGGCTGACCGCTGCCCTACGCCTGACAAACGCAACTAGAGATAGCCAGGGAGCGTTCCTACGTTGGTTCTAGACGCCACGCACCAGCCTAAGAGCTAACTAGTACTGCAGAGAAAACAAGACCTCACTTGCCTCCAGAGGAATTAACCCCAAAGGTATAGTTGCCCCCCACATGTATTGACGGTGAAATGAGAGGAAGGCACACACATAGAGATGATGTATATAGTTTTAGCAAATAGAGGCCCGCTGAAAACTAGAAAGCAGAATGACACAAAAGGGGACTGAGAGGTCAGCAAAAAACCCTAATCAAAAAAACCATCCTGAGATTACAAGAACCCATGTGCCAACTCATGGCACATGGGGAGAACCTCAGTCCACTAGAGCAACCAGCTAACAAAGAGACATTCTAAGCAAGCTGGACAAAAAACCAAACAACTGAAAATCAACACTTAGCTTATCCTGAAAGATCTGGGAGCAGGTAGGCAGGAACCAAACAGAGCACATCTGAACACATTGATAGCCGGCAAGGGAAATGACAGAAAGGCCAGGTAAAATAGGAAACACCCATCCTCTGATGGACAGATGGAAACCAAAGGCCGCAACCCACCAAAGTCACCCAGTACCAGCAGTAACCACCAGAGGGAGCCCGCAAACAGAATCCACAACAGTACCCCCCCCTTGAGGAGGGGTCACCGAACCCTCACGAGAACCCCCAGGGCGATCAGGGTGAGCTCTATGGAAGGCGCGGACCAAATCAGTCGCATGAACATCGGAGGCGACCACCCAGGAATTGTCCTCCTGACCATAACCCTTCCACTTAACCAAATACTGGAGTTTGCGTCTGGAAACACGAGAATCCAAGATCTTTTCAACAACATACTCCAATTCTCCCTCCACCAGCACCGGAGCAGGAGGCTCGACCGAAGGAACAACAGGCACCTCATACCTCCGCAACAACGACCGATGGAACACATTATGAATAGTGAACGATGCTGGGAGATCCAAACGGAAAGATACAGGATTAAGAATCTCCGAGATCCTATAAGGACCGATGAACCGAGGCTTGAACTTAGGAGAAGAGACCTTCATAGGGACAAAACGAGAAGACAACCACACCAAGTCCCCAACAAGAAGTCGGGGACCCACGCAGCGACGGCGATTAGCAAACTGCTGAGTCTTCTCCTGAGATAACTTCAAATTGTCCACCACCTGATTCCAAATGTGATGTAGCCTGTCCACCACCACGTCCACTCCAGGACAATCCGAAGACTCCACCTGACCAGAGGAAAAACGAGGATGAAACCCCGAATTACAAAAAAAAGGAGAGACCAACGTGGCCGAACTAGCCCGATTATTAAGAGCAAATTCGGCCAGTGGCAAAAAAGCAACCCAGTCATCCTGATCAGCAGAAACAAAACACCTCAAATAAGTTTCCAAGGTCTGATTAGTTCGCTCCGTCTGGCCATTCGTCTGAGGATGGAATGCAGACGAAAAAGACAAATCAATGCCCATCTTGGCACAAAACGTCCGCCAAAATCTAGACACAAACTGGGATCCCCTGTCAGAAACGATATTCTCCGGAATCCCATGCAAATGAACCACGTTCTGAAAAAACAAAGGAACCAACTCAGAGGAGGAGGGCAACTTAGGCAAGGGCACCAAATGAACCATCTTAGAAAAGCGGTCACACACAACCCAGATAACGGACATTTTCTGTGAAACCGGGAGATCAGAAATAAAATCCATGGAAATGTGCGTCCAAGGCCTCTTCGGGATGGGCAAGGATAACAACAACCCACTAGCCCGTGAACAGCAAGGCTTAGCTCGAGCACACACTTCACAAGACTGCACAAAGGTACGCACATCCCTAGACAAGGAAGGCCACCAAAAAGACCTGGCCACCAAGTCTCTTGTACCAAATATTCCAGGATGACCAGCCAACACAGAAGAATGGACCTCGGAGATGACTCTACTGGTCCAATCATCCGGAACAAACAGTCTTTCTGGTGGACATCGATCCGGTTTATCCACCTGAAACTCCTGCAATGCACGTCGCAAGTCTGGGGATACAGCGGACAATATTACCCCATCCCTAAGGATACCAGCAGGCCCAGTGTCTCCAGGAGACTCAGGCACAAAACTCCTGGAAAGAGCATCTGCCTTCACATTCTTTGAACCTGGCAGGTATGAAACCACGAAATTGAAACGAGAAAAAAATAACGACCAACGAGCCTGTCTAGGATTCAAACGCCTGGCAGACTCAAGGTAAATGAGATTCTTGTGATCAGTCAAGACCACCACGCGATGTTTAGCACCCTCAAGCCAATGACGCCACTCCTCAAATGCCCACTTCATGGCCAAAAGCTCCCGATTACCCACATCATAATTGCGCTCGGCGGGCGAGAATTTTCTAGAGAAGAAAGCACATGGCTTCATCACCGAGCCATTAGAACTTCTCTGTGACAAAACCGCCCCCGCTCCAATCTCGGAAGCATCAACCTCCACCTGAAAAGGAAGTGAAACATCTGGTTGACACAACACAGGAGCAGAAGAAAACCGGCGCTTAAGTTCCCGAAAGGCCTCCACGGCCGCAGGGGACCAATCAGCAACATCAGCACCCTTTTTAGTCAAATCAGTCAAAGGTTTAACAATACTGGAAAAATTAGCAATGAACCGACGATAAAAATTAGCAAACCCCAAGAACTTCTGAAGGCTCTTAACAGATGTAGGTTGTGTCCAGTCACAAATAGCCTGAACCTTAACGGGATCCATCTCAATAGTAGAAGGAGAAAAAATGTACCCCAAAAAAGAAATCTTCTGGACTCCGAAGAGACACTTTGAGCCCTTCACAAACAGAGAATTGGCCCGCAAAACCTGAAACACCTTCCTGACCTGTAGAACATGAGACTCCCAGTCATCAGAAAACACCAATATATCATCCAAATACACAATCATAAACTTATCTAGATATTCACGGAAAATATTGTGCATAAAGGACTGAAAGACTGACGGAGCATTGGAGAGTCCAAAAGGCATTACCAAATACTCAAAATGGCCCTCAGGCGTATTAAATGCGGTTTTCCACTCATCACCCTGTTTTATCCGCACCAGATTATACGCACCACGAAGATCTATTTTAGTGAACCACCTAGCCCCCTTAATGCGAGCAAACAAATCAGTAAATAATGGCAATGGATACTGGTATTTGACTGTAATCTTATTCAGAAGGCGATAATCTATACAAGGCCTCAGGGAACCATCTTTTTTTGCCACGAAAAAAAAAACCTGCTCCCAGAGGGGACGAAGATGGACGAATATGTCCCTTTTCCAAGGACTCCTTAATATAATTCCGCATAGCAGTATGCTCTGGCAGTGACAGATTAAATAAACTACCCTTAGGGAACTTACTGCCAGGAATCAATTCTATAGCACAGTCACACTCTCTATGAGGAGGGAGCGAATTGAGCTTAGGCTCCTCAAAAACATCTCTATAATCCGACAAAAACGCAGGGATCTCTGAAGGAGTGGATGAAGCGATAGAAATCGGAGGTGCATCATTATGAACCCCCTGACATCCCCAACTTAGCACAGACATTGTTTTCCAGTCCAGGACAGGATTATGAGTTTGTAACCATGGCAGACCAAGCACTAGTACATCATGTAAATTATACAGTACAAGGAAGCGAATCACCTCCTGATGAACGGGAGTCATGCGCATGGTCACTTGTGTCCAATACTGCGGTTTATTCATAGCCAATGGTGTAGAATCAATTCCCTTCAGAGGAATAGGAACTTCCAGAGGCTCTAGACTAAAACCGCAGCGTTTAGCAAATGACCAATCCATAAGACTCAGGGCAGCGCCTGAATCCACATAGGCATCGACGGAAATGGAAGACAGTGAAAAAATCAGAGTCACAGACAAAATGAACTTAGGCTGCAGAGTACCAATGGCAAAAGATTTATCAACCCTTTTTGTGCGTTTAGAGCATGCTGATAAAACATGAGCTGAATCACCACAATAAAAACACAAACCATTTTTCCGCCTATAATTTTGCCGTTCACTTCTGGACTGAATTCTATCACATTGCATAGTCTCAGGTGCCTGTTCAGAAGACACCGCCAACTGGTGCACGGGTTTGCGCTCCCGTAAACGCCGATCAATCTGAATGGCCATAGCCATAGACTCATTCAGACCTGTAGGCGCAGGGAACCCCACCATAATATCCTTAATGGCCTCAGAAAGACCATTTCTGAAGTTTGCAGCCAGGGCGCACTCATTCCACTGAGTAAGCACCGACCATTTCCGAAATTTCTGACAATATATTTCCGCTTCATCATGCCCCTGAGAGAGGGCTAATAAAGCCTTTTCAGCCTGAATCTCTAGGTTAGGTTCCTCATAGAGCAATCCCAATGCCAGAAAAAACGCATCCACACTGAGCAATGCAGGATCCCCTGGTGCCAATGCAAATGCCCAATTCTGAGGGTCGCCCCGTAGGAACGATATAACAATCTTGACCTGTTGAGCAGGGTCTCCAGAGGAGCGAGATTTCAAAGAGAGAAACAATTTACAATTGTTCCTGAAATTCAGGAAGGTAGATCTATCTCCAGAAAAAAACTCTGGAATAGGAATTCTAGGTTCAGACATGGAAGTGTGAACAACGAAATCCTGTATGTTTTGAACCTTTGCCGCGAGATTACTCAGGCTGGAAGCCAAACTCTGGACATCCATGATAAACAGCTAAGATCAGAGCCATTCAAGGGTTAAGAGGAGGTAAGAAGCAGCTAGACAGCAATTAAGGGCTAGGCAGCAAAACTCTGAAGGAAAAAAAAAAAAAAATTTTCCTTGAACACTTCTTTTACTCCTGCTTCAGCCCAAACAATTAACACTTTGTGGGCCGGCTATACTGTCATGAATCCCCAATGGCTAGGGATAGCACAGGATAAGCAAAGTAATAATAAATATCGGACGAGCTCTAGGGTGATGGAACCTGGGCTGACCGCTGCCCTACGCCTGACAAACGCAACTAGAGATAGCCAGGGAGCGTTCCTACGTTGGTTCTAGACGCCACGCACCAGCCTAAGAGCTAACTAGTACTGCAGAGAAAACAAGACCTCACTTGCCTCCAGAGGAATTAACCCCAAAGGTATAGTTGCCCCCCACATGTATTGACGGTGAAATGAGAGGAAGGCACACACATAGAGATGATGTATATAGTTTTAGCAAATAGAGGCCCGCTGAAAACTAGAAAGCAGAATGACACAAAAGGGGACTGAGCGGTCAGCAAAAAACCCTAATCAAAAAAACCATCCTGAGATTACAAGAACCCATGTGCCAACTCATGGCACATGGGGAGAACCTCAGTCCACTAGAGCAACCAGCTAACAAAGAAACATTCTAAGCAAGCTGGACAAAAAACCAAACAACTGAAAATCAACACTTAGCTTATCCTGAAAGATCTGGGAGCAGGTAGGCAGGAACCAAACAGAGCACATCTGAACACATTGATAGCCGGCAAGGGAAATGACAGAAAGGCCAGGTAAAATAGGAAACACCCATCCTCTGATGGACAGATGGAAACCAAAGGCCGCAACCCACCAAAGTCACCCAGTACCAGCAGTAACCACCAGAGGGAGCCCGCAAACAGAATCCACAACAGTGCTTACTCAATGGAATGAGTGTGCCCTGGCTGCAAATTTCAGAGAAGGTCTTTCTGAGGCCGTTAAGAATGTTATGGTGGGGTTTCCCACCCCTACAAGTCTGAGTGATTCTATGGCTTTAGCCATTCAGGTTGATCGGCGTTTGCGGGAGCGCAAATCTGCTCATCCTTTGGCGGTATTTTCTGAACAGAGACCTGAGTCTATGCAATGTGACCCAACTCTGACCAGAATTGAGCGACAAAGTCATAGACGTCAAAATGGGTTGTGCTTTTACTGTGGTGATTCTACTCATGTTATCTCAGCATGCTCTAAACGCTTAAAAAAAATCGCTAAACCTGTCACCATTGGTACTATGCAGCCTAAATTTATTTTGTCTGTTACTTTGATTTGTTCTTTGTCATCCTACCCGGTTATGGCTTTTGTGGATTCGGGTGCTGCCCTGAATCTGATGGATTTGTCGTTTGCCAGGCGCTGTGGTTTTGTCCTGGAGCCTTTGGAATTTCCTATTCCTCTGAGGGGAATTGATGCTACGCCATTGGCTGAGAATAAGCCTCAGTATTGGATGCAAATGACCATGTGTATGACTCCCGTACATCAGGAGGTGATTCGCTTTCTTGTTCTGCATAATTTGCATGATGTTGTCGTTTTGGGTCTGCCATGGCTGCAGGCTCATAATCCAGTTTTAGATTGGAAAGCTATGTCTGTGTCAAGTTGGGGTTGTCAGGGAATTCATGGCAATGCTCCGTTGGTGTCTATTGCTTCTTCCACTCCTTCTGAGGTCCCTGAGTTTTTGTCTGACTACCAGGATGTATTTGATGAACCCAGGTCCAGTGCCCTGCCCCCTCATAGGGATTGTGACTGTGCTATAAATTTAATTCCTGGTAGTAAATTCCCTAAGGGACGACTTTTTAATCTGTCTATACCAGAGCATGCCGCGATGCGGAGTTATATAAAGGAGTCTTTGGAGAAGGGACATATTCGCCCATCCTCTTCCCCTCTTGGTGCAGGATTTTTTTTTGTGGCCAATTAGGACGGTTCTTTGAGACCTTGTATAGATTATCGTCTTCTGAATAAGATCACAGTCAAATTTCAGTATCCTTTACCACTATTGTCTGATTTGTTTGCTCGGATTAAGGGTGCCAGTTGGTTCACCAAGATAGATCTCCGTGGTGCGTATAACCTTGTGCGCATTAAGCAGGGAGATGAATGGAAAACAGCATTTAATACGCCTGAAGGCCATTTTGAGTACTTGGTGATGCCTTTTGGACTCTCTAATGCTCCTTCTGTGTTTCAGTCTTTCATGCATGACATCTTCCGAGAATATCTGGATAAATTTATGATTGTTTATCTGGATGACATTTTGGTCTTTTCTGATGATTGGGAGTCCCATGTGAAGCAGGTCAGGATGGTGTTTCAGGTCCTGCGTGCTAATGCTTTATTTGTGAAGGGCTCAAAATGCCTCTTTGGAGTACAGAAGGTCTCCTTTTTGGGTTTTATTTTTTCTCCTTCTACTGTGGAGATGGACCCAGTCAAGGTCCAGGCTATTCATGACTGGACTCAGCCCACGTCTGTTAAGAGTCTTCAGAAGTTCTTGGGTTTTGCTAATTTTTACCGTCGTTTCATTACTAATTTTTCTAGCGTGGTTAAACCTTTGACGGATTTGACCAAGAAGGGTTCTGATGTGACTAATTGGTCTCCTGCGGCCGTGGAGGCCTTTCGGGAGCTGAAGCACCGGTTTTCTTCAGCTCCAGTCTTATGTCAGCCAGATGTCTCTCTCCCCTTCCAGGTCGAGGTTGATGCTTCTGAGATTGGAGCAGGGGCTGTTTTGTCGCAGAGAAGCTCTGATGGCTCTGTGATGAAACCATGTGCTTTCTTTTCAAGAAAGTTTTCGTCTGCCGAGCGGAATTATGATGTTGGTAATCGGGAGTTGTTGGCTATGAAGTGGGCATTTGAGGAGTGGCGACATTGGCTCGAAGGAGCTAAACATCGTGTGGCGGTCTTGACTGATCACAAAAATCTGATTTACATTGAATCTGCCAAGCGCCTGAATCCTAGACAGGCTCGTTGGTCGTTGTTTTTCTCCCGTTTCAACTTCGTGGTCTCATATCTGCCTGGTTCGAAGAACGTGAAAGCTGATGCACTGTCTAGGAGTTTTGTGCCTGACTCTCCGGGAGTTTCTGAGCCGGCTGGTATTCTCAGAGAGGGAGTGATTTTGTCTACCATTTCCCCAGATTTGCGACGAGTGCTGCAGAAATTTCAGGCGGATAGACCTGACCGTTGTCCACCGGAGAGACTGTTTGTCCCGGATAGATGGACCAGCAGAGTTATTTCCGAGGTTCATTCTTCGGTGTTGGCGGGTCATCCTGGGATTTTCGGTACCAGAGATTTGGTGGCTAGGTCCTTCTGGTGGCCTTCCTTGTCGCGGGATGTGCGTTCCTTTGTGCAGTCTTGTGGGATTTGTGCTTGGGCTAAGCCTTGCTGTTCTCGTGCCAGCGGTTTGCTTTTGCCCTTGCCTATTCCGAAAAGGCCTTAGACGCACATTTCCATGGATTTTATTTCGGATCTTCCGGTATCTCAGAAAATGTCTGTCATCTGGGTGGTGTGTGATCGTTTTTCCAAGATGGTCCATTTGGTGCCCTTGCCTAAGTTGCCTTCTTCCTCCGATTTGGTTCCTCTATTTTTTCAGAATGTGGTTCGCTTGCACGGCATTCCTGAAAATATTGTGTCTGATAGAGGATCCCAGTTTGTGTCCAGGTTTTGGCGGACTTTTTGTGCTAAGATGGGCATTGATTTGTCTTTTTCGTCGGCCTTCCATCCTCAGACTAATGGCCAAACCGAGCGAACTAATCAGACGTTGGAAACTTATTTGAGATGTTTTGTTTCTGCTGATCAGGATGATTGGGTGACTTTTTTGCCGTTGGCCGAGTTTGCCCTTAATAATCGGGCTAGTTCTGCTACTTTGGTTTCGCCTTTTTTCTGCAATTCTGGTTTCCATCCTCGTTTTTCCTCGGGTCAGGTTGAGCCTTCTGACTGTCCTGGGGTGGATTCTGTGGTGGATAGGTTGCAGCAGATTTGGAACCATGTGGTGGACAATTTGAGGTTGTCACAAGAGAAGGCTCAGCGCTTTGCCAACCGCCGCCGCGGTGTGGGTACCCGACTTCGTGTTGGGGATTTGGTGTGGCTGTCTTCTCGGTATGTTCCTATGAAGGTCTCCTCTCCTAAATTCAAGCCTCGCTTCATCGGTCCTTATAAGATCTTGGAGATCCTTAACCCGGTGTCTTTTCGTTTGGATCTCCCAGCATCGTTTGCCATTCATAATGTGTTCCATAGGTCTTTGTTGCGGAGGTATGTGGTACCTGTGGTTCCTTCTGTTGAGCCTCCTGCTCCGGTGCTGGTCGAGGGCGAATTGGAGTACGTGGTGGAGAAGATTTTGGATTCTCGTATCTCTAGACGGAGGCTTCAGTATTTGGTGAAGTGGAAGGGCTATGGTCAGGAGGATAATTCCTGGGTTGTCGCCTCTGATGTTCATGCGGCCGATTTGGTTCGTGCCTTCCACGCGGCTCGTCCTGATCGCCCTGGGGGTCTTGATGAGGGTTCGGTGACCCCTCCTCAAGGGGGGGTACTGTTGTGAACTCTGTTTTTGGGCTCCCTCTAGTGGTCACAAGCGGTACTGTGTAGTGTTGTCTTTCTGCAGGTTGGCAGCATCAGCTGGTTCGTTATCCTTGGTTGGTTTCCTATTTAGCTCACCTGGATACTCAGTTCCTTGCCTGCTCTCAATGTATTCAGTACTCTTCAGATTCCTTGTGACTACCTTGCTCCCAGTCTCTCCAAGACAAGCTAAGTTTTTGTTTGATCATTTTTTGATTATCAGCATTTATTATGTTTTTAGTCCAGCTTGCTAAAATGTGATTTCCTCGCTTGCTGGTTGCTCTAGGGGACTGAGTTTCTCCCCCCACACCGTTAGTTGGTGCGGGGGTTCTTGAAATCTCAGTGTGGATATTTTGTAAGGGTTTTTTACTGACCGCACAGACCCCTTTACTATTTTCTGCTATCTAGTATTAGTGGGCCTCATTTGCTAAATCTGTTTTCACCCCTGTGTATGTGCCTTCCTCTTACCTCACCGTTCTTATATGTTGGGGGCTTATATATCTTTGGGGATTATTTCTCTGGAGGCAAGAGAGGTCTTTCTTTCTCTCTAGGGGTAGTTAGTTCCTCAGGCTGGCTCGAGACGTCTAGAATTTTTAGGCACGTTCACCGGCTACTTCTAGTGTGTTTGGATAGGTTCAGATTTGCGGTCAGTCCAGTTTGCCACCTCCCTAGAGCTTGTCCTATGTATGTTACTTAGCTGGAGTAATTTGTGATCCTCAACCACTAAGGATCATAATAATATAGGCATTTGGGGAGTGTATTATACTATATAGAGGTCTATGGTGAGTGCATTATACTATATAGAGGCCTCTGAGGAGTGCAGTATACTATATGGAGGACTATGAGGAGTGCATTATACTTTATAGAGGCTTATGGGGAGTGCAGTATACTATATGGAGTACTTTGGGGTGGATTATACTATATGGAGACAATTATGAGATATCATACAGTGAGGGGGCCACCATACAGTGTGGGGATTACAATGAGGGGGCCATCATATAGTGTGGGAGCTAATGTGGGGTCTTTGTACAGTGTGTGGGCCATCATACAGTGTTGGAGCCATCAAAAAATTTACGGACTACTAAAGGGTCAGTATACTGTGTGGGTTGTACTATACAGCATGGGGACTCTGCTGTACCCTGCAATATTCTCTGCTGCCTGATAATATTTGTCCACACATTAGGGTCATTACTGGACATAATGGAACTTATACACTACCGTTCAAAAGTTTAGGGTCACTTAGAAATTTCCTTATTTTTGAAAGAAAAGCACAGTTTTTCCAATGAAGCTAACATTAAATGATTCAGAAATAAACTCTATGCATTGTTAATGTGGTAAATGACTATTCTAGCTGCAAACATCTGGTTTGTGATGCAATATGTTCATAGGTGTATAGAGGCCCATTTCCAACAACCATCACTCCAGTGTTCTTATGGTACTCTGTATTTGCTAACTGTGTAAGAAGTCTAATGGATAGTTAGAATACCCTTGAAAACCCTTGTGCAAGTATGTTAGCACATCTGAAAACAGTTTGGCTGATTAGAGAACCTATAAACCTGACCTTCCTTTGAGCTAGTGGAGCATTACATTTGTTGGTTCCATTAAAATCTCAAAATGGCCAGAAAAAAAGAACTTTCATGTGAAACTCGACAGTCTATTCTTGTTCTTAGAAATGAAGGCTATTCCATGCAAGAAATTGCCAAGAAACTGAAGATTTCCTACAACGGTGTGTACTACTCCCTTCAAAGGAGAGCACAAACAGGCTCTAACCAGAGTAGAAAGAGAAGTGGGAGGCCCCACTGCACAGCTGAGCAACAAGACAAGTACATTAGAGTCTGCAGTTTGAGAAATCGACGCCTCACAGGTCCTCAACTGGCAGCTTCATTAAATAGTACATGCAAAACGCCAGTGTCAATGTCTACAGTGAAGAGGCGACTCCGGGATGCTGGCCTTCAGGGCAGAGTGGCAAAGAAAAAGCCATATCTGAGACTGGCTAATAAAAGGAAAATATTAATATGGGCAAAAGAACACAGACATTGGACAGAGGAAGATTGGAAAAAAAGTGTTATGGACAGATGAATCCAAGTTTGAGGTGTTTATATCACACAGAAGAACATTTGTGAGATGCAGAACAATGGAAAAGATTCTGGAAGAGTGCCTGACCCCATCTGTCAAACATGGTGGAGGTAATGTGATGGTCTGGGGTTGCTTTGGTGCTGGTAAAGTGGGAGATTTGTACAAGGTAAAAGGGATTTTGAATGAGGAAGGCTATCACTCCATTTTGCAACGCCATGCCATACCCTGTGGACAGCGCTTGATTGGAGCCAATTTCATCCCACAACAGGACAATGACCCAAAGCACACCTCCAAATTATGCAAGAACTATTTAGGGAAGAAGCAGGCAGCTGGTATTCTATCTGTAATGGAGTGGCCAGCGCTGTCACCAGATCTCAACGCCATTGAGCTGTTGTGGGAGCAGCTTGTCCGTATGGTACGCAAAAAATGGCCATCAAGCCAAAACAACTTGTGGGAGGGGCTTCTGGAAGCATGGGGTGAAATTTCTCCAGATGACCTCAGCAAATGAATTGTTAGAATGCCAAAGGATTGCAATGCTGTAATTGCTACAAAGGGAGCATTCTTTGATGAAAGCAAAGTTTGAAGGAGAAAATTATTATCTCAAATAAAAATCTTCTTTTCGAACGTTGTCAATGTCTGGACTAGATTTTAAATTAATTTGCCAACTCATTTGATTAATAAAAGTATGAGTTTTCATGGAAAACACAAAATTGTCTGGGTGACCCCAAAATTTTGAACGGTAGTGTATGTAGAAGATAAGAAACAACATCATTATGGGCTGCCTTATTCTGGCTCCAATCTGCTCAGGTAGTATATAGCTGTGTGCATACAGTATATAGGGTAAATGCTGCAATTTTTGTGATGCCTTTATTTGTATGTTTTCTACAGGTGTCCACACTATAATATCTAATAATAATCTTCTCTGTATTTTGCTTCCTTTATTTCATGCATTTTGTTACAGATTTTTCATATAGAAAAGCTTTGCGTCCGCGCTTTGACAAGCAACAGCGTTCTTTTTTTCCGGCATTTTTCAGGCTCCCAAAAGAAGCCTATAGAGAAAAATGCACCAAAACACAAAGCTCAGCAGCATCTTTAGATGTACAGTGACTTAGCATGAAATCACATCCACTTTGCTTAGGCTGAGTTCACATTACATTTCCTCAGTCCGTTAGACAGACTGCGTTACACCGCGGCATAACGCGGTGTAAGGCAGTCCGTTAACGCCGCCATTAAGCCCTATGTCAGACGCATCGCTAGCGCACGCCCAAAATGTGAGTGCGCTAGAGATGTGCAGCCATTGAGTGATAGACCCTGGGACGCGGGCTGCAGCGTTTCCGGGTCCGTCACCGCTAGCACAGATAGAGCATCTGCTCGCTTTATCTGCGCTAGCGCGATCACATTTCGGCACTTGCGTTAACGCAGCCCGTTTAACACATATGTTGAACAGACTGCTTTAACGCAGTGTGAACTTAGCCTTAGAAAGTCAAACACAGACGGATCTTCCAAGTGTTGCCCAGAAATGGGCATATTCTCTCATTGCATGTGCCAAAATCATGACCTGTTTGGAGGTACTTGAGGACAGGAGTTGAGAACCACTGCTCTGGAGCACAAGCTGGTGATAGACTCTTGTAGCTGCGGAGTGCTGAATGCAATTCCAGTTTTGTGACCTTTTACCTGACTGTTCTGGAGGAAACAAAATGTCATTATCTTTCAGGTTTCAGTTGTTTATGTGATGGCCAGGGGTCAAGAAAACCAAGGCCATAACAGTTCTTGCTTTGGAGCGCAATTAAATAACCCCTACTGTATGACTCAATACAGTTGTCTTAGAAGAGGACTGAGCCTCGGATAAGTCCACACAGTGCAAGTTTGGGGACGTGTGTAATACATCTTTTTCTGTAGCCAAAACAGAAAGTAGAACTAGGAAAAAATGTTAAGGTGTGTGCATGCAATGTCTTTTACATGGCGTACCTCAGAGTTTTCCAAAAGTAAGATGCTTCAGGAAACACACAAGTTCTTTTTCTTTTTTTGCGGTTTTTTTTTCAACCTTTTTGTCAGCTGATGTTGTTTTTAGTGTTTTTCCTGTGTTTTGGGGTCATCTTATGGACTGACTTTTTCCAGTCTCTTTTTTATCTATTTAATAATGATGGTTTCTGAAGCAAAAATGCTGGAAAAACTCTCAAAAAGATACCAGGCGTCTTTTAAGCCTTCCCATTAAGGCTGGTTTCACACGTCGGTTTATTCCCGTACCGGAGATATCCATGTGTCCGTGTGGGTAATACTTGCTGCACACGTGTGGCAACCGTGTGCCGCATCAGTACCACATGGACGGCCGCTGAGGAAGAAGCGCTACAGTAAGCGATGTCCCCTGCTTGTGGAGCTGAAGTCGGCTCTCATCATTCTCCCCTGCTCTTCTGACGATTGGCACAAGCAGAGGAGAATGATTAAAGTTATAAATAAAGTCCGAGCGATGACAGCAGGTGGGGGCTTTTGGGACTCTTACTCCCATCATTCGACACCTGCTGCCGCTAATAACAGTGACAGAAGGAGCGGATGATCGGGGTATCTCTCCGCCGCCGCCTGCGAGCTAATGAAATAAATTAATGAAAAACCCGACCTGGGTTCCCCCCTATTATCTTGAACCAACCAGGTAAAACTCACAGCTGGGGGATGCAACCCCCAGCTATCAGCTTCAGCAAGGTTGGTTATCAAGAATTGAGGGGTCCCCACACTGTTTTTTTAATTATTTAAATAAATAATTTAAAAAATGGCATGGGGTCCCCCAATTTTTGACAACCAGCCTTGCTAAAGCTGACAGCTGGGGGCTAGTATTCTCAGGCCGGTAAGGGGCGATGGATATTGCCTCCCCCCAGCCTAAAAACAGCAGCCTGCAGCTGCCCAGAAAAAGCGCATCTGTTGTTTATATATTCAGGCTTTTGAACTTTTTTAACCACTTGAGTTTTCCAAAAACTGACCATTCTTTGGGCATCTTCTGCTTTGGTGCAGCTCTATAATTTATATGGGAAGGCTAAAAAATGTCTTTGGACTCCTGGTCATCTTTCTGAGTGTTTTTTAGGTGTTTTTACTCAAAAAATACTAACTGTGAATTTATTACCTAATGGATGTGAAAAATATCAGAAAATCGTCCATAAAAACCCTTTTCCAGAAAACAACTAAGGGTATGTTTGCACTATGTCTATTTCTGGCATTTTTTGAGAGACTCTGCTCCTAAAAATGCCAGAAAAAGTGCTTACAAATACTCAAAATAATCTTCCTGTTTATTGCTATTGAAAAACAACTTGCATACAGTACCAGCATTGTAAAAACAATGCACCACACCTTATCCACATATTCCAGAGTAAAATCTGTAGTGGAAATTGATCGCTATGCGGATTTTAAGAATATGGGCAGACCTAGTTTTTGAAGCGTATATTTTGAGTGGATCTGCTCAAAAAATGCAACAAATATCCAATTTAAAAAAAGCCTGAAAGATTTTCTATTCATTTCAATGTTACTCTTCTATTTAGAGGAGTTTTTGAGTTTTCTTTTTTACCACTTCTGGTTTTTAAAAACACCTGGTGGAAAAAATGTGCATGTCACTTCTTTGACGTGGATTCTAAAAAACTTTTCTGAAACGCCTCAAAAACTCTTCAAAATTGGTCAAGCGATTTCCACTTAAAAACTTGTAGTTTTGAAATGCCTCAAAAAAATCTCCTGTCTATTGACTTAAAATTCCTCAAAAACTTTCTCTGCTGCGAAAAAAACATAAAAAAGACTGAATGTGAACCCCTCCTAAGGCTGGGGCTACAATGCATCACCTGTGACAAGGTCACATTTTGCTAAGCTTCGCTGTGTAGCTCCAGTGTTAGGCCAGTTTCACACGTCAGTGCCTCCGGTACGTGTAGTGACAGTCTTCCCACGTACCGGAAACACTGACAAACGTAGACCCATTAAAATGAATGGGTCTATGCACATGTCAGCGTACATTCCGCACATGTGCACACAGAGAACAGTGTACACTGTCCTCCGTGAGCACGGACGGCAGTGAGGAAGCAGCACTACTGTAAGCCTCTGTTCCCCTGCGTGTGGTGCTGAAGCCGGCTTTTATCCATTGTCCCCTGCTCTGGTGGCAGTAGCGTGAGCAGGGGACAATGAATGAAAGAAAAAAAAAACTACATGGGGTCCCCCCTATATTTTACAACCAACAAAGCAAAACTCACTGGTGTGGGCTGCTATTCTCAGGCTGGTAAGGGGCCATGGATATGGACCCCCCAGCCTAAAAAAAGCAGCCCGCAGCTGCCCAGAAAAGGCGCATCTATTAGATGCACCAATTCTGGAGCTTTGCCCGGTTCTTCCAACTGCCCTGTAGCGGTGGCATATGGGGCAATGAAGGGTTAATGTCACCTTCCTATTGTAAAATGAACTCTTCAGCGTGTGAAAATCATCTGGCATTTTCCCATGCTAAAAAGTTCATTTGGTTCAGGCCGCCAGGGAGCGCTGCTTCTGTGACCTCACCGTTATTCACCGAAGCTCTGCTCCCAGCATTTCATTCAGTCACCAGTAGTTTACAGCCAGGAGCAGTCGCATTAGCAGAGTTGTAAACTGTAAATTCCCATAGATATGGATTACTGCATGGGACTTGACTGTACGGCGGACAGGTATGGTATATTGTTGTTTTTTTATTTTATGATTTGTTACAGGAGATTGATGGCTTCGCTTAGAATGGCAGAAGAATAAAGATGGAAAAACTGTGTATATTGTTTTATTACATTAAAAGACTTTTTTTCTCACTGTGTGTGTGTTTTATTAACCCTTTAACTACTCTAGGATTAGTAATAGATAGGTGTCTTATTGTCACCTCTCCATTACTAAGCCGGCTTAATGTCACCTTGCAATAGCAATGTGACATTAACCCCTCATTACCCCATATGCCACGCTACAGGGCAGTGGGATGAAGAGGGCAAAGCTCCAGAATTGGCGCATCTAATAGATGCGACTTTTCTGGGCAGCTGCGGGCTGCTTTTTTTTAGGCTGGGGTGGCCATATCTTTGGCCCCTTACCAGCCTGAGAATAGCAGCCCGCACCTGTGAGTTTTGCCGGGTTGGTTGTAAAATATAGGGGGGACCCCACGTCAGTTTTTCTTTTATTCATTCTCTCTGAGCAGGGGAGAAGGCATGACAGCCGGCTTCAGCACCACACGAAGGGGGACAGCGCTTACTGTAGCGCTGCTTCCCGGCGGCAGTCTGTGTGGTACTGATGCGGCACATGGGTGGCACACAGCTGCCGAATGTGTGCCACATGGATGTGTCACACGGACACGGATATCTCTGGTACCGTGTTTACCGGTACCGGAAATATCGGGATGTGTGAAACCGGCCTTAGGGTGCAAGGACTGGCTGGTGACTGTCTGGACCAGAGCTTGATAGCTGCATAGAAATGCATGAAACTTCCACACTCGGGTATTTATAGCTGCCGGCCAGTCCAAGCACTGCATTCCGAACTTTGTTTGATTTAAACATCCGTCTGACTGCACCCTTAATGAGGATTCACATTCTGTAGATTTGTTGCAAAGATTTCTCAGCTGCTTCATTCATCTGAATGAAATTTCCAGATATACGTGTGCTTGCCTCCAAAACAATCCAATTGAAATAATGGAATTATTGGTACAAAATCAACTCCGTGTAAATCCAACCTAAGGCCACTTGCACATCTTCAGTATTTGGTCAGTATTTTACATCAGTATTTGTAAGCCAAAACCAGGAGTGGGTGATAAATACATAAGTGGGGACGTGTTTCTGTTATACTTTTCCTGATTGTTCCACTCCTCATTTTGGCTTACAAATACTGAGGTAAAATACTGATCATATACCGAACATGTGAACGTGACCTAAGGGTATGTGCACACAACATGTTTTTCAGGCAGATTCCGCCTAGAACCTGCTTAAATTAAACCCTTACAAAACACCAAAAGGAGTGAACATATTTACTGCAATGTAAAAACGACTTGCTGTGCATATGTTCCGCTTTTGGTCACTTCTTTTAACCGCTTCAGCCACTCTCTTAGGCCTCCTTCACGTGTTCGTGTTTTCAGAAAGCGTGGCATCCTTTTTTTTTATCATGGATGCCACACGTACCCATTATAGCCAATGTTGCTGTGGTCATATCTGTGTTTACACAGACCTTGTGTCCATGCAAACCACACAGAGACATGTCCAGTTTTTTAGCACTGGCAGAGATGACAAGTCTGTGTGTCTGATGACAATGTCTGTGTAAAAACACATACGTTTTGTCATTCATGTGCTGTACATGTTTAACATTGAAAAGTATAGGAGAAACTTTGTAACTGATTTTTCTTAAGCCACACTGGAAAAAAACGGATGCCATACTGATCCAACTTACTTATGACACCGATACTGTTTTTTTCTGGTACCGGTTTTATAAGGATGTGTGAAGGGGGCCTTATATATAAATTTTTTTTTTAAAAATGTCGGTGGCAAAGCCAACACTAACACAGCGAGAAAGACGCCAAAGAAAAAGCTTCAGAAAAAACACCATTAGCATATTCCTGAAGCGTGTTCTACTTAAAAAAATAATGCAGGAAGGCCAGCATCTGAATGACGCCGTGTGCTCCTACGTTACTTTCCCATAATGAGCTTTTGGTGAGTTATTGTGCTGCAGAATTTCTGCACTTATTTAGGCCAGTCTCACACGTCCAGATAATTCCGGTACCGGAAAAATCGGTTCCTGGAGTTATCCGTGTCCGTGTGTCCGTGTGCTCACATGGCACATCAGTGTGGCACACGTGCGGCAGCTGTGTGCCGCCCGTGTGCCGACTGGGTACCACACGGACCGTGCAGGAGACAGCGCTACAGTAAGCGCTGTCCCCTGCTTTGGGTGCTGAAGCCGCCATTAATTTCTTCTCTCCAGTAGCGTTTGCTGGAAAGAAGGAATGAAAAATAATTGTTTTTTTATTTTTTTTGCGGTTGAAATAAAGTTCCCGGTAACCAACCCCCTCCCACCCCCTGTGCGCCCTCCCGCTGGAAATAAAATACTCACCCGGCTCCCTTCATGCTTCCTCTCAGCATCGCAGCTTGTCCTGTATGAGCGGTCACGTGGTGCCGCTCATTACAGTGTTGAATATGTGGCTCCACATCCCAGCGGGCGGGCGCACGGGGTGGGAGGGGGTTGGTTACTGGGAACTTTATTTCAATCGCAAAAAAAAATAAAAAAACAATGATTTTTCATTCCTTCTCTCCAGCGAACGCTGCTGGAGAGAAGAAATGAATGGCGGCTTCAGCACCACAAGCTGGGGGGACAGCGCTTACTGTGGCGCTGTCTCTTGCACGGCACACGGACTGCACACGGACAGCATCCGTGTGCGGTACGTGTTTTACACGGACCCATTGACTTTAATGGGTCCGTGTGATCCGTGCGCTCCCACAAACACTGACATGTCTCCGTGTTTTTCAAACGGACACACGGTCCGTGAAAACACGCTGACATGTGCAGATACACATTGATTTTAATGTGTCTACGTGAGTCAGTGTCTCCGGTACGTGAGGAAACTGTCACCACACGTACCGGAGCCACTGACGTGTGAAACCGGCCTTATATGAGGTTACTTTCGTTTTTTCATTGTATTTTTGTGTGCGTTTCTTTACATGCATTTTTATTGCGGTTTTTTTATGTTACGCTTTTTGTCTCTTGTTTTTGTGTCGTCGTTTTTTATACTTCCTGGTATTTTGCTTTGACCAAACTTTATTGACATACTTAGGTATGGAACGCTCTAAAAACACATGTGAAATTTTTACCTGCACATTTTCTACATCTAATGTAACTCTATGGAGAAAATCCGCACATAAAACTCAGTGTACCAACAGGAGAAGCTGACATGCTGCGGACTGGAAACAAGCACCAAAGGTCAGTCTATGCTGAGTAAAATAATAGCACAGCAGGCAGGAGATCCTATAGATCCCATCCACTTGCTTGGAACTATAAGATGCTGCGTTTTTGACGCAGCAAAAACAAGCAGCATCAAAAACACAACAAAAACTCATTGTGGGAACCTAGCCCAAGGGTATGTGCACAGAACATTTTTTTCAGGCAGATTCCACATAGAACTTGCCTTAAAAAAGCCCAAAAGAATGAACATATACCCTGCAATGTAAAAACAGCTTGCTGTGCATATGTTCCGTCCTTTATCACTTCTTTTATCTGCTTCAGCCACTACCTTATATATAGAAATTTAAAAAAAAAAGATGTTGATGGCAAAGCCAACGCAAGAACGGCAGAAAAATTGCCAAAGATGACGCTTAAAAAAAACACTGTCAGCGTTTTCCTGAACCGTGTTCTGCTTCTAAAATCATGCAGGTACTGCAGCGTCTAAAATACAATGCAGGTTTTTTTCTGCAACAAAACCTGATCTCTTGGCAGGAAAGAAGCTACGGAAAAAAGATACATGTTTTCCTTGGTTTTTCTTGCGTTTTTGCTGTGTTTTATGTGTGTTTTTTGCTGTGGTTTTGGCATGCTAGACAGACTTGTCTCTTGTGCATGCAGATAAAGGAAAAAAAAAGTGTTGTTCTATAGAATCAGGTTTTGGCACACAAAAAAGCAGCAAAACCTGACACCTGCGTTTTTGGTGTTTTTTCAGGTTTTTTTTTTTATCATCCACTCATTTCAATGAGTGAAAAACGCTGAAAGAAGTGACATGCTCCAAAGGGCAAAAAAAAACATGCAAAGCACAAAATCCTGGTGACAAAGAAAACTATTTGTGTGCATAAAAAAGGCATCAAAGAAACGCTGCAAAAACACCTAGTGTGAACTTGGCCTTGCAATGCTAGTCGCTTGAAAGCTGAATAAAAATCAGTGCTAAATCCGTCAGTAACATACGAAGAATAAGTGAATTTGCACAATATATACAGTATATATTATATACATATATTTATATATTCATACATCTAAGTGAATGAGATTTACTGTATAACAGATCCTACAATTATTTCTTTGCTTGGGGTAAACATGTCAATTTATGGTTAAACCATGTATACAGCAAACATATGTGGACATGTTTATGTGGAAATAAGAGGATAGCCAGAAGGCGGCAGGATACACCAGGAGGGGGCAGTAAGTCACCCTGAGGGAAGAGAAGGATAACTCTCAGCATGTTCTGCTCTGCTTTCTTATCAGTCCAACCAGCCAGGTTGGGTGGTAATTAGGATTAAGGTGACCAAACATAGATGTCAGCGAGCAGTCATCAGTGTAGGAACCTTGTTACTCCTGACCTCGGCAGAGAATATATAAAAAAGCCCAATTGTCTGACAAAGAGCGGATATATATGATGCATGGCTAGCTATACTTGATTTTGAAGCAATGCTGTGAAATAAAGCCGTCCAGATTTGCTGCTTGCATTTCTGTTGCGGCAGTACAGTACTTCACATCGGTTAGTGACTTATAGCATAGCCCCATCTAATGGTTCATCTACATTGGATATTTAGTAAATGGAGCAGCAGCTGACAAACTTGCTGGACAGATGTCAAAGAAGAATATCCAAGGAAATTAGGTTGGACACAGTTTATATATGAGATACGTAGGCAGAGATTATCTGGTACTTACTTTGGGTGCAGAACAGCCCTGTCCAGCCGGGGGTACATTTACATTCCCCATCATACGCACTACACTCCGCATCATTGTGGCAGTTACACGTGTGGATACAGTCCGGACCCCAGAGGCCAGTGGGGCATTCTGGAAAAAAAATGTAACACCATATCCTTCCTTTAATACCATTTTACATTTCTAGAACGCCTGTGTAAATGTTTTCTCCTGCTGCGAGAATTTTGATAATTCACATCCCTAAAAATTAGTATAAGTCTAACGGCACTAATACCTAGAATTTTCTGTAGATTTTCTCTAGCTTACTGCCAGCACTGCGACTAACAGAAAGATTATTATTTAAGTCAATTAGAGTAGATAGGAGATCAGGTCAGCGTCTGCAGCGAGTGCTGTATCTTATATAACATGTAATTGAATTGTATCGCTAGGCGGGATATGCTGGCGCCACAGCAAGGAATTACATTACCATATAGTATCTCTTCTCATCGAAAAGAACTCAATATAAGGCCGGCAGAGTTTCTGCTACTACACACGGTCTTATGTTCCAATAAAACACTCATTTCATACTGATACAAGGTGACCAGGACGAGGTCCACACTGCATCTCTACCCATAGCCTACAGCAGAGGTCGGGAGCTTTCCTCCAGGTATACTGTAAGCCCGTATTCACAACCAGACCGAGGGCAAAAGTGTGTTCTTTCAGCCTCCGTCTAGCCGGTTTGAGCCTCCATACTATTTACCGGCAGATAGCACATTCCTATACAGAGGGCCAATGCAAAGGAAGGTACGGTATATATGTGATATCGGTTTCCTTAGGGCAGGTGCAGACGACCGTTTTCTCCACATCCAAGAAAATCAGTCCAATTATGCTAATTACACTTGATCACATTTTCTCAGAAGTGGACGGAAAAAAAAAAGTTTCTCCACTTCCTCTATAATGTCAGTCCATGAAAATCGGACCACACTTGGATGTCAACCGAGTGCGGTTCGATTTTTTTCCATTGAACCATAGAATTGAATGGGCGAGTGCCATCCGACTCATGGAGGCAAATTGTGCACGCTCCAGAAAAAAAATCAGACACATGCACAGCCCCATAGTATAAGATGGGGATGAGAGTTATCTGTCAAAAGCATGGGAAACACTCATCTGAGTGATATAATCGCGTGCATGAACCCTAATGGATCATACCTCCCTAGTACAGTGCCTTGCAAAAGTATTCGGCCCCCTTGAACTTTTCTACCTTTTCCCACATATCATGCTTCAAACATAAAGATAGCAAATGTAAATTTTTGGTGAAGAATCAACAAGTAGAGCACAATTGTGAAGTTGAACAAAATTTATTGGTTATGTAAAATTTTTGTGGAAATTCAAAAACTGAAAAGTGGGGCGTGCAATATTATTTGGCTCCTTTAACTTAATACTTTGTTGCGCCACCTTTTGCTGCGATTACAGCTGCAAGTCGCTTGGGGTATGTCTGTATCAGTTTTGTACATCGAGAGACTGAAATTCTTGCCCATTCTTCCTTGGCAAACAGCTCGAGCTCAGTGAGGTTTGATGGAGATCGTTTGTGAACAGCAGTTTTCAGCTCTTTCCACAGATTCTCGATTGGATTGAGGTCTGGACTTTGACTTGGCCATTCTAACACCTGGATACGTTTATTTGTGAACCATTCCATTGCATATTTTGCTTTATGTTTGGGATCATTGTCTTGTTGGAAGACAAATCTCCATCCCAGTCTCAGGTCTTTTGCAGACTCCAACAGGTTTTCTTCAAGAATGGTCCTGTATTTGGCTCCATCCATCTTCCCATCAATTTTAACCATCTTCCCTGTCCCTGGTGAAGAAAAGCAGGCCCAAACCATGAAGCTGCCACCACCATGTTTGACAGTGGGGATGGTGTGTTCAGGGTGATGAGCTGTGTTGCCTTTACGCCAAACATATCATTTGGCATTGTTGCCAAAATGTTCGATTTTGGTTTCATCTGACCAGAGCACCTTCTTCCACATGTTTGGTGTGTCTCCCAGGTGGCTTGTTGCAAACTTTAAACAACACTTTTATGGATATCTTTGAGAAATGGCTTTCTTCTTCCCACTCTTCCATAAAGGCCAGATTTGTGCAGTGTACGACTGATTGTTGTCCTATGGACAGACTGTCCCACCTCAGCTGTAGATCTCTGCAGTTCATCCAGAGTGATCATGGGCCTCTTGGCTGCATCTCTGATCAGTCTTCTCCTTGTTTGAGATGAAAGTTTAGAGGGACGGCCGGGTCTTGGTAGATTTGCAGTGGTATGATACTCCTTCCATTTCAATATGATCGCTTGCACAGTGATCCTTGGATGTTTAAAGTTTTGGAAACCATTCTGTATTCAAATCCGGCTTTAAACTTCTCCACAACCGTATCACAGACCTGCCTGTTGTGTTTCTTGGTCTTCATGATGCCCTCTGTGCTTCAAACAGAACCCTGAGACTATCACAGAGCAGGTACATTTATACGGAGACTTGATTACACACAAGTGGATTATATTTATCATCATTAGGCATTTAGGACAACATTGGATCATTCAGAGATCCACAATGAACTTCTGGAGTGAGTTTGCTGCACTGAAAGTAAAGGGGCCGAATGATATTGCACGACCCCACTTTTCAGTTTTTGAATTTCCACAAAAATTTAAAATCACCAATAAATTTCATTCAACTTCACAATTGTGTTCCACTTGTTGTTGATTCTTCACCAAAAATTTACATTTGGTATCTTTATGTTTGAAGCATGATATGAAAAGGTTGAAAAGTTCCAGGGGGCCGAATACTTTCACAAGGCACTGTATATGCACCCAACAATGGCCAAAGACCATAGCATGCCCTTAGCCTGTAACTTACTAGTTACTAGTGTAACTTACCATCAGAGCAGTCACTGCCTATCCAGCCAGGGTAGCACTGACACGAGCCATCAATGGGGTTGCAGGTTGCATTGTTGCTGCATATACAGAATTCTGCACAACTCCGACCATATCTTCCACTAGGGCAAACTTTAATAAAAGAAGAGCACAATTAATGCACATTAACGCTGCAAATCCAATCTCCTAGGTACAGTATATAATGCACCAATATAGTGACTGGGAACAGACTACTTTTGTCTGACAACCGATTGCTGGTAGTTGTAGTTGCACTGCAGCTTGTCCTCCATGCCCATTTTCTATAACAAACATGTACAAAATAGTAGAAGAAGTCTCATCCGTGGAACATCATTCCTCTGCTTAGGACCCCCTTTTCTATAAGTCATTCTCATTATTCAGACACCTCTGTGCACCTTTAAATCTCATCTCTCATAAAACAGGCATGGCAGATATGGGACTTTGTAAAAGGTTAAAGCAGTTGGCATTATGTGCCCCCAAGCTACAGGCTGCTTTGCCTACGTGTTACAGGCCCTCAGACAGTTAGCGAGCTTACAAATGCTGATTGGGAAAGGCTATTGTGATCAGCACACATGCTACGTATACACCGTAATTTACAGGAGCTATGAGCTCTTTGAAACGAAGCTAAATTTTTTATTATCATTTCATTATTGATCAGCCTTTGTAAAGTTATGATTCTTTGTAATATACAGGGGGAAAAAAAGGATTTAGTCAGTGACCAATTATGCAAATTCTCCCACTTAAAAAGATGAGAGAGGCCTGTAATTGACATCATAGGTAGACCACAATTATGAGAGTCAAAATGAGAAAACAAATCCAGAAAATCACCTTGTCTGATTTGGCAAGATTTTTTTTGTAAAATATGGTGGAAAATAAGTATTTGGTCACCTAAAAACATGCAAGATTTCTGGCTCTCACAGACCTGTAAGGGAGCTGTCACACAGACAGCTCTCTCCAGCGACCAACGATCAGGGGAATGACTTCGGCATCGTTGAAACTGTCTTCAACAATGCCGAAGTCCCCCTGCAGCACCCGGGTAACCAGGGTAAACATCGGGTTACTAAGCGCAGGGCCGCGCTTAGTAACCCGATGTTTACCCTGGTTACCAAAAAAAACAAACACTACATACTCGCCTTTCGGTGTCCGTCAGGTCCCTTGCCGTCTGCTTCCTGCTCTGACTGAGCCGCCGTACAGTGAGAGCAGAGCTCAGCGGTGACGTCACTGCTGTGCTGTGCTCTCACTGTACGGCCGGCAGTCAGTCAGAGCGGGAAGCAGACGGCAAGGGACCTGACGGACATCAGATGGTGAGTATGTACTGTTTGTTTTTTTTTACATTTACGCTGGTAACCAGGGTAAACATCGGGTTACTAAGCGCGGCCCTGCGCTTAGTAACCCGATGTTTACCCTGGTTACCAGTGAAGACATCGCTGGATCGGTGTCACACACACCGATTCAGCGATGTCAGCGGGGCCTCAACGACCAAAAAAAGGTCCAGGCCATTCCGACACGACCAGCGATCTCGCAGCAGGGGCCTGATCGCTGGTACGTGTCACACATAGCGAGAGCGCTACTGAGGTCGCTGTTGCGTCACAAAACTAGTGACTCAGCAGCGATCTCGCTAGCGATCTCGCTATGTGAGACGGGGCCTTAACTTCTTCATTAAGAGTCTCCTCTTTCCTCCACTCATTACCTGTAGTAATGGCACCTGTTTGAACTTGTTATCAGTATAAAAGACACCTGTCCACAACCTCAAACAGTCACACTCCAAACTCCACTATGGTGAAGACCAAAGAGCTGTCGAAGGACACCAGAAACAAAATTGTGGCCCTGCACCTGGCTGGGAAGACTGAATCTGCAATAGGCAAGCAGCTTGGTGTGATGAAATCAACTGTAGGAGCAATAATAAGAAAATGGAAGACATACAAGACCACTGATAATCTCCCTTGATCTGGGGCTCCACGCAAGATCTCCCCCCATGGGGTCAAAATGATCACAAGATCAGTGAGCAAAAATCCCAGAACCACACCGCGGGACCTAGAGAATGACCTGCATAGAGCTGGGACCACCGTAACAAAGGCTACCATCAGTTACACACTACACCGCCAGGGACTCAGATCCTGCAGTGCCAGACGTGTCCCCCTGCTTAAGCCAGTACATGTCCGGGCCCATCTGAAGGTTGCTAGAGAGTATTTGGATTATCCAGAAGAGTATTGGGAGAATGTCATATGGTCCGATGAAACCAAAGTAGAACTGTGAAACATGGGGGTGGCAACATCATGCTATGGGGCTGTTTCTCTGCAAAGGGACCAGGACGACTGATCCGTGTACATGAAAGAATGAATGGGACTATGTATCATGAGATTTTGAATGCAAACCTCCTTCCATCAGCAAGAGCATTGAAGATGAAATGTGAATGGGTCTTTCAGCATGATAATGATCCCAAGCACACCACCAGGACAATGAAGGAGTGGCTTCGTAAAAAGCATATGAAGGTCCTGGAGTGGCCTAGCCAGTCTCCAGATCTCAACACCATAGAAATCCTTTGGAGGGAGTTGAAAGTCTGTGTTGCCCAGTGACAGGCCCAAAACATCACTGCTCTAGAGGAGATCTGCATGAAGGAATGGGCCAACATACCACCAACAGTGTGTGACAACCTTGTGAAGACTTACAGAAAACGTTTGACCTCTGTCATTGCCAACAAAGGATATATAACAAAATACTGAGATGAACTTTTGTTAATGACCAAATACTTATTTTCCACCATAATTTGCCAAATAAATCTTGCCAAATCAGACAAGGTGATTTTCTGGATTTGTTTTCTCATTTTGACTCTCATAGTTGTAGTCTACCTATGATGTCAATTACAGGCCTCTCTCATCTTTTTAAGTGGAAGAACTTGCACAATTGGTGGCTGACTAAATACTTTTTTTCCCCACTGTACATAATGACCTTATTTTGCTTCGTCCCATCTTTAACACCATGCTGTAAGTGCTGGCTTGTCTGTATAGTCCATTGTGTCATAAGGCCCCCACACACTTTAGACTAAAGGCCCCGTCTCACTAAGCGATTTACCAACGATCACGACCAGCGATACGACCTGGCCGTGATCGTTGGTAAGTCGCTGTGTGGTCGCTGGGGAGCTGTCACACAGACAGCTCTCCCCAGCGACCAACGATCAGGGGAACGACTTCGGCATCGTTGAAACTGTCTTCAACGATGCCGAAGTCCCCCTGCAGCACCCGGGTAACCAGGGTAAACATCGGGTTACTAAGCGCAGGGCCGCGCTTAGTAACCCGATGTTTACCCTGGTTACCAAAAAAAACAAACAGTACATACTCGCCTTTCGGTGTCCAGGTCCCTTGCCGTCTGCTTCCTGCTCTGACTGAGATCCGGCCGTACACTGAGAGCAGAGCGCAGCGGTGACGTCACTGCTGTGCTCTCACTTCTCACTGTACGGCCGGGAGTCAGTGAGAGCAGGAAGCAGACGGCAAGGGACACCGAAAGGCGAGTATGTACTGTTTGTTTTTTTTGGTAACCAGGGTAAACATCGGGTTACTAAGCGCGGCCCTGCGCTTAGTAACCCGATGTTTACCCTGGTTACCAGTGAAGACATCGCTGGATCGGTGTCACACACACCGATTCAGCGATGTCAGCGGGGCCTCAACGACCAAAAAAAGGTCCAGGCCATTCTGACACGACCAGCGATCTCGCAGCAGGGGCCTGATCGCTGGTACGTGTCACACATAGCGAGATCGCTACTGAGGTCGCTGTTGCGTCACAAAACTAGTGACTCAGCAGCGATCTCGCTAGCGATCTCGCTATGTGAGACGGGGCCTTAAGATCAGACAAACTGGTCAATATTGCCAGCTCATTATGTTTGTGGGCCCTCGGCAGATGATTGTTGGGGAAGATAAGGATCTGGGATATCTGATTTCAAAATGTGCTCTCTAATGGGTAAGTCATCATCATCACAGAAAACACTGGAGCGCTTGGCCGAGCGAGCGCTCCTGTGTTAAGAAACGATGGGTGAGATCGCAGCTGGCGAACGATCAGATGAAGCAGTATTCAGCCGATAACTATCTAAGGCTAAGCACTAGTGATGAGCGAGCATACTTGTTGCTCGGGTTTTCTCGAGCACGCTCGGGTGACCTCCGAGTACTTGTTAGTGCTCGGAGATTTAGTTTTCATCTCCTCAGCTGAATGATTTATAGCTACTAGCCAGGCTGAGTACATGTTGGGGTTGCCTGGTTGCTAGGGAATCCCCACATGTAATCAAGCTGGCTAGTAGCTGTAAATCATTCAGCTGCCGCAATGAAAACGAAATCTCCGAACACTAACAAATGCTTGGAGACCACCCAAGTGCGCTCGGGAAAACCCGAGCAACGAGTATACTCGCTCATCACTACTAAGCACACATTAGCGTTTCTGTGCGCAGCGTGTCATCTGCATGTGCAAACGCATGCCAAAACGCATGCAAGCGCTTATGCTGCGTTTTTACTCAGCATCATCTTACGCATGATGCAAAAAAAAAACCGCTGCGTGTGCATGCGTTTAAATGAGTTTGGCATGCGTTTGTGTTGTTTATGCGCATGATGGAGGTGGTGAAATCATTTCCAGGACATGCGCAGTGTGATGTACGCATCGAATGCATTCGTACGCATGTCCTAGCGTACCAATGCGTTCCCATAGACAGTAATGCGTTCTTTCAACGCACTCATCCCCATGCGCAAGCCTGCGCATATTTGACACTTCAAAAAATGCAACATGTTGCGTTTGCCGCACACCGCATGGGTAGGCATCTGCATGCGAACTGATGCAAACACATGTCCCTACATACACAAGGTTAAATTTATGCACGCAAGACGCATATGGATCAGTACGCAGGTATACCCTGCGCACAGATACGCTAATGTGAACCCGGCCTAAACATGTATGGAGGGCTTAGCAGCTGATCTGAACTGAAGGTCTAGGTAACATCTGCATTACCTCCCTGCTCAGCAGAGAAAGCCTTAGGCTAGGTGCACACACGCATTTTATTGCTCTGATGGCAATCCAATCGCACCGGACCATTAGTCAGCATGGTGGCTCAGTGGTAAACACTGCAGCCTTGCAGCACTGGGGTCCTGGGTTCAAATCCCACCATGGACATCTGCAAGGAGTTTGTACATTCTCCCCGTGTTTGTGTGGGTTTCCTCCGGATTCTCCACTTTCCTCCCACATTCCAAAGACATACTGATAGGGGATCTAAATTGTGAGCCCTAATGGGGACAGTGCCGATAATATATGTAAAGTGCTGTGGAATGAACGGTTCCATATAAGTGAGTAAAATAAATGAATAAAATGTTAGTCTACAGTCTGTTCAAGGAAAAAAATCAATGCATATCCAAGTTTGATCGAATATTCGGATCGCACTCGGTCGTGCAAGGAAATCATCAGACTGCATTCAGACGACATGTGAGTGCAGTTAGATTTCCACACACTGGGATGGAGAAATTTGGTTCTATGGATTCTTGCTAGACCTGCAGTTTAATTCAACAGCGAAGACAAAATTAACAAGACAAGCCAGCACTTTCAGCATGGTGCTGATGAGAGAAGGAAACACAATAAGGTAATGGAGTAGGTTCATAACTTTACAAATGCTGATTAATTATTAAATTAAAAGTAACATTTATTTACTCTTTAAAGTGGACCTACCATCAGACTTCACAGTACAAACTACATACATTATTATATCGATTTGTTAGATCTGACTTTAAAAATCCATGTCAAAACAGTATAATCCTTTTTGAAAGACAAAAGAGAAAATGTCACGAGAAACTTGCCTACTGATTAAATCAGGTTTTTGTGTTAATTTTTTTCAAACATAGCACAATCTGTATTCAAAATGAAAAACAACTTGCAAATTTCACATAGGCCTCTGGCCTTTCTTTACACTCTAACTTCCTGTTTCAGGAAACAACACATGCACATAGTCACATTGAACTCTAACACTTTTTTTGTATTGAAGAATCTAAGGAGTATAGTATGTGTTAAGTTCCATGCAAAGAGAAGGAGAGCAGGGTCAGCTGTGACATTGCTTATAGTGACTGGTGGATCCTTTTTATCAGCTGTGTATAGAGGTATTACCAGTCATTGTAATCCTACATTTACTGATTAGAAAACTTCTGCAAACTCTTCCTGAAAGGACAGAAAGTAGGAGGTTAAAAAAGCCCCAGTGGCCAGTGTGAAAACTGCAAGGTTACACATTTTATCTTTTAATAAAGACCATGATATGAAAAGATAACAACCTTTGCCAATTTTTATTTTAATAATACATGTAACACTAAAACCTGATTTACACAATATTTTGGGTGGAGACTGAATATATTTGGACTCATTAACTATTTCTGTCTTTAGCTAGATTATATCATCTTAATGTCAGGATTTCAAAGCTATTCTGTCCTTAATTTCCTAAACATTCGCATCAGTGTCATCAGGTCTAAGATATCTATTTAATAATGTATATTATTGTTTGTATTGTGAAATCTGGAAACTGACCCAATTTAGGGTATATTGACATCTTGCGTATTTGCTGCAGATTCTGTCGTGGAAAGTTCTGCATCTATCTCAAATAGCTAAAACAACCCTATTGAAATGAATGGAACCACTTTTCAGATGCAGAAATTTCGGCAACAAAATCAGCAGTGAGGAAATTCACCCTTAAGGAGTTGTATACCAGTTGCACTTAGGGCTCACTGGTTTAGCGCTAGTGATCCTTGTATTCATACTTAGTGATGCATGAAGGTTTACACTGGTGATTGTCTTTTGTCATTTACAGTGCGGAAACCAATTCTGCATATGCACAAATGAGGATGCAACACTCGATGGAAGAAGTGCATGAACATTCCATAATGCGTCTTTAACTTAGGAGAAAAAATCTAGACAATGACACTATTGTCCTATTTAGATTTTGCTTCAAAGAAAATGACTGTAACCATTCCTGGACATGGTCTAAACATCAGCCTCATCCCATTTTAGTATGCATATATTTTCACTATGATTATTTTTTTTAATCAAAATCAAGAATGTTTATCAGCTGCCTACTGCACCCCAAAAATATCTGGAAACCTGACCCAGTCTATAAAGACATAACCGATAATTTAACGGGGTTGTCCCACAAACAAAGTACGGTACATTTTTCCTCCCACAGCTCCTGGGCAGGGGATGAAGCAAAAGAGAATATACAGACAGGACAGCATGGGATTGCAGTTGATTCTTTCTGTGAGGCAAAACATTTCCCTGCCTGTTTTATCACAGGAATGAGTATTTCTGCTGCATCTCCATCTGCATCTCCAGCCCTCTGAGCCCATCATAAATCAAGCTAGTGACATATGAGCTCAGTGGATCCAGAGCTCCTACTTCATTGATGTGATTTTTGATAAGCTTAGGGGACTGGAGACACAGCAGAAACACTTGCTCCTGTGATATGACATGCAGGGAAATGTTTTACCTTACATACAGCTGTAGCTGTATGCCGTTGCTATGTCATCTGTATAATATCCTTATACTTCCTTCCATGAATTGTGGTATGTGCCAACCATGTTCCTGCATGGTCAAACACAACCATTACACAATACTTAACAGGGAAAATTAAAAGATTATCTCGGAACAGGAACATTTTTTTTGTACCACATACAATTGGGAAACGTATTATTAGTCCAAGATCTACAGATAAAAATGTACTTTGCTTGTGGGACAACCCCTTGACCTTGTGTCATATACTCTGGGCACATCAGCAGGTTCCCCCTCTAGCTATACAGAAAGGTTTACTGTAAACTCAGCCGATATTATTACACACGTCATATAAGCAATAAGGGCAAATAGGTTATTTATGAAAAAAGATGGACCCATGGGTGAGATGTCTAGAAGAACAATGGTGTTGCCTGCAATAACCATTCAGAGTTGTCCTCTAAGGAATAACTTCCTGTTCTATAAAGTAAGAAATGGCGATCCAAATGTCTATTGTTTCAAGAATAGAAACAGGACTTCAAAATGTGTGCTTGTATGTTATCGGAGAAGCGCAGCTCCAGTCTCTACCTTTTATGTGTAAGATTGACAGCTCTTGGGTTCAGGCCTTTCTCACCTTCTGTTTCACTGAATTCCTTGTTTTATCTTATGTTCCAATCATTCACTGGCAGATCTGCTGCTTGACACAGAATCTCTGTGATCTGCCATTCATGTATGAAGCTTTCTGCACGCCAGGTTCGTTCTTTCGCATTAGAGTGAAATGAAAACATGTCTATAAAACGAGTCGCCCCGCTTTGTCTTTTTAGGTAAGGAAAATACAGCAAACTAACCACAGTGTCTTCAGGAGACACAATGGAATATACTGGAAATGTGGATAAATACAATGAAATATTTTGCCAGGTAAATAATCATTGTTATTTTTGCACAACGGCAAGGTACATGGAGAGACACTGGTAAAATGGAGCTTGTTGCGTGAGGGGTTGTGCGCCCCCTGATTATCTCGCTCTCTGCAGCTTTTCAGTGACAGAGAATACAGCTTGTTGATGATTTGGGGGGGGGTGTCCTACAGCTCCGGAATAATGTTTTTCTGCATTATTCCACACAGCGAGGGGGGTTGTCACAGGTTTATTATCAGAAAACTGAATCCTACGAGAAAACATCAGAAAAATGCCATTGTGATAAAACCTTATCTTTCCGCAGACCGTCCAATGACACAGACAGCGTAATCCGCAAGCTGTGTGACAGGGACATTAGCAACCTCCTCCTCCCCCGGCACAGGTCCCTCAATCCTAGTCACCTGGCCCCTTCCTGCTTGAACAATCAGATAAGAAACCCGCCACCCCCATGAAAGATTTTCTTTTTTTCGAGTTTGATTTTGTCTTGGAAGGAAAGAGATCTTGGTAATGAGGCAGCGCCTGGTAGCAGTGATAAAGCTCCACTTCTGTATCGTCTGCATCACTCGGAGCGTCCTATCTGAATTCCAATATGATTGGAGCAGACAGAACCTCACAGGACAAACTTGGAGGGCGGACGCGGATACCGCACATTACGCTACTCCTTTCCATCCCTGATATAAGGCCAATTCTACTACTCTGGAGAAGGAAGGCGACCAGCTCAGATCATTTAGCAATGTCAGGCACAGACATATAACATATCTCCTGGGGCAAATTCTGGACTTAGACTTATAATAAGTAGGGTCCAACAATAAAAATGACCACCTCACCTATTTGCATACACACTCATCTCTAGCAGACATGCCTGGGAAAGGTGGTCTATTAGCAGATTTCTCCCTATTAAACTCATAACAATGTCAGAACCTGTCATCTGACATAAATGCGCAAGTTTTGTTTTACATGGTATAAATGTCGCTTGTATCCTGAATCTGACGTTGTTTGTCTTTTCTTCCTACACCTCTTGGTTACAGATATATGATCCCTTCTGACCCTGTGTGTAAATCCAGTTGTTTTAGCCAAGTGGGTGTGGTCCTCAAAACGATGCTCCTAGAAAAGAGTTGAAGACCACACCCAAGTAGATAAATATACCAAAAGTTTATTTTCTTACCATCTTTCCTTCATATAAATGTGTCCTTTATTCAAATTTATGCACAGACACCGAGCGGTAGGCAAATGTGATGTGCGCCTCCTGTCACTAAACCCTACCCAAAACACCCCAATTCTTCCATTTTTCACTGAAGCTTTTTTAGACTCATACTTCCTGTCCTTTCAGGAAGAGTTTACATTCGTTTTCTTATCAGCAGAGGCAGGAGTACAATGACAGGTAACAGCTCTATACACAGAATCCACCAATCACAATAATCAATATTTCAACTTGCCTGTTCCTCCTCCCTTCACAATGACCTTTGCACACACTCATTAGATACTTCAACATAAAAGATAGGGTGAGGATCCAACCATTGTGGCTATGTACATGTGTTATTTCCTGAAACATTGGGAAGTTAAAGTCTAAAAAAGCTCTAGTGGCCATTGTGAAAATAGCAATTTGTTTTTTTCACATTGCGATATGTAAAAGAAAAAAAAAAACAGTGGCAAAAACTTTTAAAAAACAAATTTAGCACACAAAAAAATGATTTAAACATTAGGTTATTTTCTGAGGACACATTCCCTTTAATATTTAACATATTTTTCCCCCAATTAAATCAATATGAAGCTTATACAAAGAGTATTTGAAGCGTTTTTTTTTCATTTGGATTTTGGAGATATCAGTGTAACCCTAGCGACTGGACACTACTTTTTTTGTCTGCCTTGTCATAGGCATTAACTAGGCGTCCAGGAAAAGAACACAGGGTCTGTTTTTCTTTATTTATTTCTTTAAAAAAACATATAATTACTGTAAAAATACTTTGGATTACCTTGATTACAAAGCGGCCCAAAAAATCCTGGTAGGCAGTCACAATGGCCTGTGATGTGATGACATGGTCCATTCGCGTGAACACATTGGGGGCAGTTTTGGCTGCAACGATGTCCATAAAATCCAGGAGAGCAAACTGCAAACATTCAAGATGAAATATAACAAAACAAGGAAAACATTAGGTGACGTACCCAGGGATAAAAAATACTGCCTTACATATAGACAACACATAGGGCCTAATTCATTATTGCATCTGCACCTGTTTTTGTCAAGTTTTTAGTATTTGGCGACATATTCATTTTTCCATATATTCCTTTTTTGGAACCTATTTAATATGGGCTTGGCCGTTTTTTGATGTTCACATCATGGGCAGAATTTAGGGGTTTGAGATGTTTTTAAATGATGCATTCTTTGTAATTTTTCAAAAAGTCGCAAAATTTCTCTCAAATGTACTCCAGTCCCCCCTTTCCTGAAGTGATGCTATGTCCAACAGTTATTTTGATGCAGTTTATGCACAAATTGGTTTATGTTACTTCAAATTGCCCAATTTCTTCTTTGCTCTTGTAAATAGATACAATATTGCTTTCAATAATTTGTAAAAATTCTAGAGAACAAGCTGTGGCAGCTACAGTCCAATGATCAATGAGGTTCTGAGGTGGGGAATAATTGCACTCACAATCCTCTTGGGATGATTTTTTGCCTTACATAGTTTTCTAGGGCAGTTTTAGGCCACCCTATTTTTTTAATAACCTTTTTACTGTTTAAAAAGATCCTTTTCTGCAATAGAGGTATCAGTTGATGGCTGTGAGCTACCCGTTTTAAACATATCAGACACTTTTTGGCGCCAGGATAATTCTCTGGCTTTGAAATTCATTGTAATGACAAGGGTCAACTGTCTGTAGTTAAAAATTCTGAAAATCAACATCAATTCTTGGGTGCCCCCAGGAAGAAGCATCAGCGAAACGCGCGTCGGGGTGAGAGACAGCGTGCAGCTACCACCCATGTGTCAGCGCTGTTTTTTTTTAACCTACAGATGGTTTACTTGCGTTATTACAATGGATTTCAAAGCCACAGAATTATCCTGGACCCTAAGTGCCCGATAGTGATAAGTATGCTTTGTATTTTATTCCAAGCTGGCAAATGACTTGTCTTACACTGGGTAGATTCCAGTCCCCCTACTACTGCAAAATTATTTAAAAAAATAATATAATAAGAATTGAAAAAGCAGTGCATCAAAAAAGAAAAGCACGGCACAAATTCTAAAAAAAAATGAGAAAAATGGTTGGATACTTCAAGGTTGCCTTCTAGTATGTTATTAAGAGAACGGATGATACAGATGTTGTCAGCGCTTTTATGATGTATCTAAATGAAAACTGATAGAGGTTGTATTTGGCGTTGGAACAGAAAGATATACTAATGGGAGGTGGAGGGAAGTAAATCGTAAATATTTCTTTGCCTAAAAATAGAAAATACTGCTTTTAGTATTTCGAGTTTGACAATAGGTTTGGCTCACAGTGCTCACATAAGAAATATGTAACTTTCAATTTGTGTTATATGGATAGTGCCTTAAGTAGTATGGTATTTCTTTTTAGTGTTTGTGTTTTGTTAGGTTTTGGAAAATGGAAAATGTAATGCAGTGATTTTTTTTCAACAAAAATTATCTGATTTTAAAAAAAAATAAATAAAAAATAGTGTTCTAAACCTGTACTTTAACAACTTTATTGCTCTTGGCAGCCTTGGGCTTTCAGTCACAAAGGTGTGGCCGACGTGGCCTCCATCACCGCTCAGTGAATAATGAGTGGCGGCTGTAACCAAGCCCCTGCACTGACTGACAGCCATCTATGCAGTTCATCAGTTCAGAGTCGGCTGTCAGTGAGTGCAGGGGCTCGGTTACAGCCGCCGATCACTACGTTGACTGAAGCTGTACCGTCTGCGCCTCTATGACTGAAAGCCAGAGGCTGCCGGGAGGAATAAATTTCATTTCCTCCCGGTAGCCGGGCTCTCAGTGCAGAGAGCCACACATATACAACACTATTAACCTGCAGATTAACCCCACATTTGCAGGTTGATAGATTTTTTGGACATGGCAGGTTCCCTTTAAAAAAATGTAAATGAGACTGGTAGTAGATGGATCAGTGATTTAATACAAGTGACCATAGTGATAATACAAAGAAACAGTTACAGAAAAATGTTAAAAAACATATTGCTGTAGACAACACTTAGTATGATGGATATAACAGTGAAATGATGGTTAATGTAAGATGACGAGTAGATGTAGATTAAATGTAGCTGTAATATTTTGGTTCAATGATCTGAAAGACACCTAATTACTGTTTACATGGAAGAAACTACTGATCAACAGTGACATCTATTGGGATATGTGTTATTACGCACTCTGTCCATGTGTCATACCATTATTTCTGTGCATATTATACCACGGTACTGACATGTACATGAAAATATCACCTTAATAAAGCCACTAGAGCAGACCACCGGAGCTGAAGTAATAGGTAGTAGAACCTCAAGTCGGATAAAACATTGTTCCCGGGGTTATCTGCAGCATGATCAAGTAAGAATAAATAATGCCATGCCTGGTTTTATAGCCCCGCGATTCCTCCCATGGTGTGTAAAATGTAATGTACTCCCGATTTAAAGACTCATTTTATTATACGCCTTTGCGTTTATTTCCAACTGTTGCACAAATTGGGTAGGAATGTAGCACAGGGTGCATGACAGAAAGCTGCATTACACACTACTCTCCATGGCACGGGGAACAGGATGCTTTTTTTTTTTTATTAAAGTGCAGTATTGGTTTTATAGTATAGACGCATATTTACACATATCAGGCTGAAGTGATTCAATGCATTGATTTCCTACTTACGTGTTTGATCATGAGCCTTACTTGGGATGGTTATTATATGAGTGTCCACTGGGCTTGGTTTCTCCAAGTGGAGAAACTTTATGTGATTTATAGTGAATAAAAAAAAAAACATTTTCTAACTGCTCATGTTTTCTTACTTCTTTGGCATAAGGTTCCTCGAAATCCTGGAGCACACTCACAGCTCCCATCCTCGGGTGAGCACGAACCCCCGTTCTCGCAGTGACATGACATGGAGCAGTTGGGTCCCCAGCGGCCTTGAGCACACACATTGTCACAGTGTATGCCTGGAAATAGAAATAGATATTCAGATCACAGTATGCACCACAGATGAGGTTCTCAGTAGAAAATCAGGGACAATAAAGATTATATTACAGATATATACAGATTATATATTACAGATATATATTATACTGCATACACAAAAGTACTGGGACACCTGTACTTTATACCTACATCCCATTCCAAATCTATAACCATTACTATGGAGTAAGTTCCACCTTTGCACCTATAACAGCTTCCACTCTTTTGGGAAGGTTCTCTACAAGATTTTGGAGAGTGTCCATGGGACTTTTTGCCCCTTCATCCAGAAGAGCATTTGGTAAGTCAAACTTTGATATAGGTGGAAATGGCCTGGCTAGCAGTCTCTGTCCTAGGTCATCCTAAAGGTGTTTGATGGTGCTGAGGTCATGACTCTTCGCAGCCAGTCAGATTCTTCCACATTAAACTTATCCAACCATTCCTTCTTGGATCTTGCTCTGTGCAGTGGGGCACAGTTGTTCTGTGCCTTTCCTAAACTCTTCCAAGCCTGTTCATGCATTAGATTTCCCTTCATTGGAACTAAAGGGCCTAAGCTGACCCCAGAACTCCTCTCCTCTACCAAAACTTTACAGCCAGAATAATGTAGTCAGACAGGTAACGTTCTGGCAATTATCAAACTCTGATTTATCAGATAGAGGAGCAATGATTCATCACTCCAGAGAACATTTTCCAGTGCTTCAGAGTCTAGTGGTGGTGTGCTGTACACCACTCTATCTGACACTTGGCATTGTGCTTGGTGATATACAGTAAGACTTGCATGCCACAACTCAACCATTGAAACCCATACCATGAAGATTTCGGTGCACAGTTTTTGTCTTGATGTTAATGTCAGTGAAAGTTTGAAACGTTTGTGTCACTTACTACCTCAATCTCTGCCCCCTCATGATGTCTTGTTTCACAGTTAGAAGCAGCGAAGACTGGGACAGAAGCAAAGTGCTGGCGCTGCACTCACCTCTCCCACAGCTTCCTTCATAGTGGATCCAGGACATCTTCAGAGGGCGGCAACTCAAGAAACTGTAGTAAGGAACTTAAAAGCTGCCCCCTGATAACATCATGTTCCAGACAGAATGTAGAGGAGTGCAAAATGGATCTGATGCCCCGCTGCCAAATATTTCAGCAGGCGATGAGAAGACAATGAAGTATATTTAAAAGCGGTCTGAATTTGTCAACGTGTTTAGAAGCATATAACAGTTCTTCATCAGGACAAACCACTATATATAGTTGCATATAGTGTAAGAAGTGTTGTATACTTCAAATTGCGTAGACAAATAAAGACTGCTTTTAAATATACATTACTGTCCTCTCATCGCCTGGAGGAATATTTGGCAGTGCAGCATCAGATCCGTTTTTCCACTCACCTACAAACATCTATTAAGCAGAGAGGTGCTGCAGCAATAATGGTACCCAATGAGGACAAACCCGTCCAAGCTGACTTTTCAGTCGTTACCTATGACGTGTGCAATGAGAATAGTTAAGTGTTTTATGCTCATGACTGGATGGCCAAGCTTAAGTCATTCCCATCAGGACACATGCACATTTCCTCATTATAATTACTTCCATACATTTCATAACCTGTTTTGCTCTCGCCATACAGCTTTCAGATTTGGTCCTGACAACAAGAAGAGGAGCTCGAAATAAACAGGTTGTTAGCAGGACGGAACGGTACGACATTCCCCTCCAGTTTACCTGATTTCTCCCATCCTCTTCACTTCGCTCCCTCTCCCCACAATGTGTTGCAGCATTTGCTAGCTTTATCTCACAGGCCCACGCTCCTCTGCATAATGGGATAAACACAGGGGGAGAGACCTCAGGCAGAGAGTGGATTAACGTGTTACTCAGGAGATGCGCCCCCTCCTCATCTGAGCAGAACAGGTACCGCATTGTAATTACTGAGGCTTCAATCTGCTCGGCAGCTGAAAGTTTAAGGATTACTGCGAGTGAGTGAAAATCATTACACAGGCTCTGAGTCGTTTTCCTCACTTGCGCTACTTGCTGATTTTGTGCAAACCGTCCTGAGTTAATGCAAAAATATTGCAGACCCAGGGAATTTACCGAGAGCTCACAAAGTCTTCCACCCTTCACATGCTGAACGTGGCGGCAACCCAGACTGAAACATCACTCTACCTTCTGGAAACTCTGCTAAGCAATCAGCAATAACTAACACAGATCAATCACTATGATTGTATTGATACATGGATCAGTATCCCAAGATAATTGTATTGACCAACTAAAGGTTGGGGGGAGACTGGTGATTTAGCTTGTAACGACAGCCAACGCCATATGCCCTACATAGGCAGCTCCAATAAAGGCATCATTCCCACTTCCGAATACGTGCTGAAACAGGGACAATGCGCATATTGTTAAAGCATGGGGAAAAAAGGTGGGATTGTACTCACTTGTATTGGTTGTGACAGGTACAACTCCCCTAAAAGCGTGTTGATATCAGCTGCTGCTGCTCCGTGTGCAAGAGGTTTATCCTCAGCAAAATATTGGAGACAATAGAGCAATGTTCACGGATGGATTGCTGGGCTGCTGGATTTTGATAAATCTACACATATACAGGTGCTTCTCACAAAATTAGAATATCATCAAAAAGTTAATTTATTTCAATTATTCAACACAAAAATTGAAACTCATATAGTCATTATAAACAGAGGGATCTATTTCAAGTGTTTATTTTTGTTAATGTTGCTGATTATGGCTTACAGCCAATGAAATCCCAAAAGTCATTATCTCAGTAAATTAGAATAATTAACAAAAAACACCTGCAAAGGCTTCCAAAGCATTTAAAAAGGTCCCTTTGTCTGTTTCAATAGGCTCCACAATCATGGGGAAGACTGATGACTTGACAGATGTCTAGAACGCAGTCATTGACACACTTCACAAGGAGGGTAAGCCACAAGGAGTGGACTGCTGCTGGAGTCATTGTTTTAAGAGCCACCACACACAGACGTATCCAGAACATGTGCTACAAGTATCGCATTCCTTGTGTCAAGCCACTCATGACCAATAGACAACGCCAGAAGCGTCTTATCTGGGCCAAAGAGAAATAGAACTGGACTGCTGCTCTGTGGTCCAAGGTGTTGTTTTCAAATGGAAGTAAATTTTGCATTTCATTTGGAAATTAAGGTCCCAGAGTCTGGAGGAAGAGTGGAGAGGCAACAATCCAAGCTGCTTGAGGTCTAGTGTGAAGTTTCCACAATCAGTGATGGTTTGGGGAGCCATGTCATCTGCTGGTGTAGGTCCACTGTGTTTTATCAAGACCAAAGTCAGATCACCCTTCTACCGGGAAATTTTAGAGCACTTCTTGCTTCCCTCTGCTGACAAGCTTTTTGGAGATGGAAATTTCATTCTCCAGCAGGACTTGGCACCGGTTCACACGGCCAAAAGTACCAATACCTGGTTTACAAACAACAGTATCACTGTGCTTGATTGGCCAGCAAACTCACCTGACCTTAACCCCATAGAGAATCTATGGAGTATTGTCAAGAGGAAGATGAGAGACACCAGACCCAACAATGCAGACGAGCCGAAGGCTGCAATCAAAGCAACCTGGGCTTCCATAACACCTCAGCAGTGCCACAGGCTGATCACCTCCATGCCTCGCCGCATTGATGCAGTAATTGATGCAAAACGAGTCCCGACCAAGTATTAAGTGCATTTACTAAACATACATTTCAGTAGACCAACATTTCGGATTTTAAAATAATTTTTCAAACTGGTGTTAAAGTATTCTAATTTACTGACATCATGACTTTTGGGTTTTCATTGGCTGTAAGCCATAATCATCAACATTAACAGAAAAAAGCACTTCAAATAGATCACTGTGTTTGTAATGACTCCATATAATATATGAGTTTCACTTTTTGTATTGAAGAACTGAAGTAAATTAACTTTTTGATGATATTCTAATTTTGTGAGAAGCACCTGTAGTGCAAAAGTAGATGTGTAGTTAATTAGTTGATGTATTTCACAGCCACACAGGCTCCTTTCTGAAGACTAAACAACAAACTCAAGTAATAAACTACATATCCACTTTTGCACTACTACTATGTGTAAAGATTTATATAAATCTAGAAGCACAGCAATCCAGATGTGAACATTCCTCTATCGTCTCATTCAACGTACGTTTTGCATGTGTATAAAAAGCAGACCATTTTCATTCACCCAGCTAGGGTGAATACACGCGTTTTTTACCATCTGGCACACTGCAACATGTAAGTATTATATTAAGATCATATTTTGACAGCCTTATACATATGCACTCTCATTTGTATGCTCTGTAGAATACATTATACATTGCTATTTATTAGCAACTTGTTTCGGGAAGGTTTATTATTTAACTATATATTATTCTAAAGAACAAGTATTTATCCATGTTGTCATCCATTGGGTTACCCTGTTTTTAATTCCTGTTTTTATTGTGCATTAATTATTTCAATAAAAGTTATATTTAATGAGACGTACATGCACCGTTTGGTTCGTTTGTTGGTAGTCTATAGATGAGGTGCGTCTCTAGCTACGCCTGCATTAGGCTTGGAAACTGGTGAGGACATGGCTGCTGCTCCACCCACTGAACCTGACAAGGTCAGGCACGAAACTTGATAGTAGAGGCAGTTGAAAGGAGCAACGGTTTGGGTTCTGCCAAGTCTATAAAGGAAAGGTTTCCAGGAGATTGAAGAAAGGGGACAACCAAATGTGTCAGAAGAACTCCAAAAAGCGTTGTCAATAAAGACCCATTTCTTCAATCTCCTGGTCGTCTTTCAGTGGCCTATTCATTCATTCCCTTAAATGGGGGAGATTGGCCTGCAAATTGGACCAAGACAGGACATGTCTCAGTTTTTTGCGTGGACCCTTGATCTGCAAAATTAAGTGAAATTTAATATGGCTATGTGCTGTACACTAAAAAAAAAAACAGACAGAAGATGGATTACAAACTCTGATATGTGAATGAAGCCTAACCCATGAATAGGTAGGTGTCAAATTTGTTTGGCTTCATTTCCTTACCCTATGGGTGGTTAAAGTAGACTCCTCTCACCAGACATCACAAGTGTAGCAAACAATGGTGAACATCATGTTGCCCTTTTGTGGTAAAGATGGACAAACAAATGTAAGGCCCTCATTAAACATGAGGGTGAAGGGTGGAAGGCTCTTGTGAACTAGGAATTTATATTTTTGTTGGTGGTCCCCACTCCTCTATGTATGTATTGAGCATAGCTGGGAGCAGTCATTGTGCCAAGACCAAATTGCTGTTATTGCTAAAACTTTTCCGCCTGCCTGCAGGTTGAAGATTTCAAAGTTCTTTCACCCCTGTGAGGATTTTTGAGCACAGGCGGAAGTACTATTCCTTATCAGCTTTGTACAAATTAAGTCTTGTGAAAAAATGAAAGCGAACATTCTGGAGACTTATCTCTAGTCCCAGAGAGTGGCAACCAAAACTAGCGTCCAATCATGAAGGAGGATAATCCGGGGGTAGCCGTAATCCTGCAGTGCCTAGCCGTCTTATCTAGCCCTCGACAATTTTGCATATTCTTAAATTGCTGTCTCTGGATGACCTTGCTTGAACTGTATTATCTCTGTTTCTTCAGGCAGCCAAATATTATATTATACGTTCATATTACGATTTTTATTATATAGAGGGCAAAGTGCATTGTGTGCATTCCAAGAGAAAGTGCAGGTCTATTCTTTTCTAACCTTGGAGGAGTCTCACGTTACTTCCAAGCATCGTCTCCTTTGTTTTACAAACATTACAGTACACAAGGAATAATCACTGGCATAAAAGGCTATGTGCATTTCCTTAAAAATATTCTGTTTGGCGAACTTGAGTCTTGGAAAGGCAGGAGTGATGGAAACGAAGATTATGAAGACATTTAGAAGAAGAAAAGAGTCAGACAGACAGGTCTATCGCAAGATGCACAGACACATCCATCTAGTATAATTAGCTGCTATCTCCAATCCCCAGAGGCTCCCACTGACAGCTCCATTGTATAAAAGGTGTCAAAACTTTGCACTGAGGCAGTACTAGTTCATCAGCACAGTAAAGGAAGAAGCTGTTTCTTTAAGCCCATGGACCAAGCCTTGTGGGAGCTGGGATTATCTGTAGTCCTGCATTAATGGAGCTGAAGGGCAGGCAAGGCACAGCTTTGTGAGTGAGTGACAGGTCTGATGTGACCAAACTCTTACATCTGCTTGGCTCGGAGGAACCTTATCGACACTCGGAGCTGCATCACCAGTCCTTCTGTCACTGTGCTCACGCCTAGGTAGACCAGAAGAGTGACAAAGTCTTCACATACAACTACCTAACCTGCTTCATTCTCTGTCTGAACAATGGTGTAGCCGTGTCTATTCTATGAGCACAATTAGTCTATGTACTGCCAGAACGCGGTCAGACTGTTAGATAGAAAAACACAATCAGATACCAGGCAGGGAAAGAATCACTGCTAAGAATAGCTTTATATAAATAATGGCTTGTATGGTGGAGATAGAAGAAGCTTGAGCTAAACAGCAGCATTAGGGAAGGTAGGGAACAATTCTTCACGATAGACCAACCGATTCATTTATTAGGAGGAAATGTGAACGACAAAACAATTATTAGAGAGGTTGTTCTACCTTTTTTTTTTTTAACATGTATCTGTATATTTTAGTTTTGCTCATTATAATGGATCTGTTACCAGATGTCACATTTCAGCTATCTACATTATCTGATAGATCTCTTGGATCGTATTTTGAAAATCCAAGTCAGAACAACCATATAATGCCAATATTAAAATGAGCAGTTTCTGAGTCCAGCTATAGAATTAAATAGCTCATGAGTCTAAATATATTCAACCTCCTCCCGCAGCTTGAACTAAGCAGTGTGAGATCTCAGCAAGGAGAGACACTGAGGATAATAATCTTTATTATTTTTTTTTATAGCGCTAACATATTCTGCAGCGCTTTACAGTTTGCACACATTATCATCGCTGTCCCCGACGGGGCTCATAATCTTAATTCCCTATCAGTATGTCTTTGGAATGTGGGAGGAAACCGGAGAACCCAGAGGAAACCCATGCAAACACAGGGAGAACATACAAACTTCTAGCAGATTATGTCTTTGGTGGGACTTGAACCCAGGACTCCAGTGCTGCTAGGCTGCAGTGCTAACCACTGAGCCACCGGATCTGTGGTGGGCAGAGAGAAACTTTCATAACTGATTATACAGATTTTCTGACACGGAACTTCAAAGTGAGCACATTATCCATATCAAATCCAAGAGTTCTATTTAGTAATGAATGCTGTTTGTATTATAAAATCCAATGACACATCACATTTAAGACAAGATATCTGATTCTGAACTTTTTAAATTCTTCCTAGAATTCCTCTGCAGAGCATAAGGGACCCTCAATAATTGTCCATCAATTTATGATAAACCTTTCACCTACTGTGAGGAACATTCAGTAATTGAACTAAAATCTGTTGTTATAAAGGATACTCTTCAAACTGACCCCTGAACCCATCAGTTTGGAGTCTGTCATGACAGATCATCATGCAACTCCACTACTTTGAACAATCAGATTCATAACCATTATCCATCTTCATTGCTTGACAAGCAGATGTCCTCATTAGCCTCCATTAGTTATCACGGGGCTACACCATCGGTTTTGTTTCTATTTTGTTAAATTTTGAGCAGTGCTATGTATATAAAATGGTGAGCGGTGGCTCTTACTGAGCATGGACATTCATGACACGCCATAGCAACATATTGGTTTCTTTTTTACTACATGTCAGGCACAGTACCTATTATACAGTTATGTGAAAAGGTGTTTGCCATCTTCCTGATTTCCTATTCTTTTGCTTATTTGTTACACTTAAATGTTTCAGATCACCAAACATATTTAAATATTAGACAACGATAACACAACTAAATGCAAAATGCAGTTTTTCTATGAAGGTCTTTATTATTAAAGGAAAGAGAGATCCAAACCTACAGGGGCCCAGTGTTAAAAAGTGATTGCCCTCACTTAAAACATAAATTAACTGTGGTTTATCACATATTTGGGCAGCCGAGTTAAAATTCACTGCCACACCTGTTCTCAATCAAGAAATCACTTAAATAGGACCTGCCTGACAAAGTGAAACAGACCATGAGACCCTCAAAAGCTAGACCTCATACCGCGATACAAAGAAATTCAGAAACAAGTGAGAAACAAAGTAATTGAGATCTATCAGTCTGGAAAAGGCTATAAAGCCATTTCTAAAGCTTTGGGACTCCAGCAAACCACAGTAAGAGCAATTATCCACAAATGGCGAAAACATAAACCAGTGGTGAACCTTCCTAGGCGTGGCTGCCGACCAAAATTACTCCAAGAGAACAGGTACGACTCATCCAAGAGGTCACAAAAGACCCCACAACAACATCCAAAGAACTGCAGGAATCACTTGCCTCAGTTAAGGTCAGTGTTCATGACTGCACCATAAAAAAGAGACAGGGCAAAAATGGCAGAGTTTAAAGAAGAAAACCACTGCTGAGCAATATGAACATAAAGGCTCATCTCAGTTTTGCCAGAAAACATCTTAATGATCTCCTAGACTTTTGGGAGAATACTCTGTGGACTGCTGAGACAAAAGTTAAACTTTTTGGAAGTTGTATGTCCCATTACATCTGACGTGGAAGTAACACAGCATTTCGGAAAAGGAACATCATACCAAAAGTAAAATATGGTAGTGGTAGTGTGATGGTCTCAGGCAGTTTTGATGCTTCAGGACCTGGAAGACTTGCTGTGGTAAATGGAACCATAAATTCTGCTATCTACCAAAAAATCCTGAAGGAGAATGTCCGGCCTTCTGTTTGTGACCTCAAAATGAAGCTCAGTTGGTTTGTGCAGCAGGACAATGATCCAAAACACACTAGCAAGTCCTCCTTTAAATGGCTTAAGAAAAACAAAATTAAGACTTTGGAGAGGTCTAGTCAAAGTCCTGACTTTAATCCGATTGAGATGCTGTGGCATGACCTTAAAAAGGCGAGTCATGGACAGAAACCCATCAATGTGGCTGAATTACAACAATTCTTCAAATATGAGTGGGCCAAAATTCCTCGTTGTAAAAGACTCATTACCAGTTAATGCAAATACTTGACTGCAGTTGCTGCTAAGGGTGGCCCAACCAGTTATTAAGTTTAGGGGTCTATCACCTTTTCACACAGGGCCCTGTAGGATTGCATTTCTTTGTCCCTTAATAATAAAGACCATCATTTAAAAACTGCATTTTGTGTTTACATGTGTTATCTTTATCTAATATTTAAATTTGTTTTGTGAACTGTAACATTTTAGTGTGATAAACATGCGAAATAATAGGAAATCAGGAAGGGGCAAACACTTTTTCAGACAACTGTATATCTTTCATATAGGAACTCAGTTTTTGCCACTGAGAACCTGACACATTAAAAGGTTTCAGGCCTCTATGTTCCCACACGGACTGAAAGTAATAGCTCCTTCTCTATGAATTCATGAGACTTGAGCAGTTCAGGTGCCCGCTCCTCAGACTTCACCACCTCCCATCTTCATCATCCCCGAGGTCAGTAATCTCCCCGCGCACATGCCTTCTTGCCTCCGGCTTCCACACCAATCAGTACCAAGCAGACGGAGAGCTGTGTGTTTGTTAAGATGATAATATCTATTTAATTTACTGCACAACGCCGCTTAGCCCTCAGCTGTGCTTCAATATTATGAAGTCAAATACACAGCCACGTGGAGGCAAGCAGTCATACAAAATATACTGCAGTGCTCACTCCACGTCAGCAGCCAGACTGGCCACAAACCTTCTTAAAGGAGCAATAAACCTATAGATTAATTATATAAGTGAACTGATGTTCATCTTGCTCTCACTGTTTCAAGAATATGCAAGAAATCCTGCAGACTGATAAACATATAGTCTTGCTGACATCGTGCAGAGAACGACGCTTCGCTTCTGTGTTCTCTATGAGAAAGCCGCCGAATGTCATGTCAGCCGGAGGCTTATCTACAGGACAACCATGCGATCGGGAGTCCGAAATCAGACATGCGCGATCAACATCTCCCTTGACCATTAGTCGGCCGGCACCCCCACACATATTAGACCGTCTGCCAAACCCATCAGTACTGGTGGGTTCAGCCGACATTAGTCTAATATGTATGGGAGCCTTAATTTCCTGCTGATCTGTACAATTTTCTTCTGGGTAATGAATAAAACAGGCCGTACACTACAGATTATTGTTTGCGGAAGGATGATTCAGCCGATAGTTCAGCCGACAGCTATCTTGATCTGAGTGCTCTTCTATTCCCTATGATAAAGCCATTCCACACAGGTCAGGCAATGGCTAATCTCTGGGAGAGCAGTAGGAAATTGGACATGTCCGATCAACATCTTCACCAGTGATCAAGTGGCTAGGGTTCCCAAGGACATACGACTGTTGGTCGAACCCGACTATAACGTCTGGCTCAGCTGACATTAATATGGGGCCCTTAAGGAGTAGAATTTGTCAAGGGGCGAGGCTTAATATAGAGCAGAGGGGGGAGGCTCCTGCTGCAGCCAGGTGCAGGATAGTGAGATCAAGGAGTGGGGCATGGCTGAGCTATCGGGACACATAGGGTACATATCTTTATTTTTTTCTGTTTTAATTGTAATATGAAACAGACTGGAATCAGATGACATTAACATGGGAGCTATTTTTTGTGCATTTTCCCTGTTAACTGTTCCTGTGAAGGTGCGTTAGTCGTACAGTGCAATCTGTGGTCTATAAAAGGGTTGCGAATATCATTTACACACACAGTATGTATGCATATGTCTCTGGAGGTTCTTATAACTGGAGATACAGAAGATAAAGTATTGATCATGGAGGCAGACATTTTTCACTTCTTCTAAATAATTCCCTTTTTAATTTTAGTGCATTTTCTATGCCTAATGTTACTTGAAAGGTGCATTAAACAAAGTCTAAAGCGTATCAAAATGCGGCTATGAAAACACCTGCTAACATCATTCACATATCACGTGTTTCTGGATTCTTTAGAAGTCAGTTAAATGATCATTCCTTCCAACCTCCCCAATATACATGCATGTGTTCTCTATGGGAAGAGTGGAGCAAGCCGCTGCCAGAAATCTCTGGCGGACACTTATCTCCTATGAGAACAAAATCGAGCATTTAATATTTTTTTCTTCAACATCTGCCATCGGGGAGAGTCAGGACACCCCTATACACATTAGACGGCGGGCCGGTATCACCAAAGTCATAAAGGTAGTTATTTTTGATCCCTGGACATAGATTAAACAAAGTACAGTAAATAATACTGGTTCCACGTGACAGCTAGGCTATTGAAAGAGCACATACCTGTATACCCTGCCAGGCAGTGACAGTGGCCGGTGACAGGGTCACATCCGTCTGCATGACTGCAGTCACAATGTTCTATACAGTCCAGACCATACATCCCCTCCTATTCAAAAAGCAAAAAAGTCAGTAAAAGTAAATGAATGAATGACAGGACAATCTACATTGGAGTGCATGCACCTAATAAAAGATCTGATGCTTTACCGGACACGGCTGGTCACAGATTTCACCCATCCAGCCTGCGGCACACATGCAGCTGCCATCCACTGGACTGCAGGAGGCATCATTCAGACAGTGACACGTCTGATTGCAGTTTAGACCCCAAGTACCACTGGAACAGGGGATGGAACAGTCTGTTCCTTGCCAACCTGAATAAAGACATATAAAAAAGATGGATTCTCTAATTCTACCATACCAAATAAACATAACATAAAATAATTATCTTCTCTATAACAAAACAATACGTGTATTAAAATTATCCTAATATTTAAAGGGACAGTCCGCGAGTTTTCAAAAATGAGCTAAGGACAGGAAATGGTAGCATATAAAAGTAGGCATTACTTTCCAACTGCTGTATTGTGGTGGAGTGGCAGCACTTGGGTGGTGTAGGATTAAATAGGTAAGTAATACTTAATTTATATTCGTAGATAACCACCTTAACATAGGCTGTGTTCACAGTACCATCATGAATTACATTTATTATTAATGCATCTAAAATAAAATACATAGATTAGTATATGGGCAACACAACATCGCTGAGTACAGTCAAATAGGGTGGGAAAAAGAAAACCACCCGGATAAAAAATGTGCCCCCTGCAATTTTAGTATCTATCACATTGAACTTTTCGGGTGCATGTATTTTTCCCCAGGTGTGTACCCCTCCTATATGTCTGAGTCTTGTGATTTTCTGTTTTCTCTATATAAATATCTACATATTATATTTTATTATAGGTACATTAATAAACATGGTTTTATCTTGGCCATTTCTCTTAAACTTCTTTCTTGTGATAGTTGATGCCTTTCATGGTGCAGTGGTCTAGTATACATAGACACATGGTGTCAGGGTCTTCATTTATTACTAATTTATGGTGCTATTAAGGGACTCTGTCAGCAGGTTTTTGTAATTTAATCTAAGTGCAGCATAACATAGAGCAAGAGAGCCTGATTCTAGGGATGTGTCGCTTACTAGGCTGTGTGTTAAAGTTTAAATATAACAAGCATTTTATCAACAGGAGATTACCACTGCCAGACTAGGTCTCACGTGGATAGCAGTCCAGCTAATGAGTATAACCCCGCCCCACCACTGATTGGCAGCTTGCTGACAATGTAACAGTGTACACAGGAAGCTGCCAATCAGGGGTGTGGGCAGGGTTATACAGAGCTCAGCATTCTAAGCACTGCTACATCTACAGTAGAGAAAACAGGGATTCTATCAAAACTTCACCAAGCAGCCCAGTAAGTGATACAGCACTGGTCATTCTATCTTGCCCTATATTATGCAGCTCTCATATTGCATAGCAAAAAACGGTTGACAGATTAAGGACCTGTTTTCCAGTGGATGCAAACTGATACCATCTGCAATTGCTCATGCTGTACTTAAAATGGCCACAAAGGATGCATGTTGCAAGCAATTTCTTTTGATCATCTGCTTTACTAGTTGGATTTTACATCTATAGACACCACTCCAATACAGCACTCTAGTGCAGATTTTGGACGCGTAACTGCCTAACATTTTTTATCTCATCATTTTTGGATAAAGGATTGAATTTTGTTAAAAATAAAAAATAGATTTTTTTTCAAATATAGACATTTAACTGTGTTTTTTCAACAGACATTTTAAGGGTGCATGTCTGTTTTTGCATACCTGTTTTACTAGGCCAATTTGACAACCACACATATTTAACAACTACACTGCAGCCTGCTGCCATATTTTGCTTTCTGTAAGTGTACCTAACTTCCTAGCATTTTTTGTTACATCCTCTTTGGCAAGTGTTTGAATAATTGCATTCGAAAAAAAAATTATCAAAAGTTAATTTCAGTGTTGTGCAAAATGTAAGGTAAAAGAAAAAGTCGCAATGTCAATGAACGAATAATGTAAAAGGGAAAAAATAGCACACCACAGCTAAGAATTTGGAAAACAAAATCAAAAGGACCATCACTGGCACCAGCCATCCTGGAAGTAGTCCACAGTTGACCTTCTTTGCCTATGGCAAACATATTAGCGGGAGGAAACGGAGGACGTTACAGAATATACAGTCGAAACCAGAAGTTGCCATACACTATATAAAAAGACACATGTGCATGTTTTTCTCAATATCAGACATGAAATCAGAATAAATCTTTCCAGTTTTAAGTCACTTAGGAGTAAAATAATAATTATTTGCCAAATGCCATAATACTGAGAGAGAGAGAATGTTTTAAGGGATTTTCATTACTTACTGCAAAGTCAAAAGATAAAATACACAAAGATTACTATGCCTTTAAACAATTCTGGACCGCCCACATGATGATGTCATGTGTTTGGAAGCTTCTGATAGTTTTTTTGGCAACATCTGAGTTAATTAGTGGCACACCTGTGGATGTATTTTAATGCACACCTGAACACACCGTTTCTTTGTGTAGCATCATTGGAATGTCGCAAGAAATCAGCCAAGATAAGAGAATTGTGGACTTGCACAAGTCTGGCTCATCCTTGGGTGCAATTTCAAGATGCCTGAAGGTGCCTCATTTATCTGCACAAACAATTATACGCAAGTACAAACAATATGGGAATGTCCAGCCATCATACCACTCAGGAAGGAGACAGGTTCTGTGTCCCAGAGATGAAGGTGCTTTGGTCTGACATGTGCATATCAACTCAAGGACAAAAGCAAAAGACCATATAAAGATGATGGTGGAAGCTGGTAAGATTGTGTCAATATCCACAGTGAAACGAGTACTGCATCAACATGGGCTGAAAGCCCACTCTGCTGGGATGAAGCCATTACTCCAAAAGAAACATAAAAAAGCCAGATTAATGTTTGCAAATGCACACAGGAACAAATACCTTAATTTTTGGAGACATGTCCTGTGGTCTGATGAAACTAAAATTTAACTTTTTGGGTAAAATGGCCATCGTTACGTTTGGAGGAAAAAGAAAGATGCTTGGAAGCCTAAGAACACCATCCCAACTGTGAAACATGGGGGTGGCAGCATCATGTTGTGGGGTTGTTTTGCTGCAGGAGGGACTGGTGCACTTCACAAAATAGATGGCATCATGAGAAAAGAAGATTATGTGGCAATACTGAAACAACATCTCAAGACATCAGCCAGGAAGTTAAAGCTTGAGCGGAAATGGGTCTTTCAAATGGACAATGACCCGAAGCATACTGCCAAAATGCTAACAAAGTGGCTTAAGGATAACAAAGTCAATGTTTTGGAGCGGCCATCACAAAGCCCTGATCTCTATCCTACTGAAAATTTATGGGCAAAGCTAAAAAGGCAGGTGCAAGCAAGGCGACCTACAAACCTGGATCAGTTACACCAGTTTTGTCAGGAGGAATGGGCCCAAATTCCAACCAACTATTGTGAGAAGCATGTGGAAGGAGATCCCAAACGTTTGACCCAAGTCATTCAGTTTAAGCGCAATGGTATCAATACTACTTTGCAGTAAGTAATAAAAATGCCTTAAAACATTCTCTCTCTGTCTCATTATTCTGGCATTTGGCAAATATTAATAATTATGGTAATCCTAATTGACCTAAAAAGAGAAAAATGTGCAGATGTGTCTTTTTATATAGTGTCTGTAAACTTCTAGTTTCAACTGTATCGCACATCACTTATCTCAGAGGAATGATGTTACCTCTGACAAAAACACTGTCAGACTGAGTTTTCTGCATAGAATGGTCAGTGTGATCAAAAAATGACTATGAGGGATAATTTTTGGACCTTTTAAAATAAATTAATAAAATCTGCCAGAGCACTGTGTTATTAAATGGGCTGTTTGTTAATACCGTTCACCATCTGTTTCTATGGTGAGATCACTGACATTACTAAAGCTGTGAAAGGCTAAGCGCTAAAAAGGGATTTAATAGTCCTCAGACTGCTACATACATGTCTTTTCAGCTAAATTGGAAGCTCTGTAGTATAGCAATTCACACTGAATCATTTAGCTGCAAAAAAAAATAATTATATATATATATATATATATATATATATATATATATATATTGACAAACCAGGAGAATTGAAATTTCAAAACATTTCATCATCTCTAGTGAGGGGTTATCCTATTTCCTAAGTTTGTAGGGAACGGGTTAATGCACTATACTTTTAAAAAAATGTAAATGCGTGTTGTAGTTTTGGAGAATGCTGGGATAACTACACAAACTACACCTTTTTTTATATTTTTAACATCTGATGAAATATTTGGTTATTATATCCATAAATACATTTTATAAAAAAAACCATTAGAGTAGGATTCTTGGCATATGTATGAAGAGATTGTAATAAATGTGCAAACACTGAAGAAACTGTGTCGGACGGCATTACCTTCTCTGCACATACAAGACCCGTCCACTGGGGAGCAGGCAGCACCATTCTTGCAGTTACACATTGACAAGCAGTCAGTTCCAAATGTTCCAGCAGAACACAGCAAAGAACAGTCCTGTCCCTGAAATGACAACACAATAAGTGTAATTAGGGTGAGTGGTCAAGAATCTATATTAGAAGCACACGGCACTGCAATTCATACAGGATGATCGAGGATCCTTATGCGGTGGCAGTAATTTGTCATGTAATGTATAGTAGGTCCATGCTCTTCTCTGTACAATAATGTGTTTTAGCTAAAATGCCACAAAACAGTTGTCTCCTGGAGATCATTAAAAGTGAGTAGAATAAAAGAAGATACATTTCAGGCCTCGGTTTAAAGTTCAAGGCCATTAATCACACAGTGCAGTCATCAGTAATGGAGAAGGAGTCTTGTAGGAATTACTGCAGACTTAGGCATCCGACTGAATTAACTCCCATACTAAAATATTGTAATACCCTTGTATTTTCAGCAAATCCTTCTTTTCCTCCTACTGGCACATTGCCATTTCTCTCAGTCATCATGAATGTAGTCTTGTGGCATGGTAACTTTACTTATTTGACTACTTTACCTTTTGGGAAATAAATTTATAGGTAATTTTTCAATGCACCGTTTGGGTTCTAATTGGAGAACGACTGTCTTCGAACATGGAGAACACTGTACTTCTTTACTAGATGACAATCACAAGCTGAGAAACTGTCCCCAATTATTCCGGCAGACGCAATAATTAACATTTTGAACCTGATTAGGAGTGTGACCTAACGGAGGAAGATGCTGAAGAGACACAAATTTCCTCCTGTCAGCGAATTCACAAAGACCCAAAGAATACGCTGGATCAGAGCTTCTGGCCTTAGAGGAGGATGTCCCCTTGAGCACAATTCCAGCTCTTTCTTCAAATTGTCCCAAATATCTACTCTGAAAATCCAATGACTTCTACCGCCACTGAATTTTTCAGCTCCTAGTTATATGAACTCTAGAAACTACGAGCTTCAGGGACCAAGCAATGTCTTACAGTCAAGTGTTTGTCATTTAGGAAATACCTTTGGTTAGTGTCCAAGTATGACTGCAAATACATGTATATATTAATATTTCCACCTATGCATAAATATGACATCACAGATCACAAGTATCACCTATATAACGCCAACAGGTTCAGCAACATTGTACAAGTCATAAACTCATACATCATATTGAAATTTTCTAATGAATAAAGACAAAAGAGTTATTGATCTGCTGAAGGTCATGGTCTATTGTATTTTCTTTGTTAGTGATGATCTGGTCACACTGGATTTATTGGTATAATGGACAGTGCATAGGTTAAATACATTAATATTTTTTAATTTAAAGTTTGTTTTTCATGGGTGTATGGAAATTCAGTGGTTCACAGAAGTAATATATTGAGATTCCCTTTGAATAGCCTGAATATTTTTCATTGGCTGGGAACAAGGTGGAAGATAAGGCTGTTAGATTAATAACAGCTCTACATGCAGGTAGCAGTAACTATAGGCATTGTCTGAGATAAATCATGGAAACTGTGATCCATTACAGTTGTAATCCCACTAACAAAACCGTGGCAGAATGAAAACAACTGTTCTGCACAGAACTATAGCAGATAATGTAAATATTAATATTGAGCTATAGAGGCATGCCTAAGTGAGCATTCCGACCCAGAGTGGTACTTTTATCTACTGTTCGTATGCTAAGACAGTCATTTTAATCCACCTTCAGAATTTTCTGGAATTGTAAAAAAAGTGACCAATGACTGCACTATATACTTCACATAGATCCTACTAACAGCTTTCAATAATTGAGCAGCTACTGATGACATAGACTGAAGCCCATTTACACCAAGGGATCACTCCTTATACCAAGAAACAAGAATACATTTGGAAACAGTGGGACATTATGTGTAAAGTCTCATTCAGATGACAGTGAAACATGTTCCGCGTGGGGACCGTGATGTATGGACTGGCCGCAGGTCTCACCATCCAAACTCAACAGCTTCATGTACGCTTTTGAGGCTATCAAGTTTGGGTCAGAAAAGCTACAGCCAGTCCATGCATCACGATGTGTAATAGGACGATGTTTCAAGGATATCTGATTGAGGTTTAATAGTTGAGACTAGGGATGAGCGGACCCGGGAAAGTTCAGGTTCTGGTACCCGACCCAAACTTTATTCTAAAGGTCGGTTCAGGTACCAGAACTGTACCTGAAGTTGAATCAGAACTCCTTTGAAAACAATGGGGACCTGAACTTTTGAGTTGGAAAGTTCTCTCTCATCCCTGGACCTCCGAACATTGCAACGGACTTCCAGGAGAAGTCTGTGTTCGGTGTTTAGCACCGAACTTTTAAGTTCGGTTTCACTCATCTTTAGTTGACACAAGTAAACTTTTAGGCTACACAGTCTTAAAATGCACAATATGTATCACAATGGCTTATGCAGGCTGAGAAATTTGGTGCAACTCTGCACTGCACAAGTCTAACTTGGTTGACTTACTTTAAAAATGCTTTTTAAGCTATAAAACTGGAGCCCACCATTGATACATTTGGTATATTTAACTAACACACTTAGCCATATACCACATAGAGTTGCACAAACTGTCTAAAGCTCTTAGGCCACGCGCACACATTGATTTATTTGGCGAGTTACCGCAGTATTTGTGAGCCAAAACCATGAGTGGAATGGTCAGAGGAAAAGTATAATAGAAACACGTGCACCAATAAGGAATTTTTTACCCACTCCTGCTTTTGGCAAATATTGAGGTAAAAAACTAATCAAATACTCAACATGTGCAGGTGGCCTTATTACCCCTAATAATAAAGTAACACATAGTACTTACAGCAGAATTTTGGCTCAATTTGAGCAGAATTCTGGAGTACTTTAATTTAGTAAATCTCCCCGAATCTACAAATTGAATCTATCTATTTTAACAATTTTGAGGCGTTCGTTAAAATTGTCATTTACCGATTATCGACGTGTCGCAACATGCCAGCAAACACCCAATGACTGAGCAAAACACTCACTTGTCAGCTGATTGGACCACTCATGGCGGCATTAAAATCCTAGAGTTATCAGCAGCACATGGAGAGGTGGTGCCAATAACGCTGATATCTTGTGTGCACAGAACCATCAAATTAATTATCATTCTATGAGAATAGAATTATGATAGGTCGAAATAAACAGTCTATTAAACACCCACCAATCAGCTTGGTTCTTTAATGGCAGCTGTCGACAGATGTAAATGCACCTAAAAGTGGACCTGTAACAGGACAAAAGTGGCCCGATTATGCTCCTATTTTATCACTGGCACTCAGTTGAGTATTCAAGGTTTTTTTTAACAGATCAGGCATATGGTTCCTTTTTATTTCGTGCTAATGTTTATGGTTTTACTAAGTGGGTGTGGCTCACAGTATTCCTTGGGGGCATGTTGTGCTAATGTTTATGGCTTTCCAAGTGGGTGTGGCTCACACTATTCCTTGGGGGCATGTTGTGCTAATGTTTATGGTTTACCAAGTGGGTGTGGCTCACAGTATTCCTTGGGAACATGTCTTGCTAATGTTTATGGTTTTATCAAGTGGGTGTGGCTCACAGTATTCCTTGGGGGCATGTTGTGCTAAGGCTTATGGTTTTACAAAGTGGGTGTGGCTCACAGTATTCCTTGGGGGCATGTCGTGCTAATGTTTATGGTTTTACTAAGTGGGTGTGGCTCACAGTATTCCTTGGGGACATGTCTTGCTAATGTTTATGGTTTACAAGTGGGTGTGGCTCACAGTATTCCTTGGGGGCATGTTGTGCTAATGTTTATGGCTTTCCAAGTGGGTGTGGCTCACACTATTCCTTGGGGGCATGTTATGCTAATGTTTATGGTTTACCAAGTGGGTGTGGCTCACAGTATTCCTTGGGGACATGTCTTGATAATGTTTATGGTTTTATCAAGTGGGTGTGGCTCACAGTATTCTTTGGGGGCATGTTGTGCTAAGGCTTATGGTTTTACCAAGTGGGTGTGGCTCACAGTATTCCTTGGGGGCATGTCGTGCTAATGTTTATGGTTTTACAAGTGGGTGTGGCTCACAGTATTCCTTGGGAACATGTCGTGCTAAGGGTTATGGTATTACCAAGTGGGTGTGTCTCACAGTATTCCTTGGGGGCATGTTGTGCTATTGTTTATGGTTTTACTAAGTAGGTGTGGCTTACAGTATTCCTTGAGGCATGTCTTCAAGCTGTTCTGCATTGTTACCATTCCATGATAAAGACCATAAAATTAGCAGTAAATAAAAAGGCCCACATTTATGGATACATATGGCGAATTAAAAAAAAAAAAGAAACAAAAAATAGAATACTCACGGGACCAGGGGGAATAAAATGAGAACAAAAACTAGCCACTTTTGACCTGGCGACGAGTCCTCTAAGACTACTGTACATTCTCTAGCTCTCCATACCATAGCCTGTATAGAAATTCTTGAAATACATATGCTTATGTGTGCATTATTAAAATGTATTTCTTCATTAGTCCATTATATTAATCATATGGGAAAGTTATTGCGCCTTTCATCCAGAGCTATGTTGATAGTCTCCCTCTAGTATAATGCAGACTTGTGATTCTCTCCTTACACTACTCTAATCCCCTCTCTAATGAGGTGTGTGAGCTCTCAGGGTTGCGGCTAATTACTCCCAAGGAGATTATTATCAAACCAAGGAAGTGGGCAGTTTAGTATCCATAAGGATTCTGCACAGGCTGTGCCATGTACCTGGAAGGGCAAAAAGAGCAGCAAGTTCATACAAAACTACCTTCTAGAGGTGCAAGGGCGAAGATAGACAATCAGACTGTCTACAGTCTTGGCAAACTGTTATACAGTAGCCATTTAGTTGCTTCAAGTACTAGCTACCAATTATTCCTCCTAAAAAATTTTTCTTACATTCACACATTGAATCAAAAGCGTCTTCACAGCACAAATCAGAGAACTGATTCTATATATAGTAGTGGCTTCATGTATCAGAGCGCCAGTCGTGGCAGGAAAGCTATCTTAGACATTGTACGAGATCCCAGATATCATGTAATAACTCCAGAACTCCCATACATTTCCTCAGCTGTAAAAAGATTAATAATCTTTCCAGTATTTCTTGCTTTCTGGTGTTTCAGCACAAGCTGAACCCCTGGAGGACATATCAGAAACGTACGTTATAAATGATTCAGCTCAGATCAGAGAGGGTTTCAGAAACGCACAATTCTGTTCTAATACTAAATCTACATCATATTGATTTTTTTCCCCTGTAAAAACAGATTGCTGACCCGATAGAGACATTTAGATGAGAGTGTTAACTCCTGGGTCATTTGTATTACTTGCCAAGGTTGTAGCATGCGCAATAGTACAAGTTTTATTTGTTTCTTTTGTCTTTTGAGTTTGACTTTGTCAGATGATGAAAAGCAAAGATACAAAGCTGTCATCAAAAAAGTTACAATTTCAACCATGAAACAGCTCTTGGTGCAATATGACAAGGTGGAAGTCAAAAACAGAACATATAACATATTGTACTTCAGCGGGGTTGGTGCAGTGTGACCGACAGGCAGTGACCACAGAAAGTTCCAAAACAAAGTCTCTTTAATGTCCAATGCACTCACAAACGGAAAACAAATGGTATCCTCCGGATCACAGCCATTAATCAAGACAGTCCGTATCTGAGACCATTTACTGTGGGCAACTGCACCACCGTGTTACGCTGAGAGGTGCCAGGTTTTTTGGCTACGCTTGGCTCCGTGTTACTTCACACAGGCTGAGCCTTGCAGAGCGACCTGCTCTGCAGTTTGCAAACCAAGACAGAGACACACCAAACCTTTGCTGCAGGTTTTTTAAATTAAATCTGTGGCCATGAGCTACTTGTAAGACTCGGCCTGGAGGGAGCAAACTGCCCCACTACCATCCTGTAGTTTGCTCCAAAAATAAAAGTCCATGCAAGGTTTTTTAAAGGGAATCTGTCACCTCATATTTCGCATATAAGCTGTGGCCGCCGCCATTAGGGGCTTATCTACAGCATGTAGATAAGCCCCTGATGTAACCTGAAAGATAAGAACAACAAGTTAGATTATACTCACCCAGGGGCGGTCCCGCTGCGGTCTGGGTCCGATGGGCGTCGCAGGTCTGGTTCCAGTGCCTCCCATCTTCATACGATGTCGTCATCCTCCTTGCTTCCTGCCGCGGCTCCGCAGGCGTACTGATTTGCCCTGTTGAGGGCAGAGCAAAGTACTGCAGTGCGCAGGCGCTGGGCCTCAATGAGCTTTGTGCACTGCAGCACTTCGATCTGCCTTCAACAGGGCAGAGAATTACGCCTGCGCCGGAGCTGCAACAGAAGCAAGGAAGAGGATGTAATCGCATGAAGATGGGAGGCGCCAGACCCAGACCTGCGACGCCCATCGGACCCGGACCGCACGCATTTATGATCTAATTCATTAGTGCTGTTAATATTGCCATATCGGACCATATAGCACTTTTTGCACTTTGTGTTCTGCTTCATCTGATTGCACAGTTTCTTGTTGCAGTACATTATTGGATCATATAGCACTTTTTGCACTTTTCATTTTTAGCTTCATTTTGATTGCACAGCTTTTTGCTGCAGTATATGTGTTTTAAGGATTGCCCGGTTTTGCACATAATTTTTGCACATTTATTTTTAAAATTGTATCATATATATTACTTTAATAAGCTGTCATATTTAATTTCACTGGTTTCTTTGGCAAAGGTTGTATTATTAAGGTGCTATCATATATATATATATTTTTTTAGGCATTATGCAATATCTTGAAAACCTATCAGGGGTTTAGTGACATCCTAATACACTTATCATATGTGGTACGTGCTCCAATACCTGATTCAGCTTTTATATCAGTAATTTTTTTTATCAATAATACTAAATTCTATTTTAAAAAATATATATCTACCTTATTGGTCTTTATTGCACCTTTTTCTTTGATCTCTATATACTGCTCTTTTTTTGTCTTTATTGGTGTTCACTCACATATACAGTATACCTATTGTGCTGTTGATGTATACATAAAGTTTTTTTGCAATTTAGCACACTTGTGGGTTCTACGTGTTCACGGGAAGGACATACTAGCGTAGTATATACCTGTTTATGGTTTCTTGAGTGTGTCTTATTTAAGTTTGCACATGTTTGACGGTGTGCAACATACATGTTTGCGGCTTTTGCTTTCTTCCATAGGCTGTCCTTCCCTGAAGGCTTTTAGTGCAGGTGTCTCTCATTTTGTGTCTGGTTTCCCTTTTATGTCTGTATCCGCCAGTGCTACATTGTTTTGCCACAGATGGGGTGCTCTGCTTTAGTAAATCATCCTTCCAAAAGTGCACCTTTGTGATTCCCCTGGATTATTTCACTAAGCTAAACCCTTTTTTGTAACAGAGTTGGCTGGTGATCAGCTGACTGCTGCAGATCTGGCACCGGTTGGATCTACCAGAAGTGGACCTCCACTATTGCTCATGGAGGAGGATCTCAAACACTAAAAGCCCCTATCTTAACGTCATCTTAACTCTCCGCCAACATACATTGTTGAGGGAGGGAAATAAGAATTTCCGTGATTTTTTTTTTGTTTTCAGGGGTGATAACATTTCTTCTCTCTCACTATTGAAAACCCATAAAACATTGATGGAAAATGAATCAGCAGAAGTCTGCCCACTCTGCTACATAAATTACTAATTGCTTCTTTTAATATATTTTAATATATTAGCTCCGATGATCACGTGACTTTGGCCTTACAAGAACTCTTGCCAATATCATCAGCTAATTTAAAAGACGCCTAAGGTTTTATGACATAGAATAAAAGGGCAGAGTATTATACATCATTTTCTTAACAAAGGATGATCTCTTAATAAACGTATGTGCTGCAATTAGGCTTTTATTCAGAAGGAACTATTAATACTTTGCTGCTATTAAAGAACCTACATGAAGGTTAAACTTAGAAAGCCCATGTATTTCCTCCTCTCCTGTAAAGACAGATGCATTAAACAAGCCTTAAATAGTTAAAGTGACTGTAATGCTGAATAATCAGCACCATAACTCTCTGTTGGGCCCCAGACTAGTGACCCAGCTGGCTGCAGCAAGGCAATCTAATGAAGATATACACATACACATTTACAAAGCCGGCTGTTGTAAGAGTGATCAGGCACAATGTAACGGACCAGTGGCCACGGTATGTTCAACCCGGCACCGTCTCCACTGGGGCCAAACCTGGAGTAAGGGGGTCATACACATGACAGGAGCCATTTATCACCCAAAGTACTGGCCAATCCTATTACACCCATTACTTAGAGGTAGGTTGCAGTGTATTAGCACTTATTAGACCACAACACATACACTAGAAATCACTATTTGTGAGATATTCAGTGCATCATGTCTATTTTGTTCGCATGGTGATTTGTAACCTAATAGTGATATTCTACTGAATCATGTTTTGCATTTGCAGTAGACTTTACTATGTAATATCTACTGAAAAAAACAAGCGTCAAAGGAAAAGAATCACTAATAACATTGAATTGTTATGTATTAATACCCGACTGATGTGTCAAGTTAACAGTGTTTTCAGTGGCCTCAAAAAGTGTTCCTGCCCCTGTGCTCCTGTCCTGTCAAATGGACATTCACCCACATATTTTAAAGGTGTTTTCATATTAGCCAATGTATTAGGTAAAGCTAAGCTAGTGTGTCAAAATTAGCTGGAATCTTTCTAATCCTGGACTATCTAGCCATCCTGGAACTCAATATATAGGGTGAACACTAGAGATGAGCAAAAGTGCCAGTTCCCTCTGCACACATTTTCATTAGGTTATTGTGGTTACCCACCAACCTACTTTGACAAAATCATCACCCAAGAGCTTTTTGCACTGTCTGTGTCTCCAGAATCCTTGCATTCAGTTACCATGTGTACTTCAGGAGTTTGCTTCAAAATCCACTTCACTTATCTGACTAATTGTCTCTTCAGTGATCTCCTCCTACTTGTCTATCAACAATGTGCATTAATGTCCTAGCTCGGGCGTTAAACATTTGTCTGATTTAAGAAAAATTTATTTTTTGTCTGCTAATGCTAGTGCTGTTCACATGCCTCTGCTTCATTAGTGTGTAGTGATGAGTGAGTATACTCATTGCTCGGGGGATCTCCGAGTATTTGTAAGTGCTCGGAGATTTAGTTTTCATCACCTCAGCTGAATGATTTACAGCTGCTGGAGAGCCTGAATACATGTGGCGATTCCCTAGCAACCAGGCATTCCTCACATGTATTCAGCCTGTCTAGCAGCCGTAAATCATGCAGCTGCTTCAACAAAAACTAAATCTCCGAGCAGTTACAAATACTCGGAGATCACCCAAGTGTGCTCAGGAAAACTCGAGCAACAAGTATACTCGCTCATCACTATTAGTGTGTACTCTTTTCTACAAGGAAGTATCCAGTTTGCCTGCTCATCATGCGGTCTTATGTTTAACCATTTTTCTGCTGATTGCACGTATCTCTGCCATTGATCATGTGCCTGCTGATAGTATACAACACTGCCATTAACCATTTATCTGCAGTAAGTCCTGGATTTACACATTGATACATCTTCAGTTCATGTGTATATCTACACTTCTGGCTTTGCGTTTTCTGGTGTTTCCTGCTCTTGTCTGCCTGCTGTCCTGCATACTTCGCTGTACTGTTCCTCGCTGATCCGCATGCCATCTAACAAGTTCTTCTCCGCTCGGTCATCGCCTCTGATCTGTGTTGCTCAGCCTGACCTATGGCTTAAAGAACCCACCTTACCATGTGAGCTCTTAGCATCCAGATTCCACTTCACTCCACGGCAGCCACACAGGACTGTTTGAACATCCTAAGCCAGCACTTGAATGCAGGCATGTTTGGCATCTCTTGCGATTACTAATTATTAGGCAAAGTCATGATGTGTGTCGTGCTGTGATGTCATGATAATGCCAAGCTGCGCTCAGGATGCCAACAATCAAGTGCTGGCAAAAGAATTTTGCACTGCCCTCATCCAGCTGCCACGGAGTACCAAGTGGACACCGGACCTGGGTAGTGTGGATATTTTTTCCCATCTCTGGTCAACACTGCTTGTAATGTAACTAAGGCTAGTTTCACACTAGCGTTTGCATGAGCTGCAGAGGGCTGCGGACTTCCTCCGTGAAGCCCTGCCCTCGGCCGCACCTCCGCCTCTAGCTCCGCCTACTTCTGCATGCGGCCGGCTTGCGGCCTGTGTACCTATCTTTAACATTAGGTACGCAGGTCGTGCCACAGTATGCGGATGCTTCAGCATGCGTCGTTTTGACGATGCGGCAAAAAAATGAAATTGCTACAAGCTGCGTTTACGCTGGTCGCCGCATCGTCAAAACGACGCATGCGGAAGCATCCGCATACTGCGGCACGACCTGCGTACCTAATGTTACAGATAGGTACACAGGCCGCAAGCCGGCCGCATGCAGAAGTAGGCGGAGCTAGTGGCGGAGGTGCGGCCGAGGGCGGGGCTTCACGGAGGAAGTCCGCAGCCCTCCGCAGCTCATGCAAACGCTAGTGTGAAACTAGCCTAAAAGCTATGACTCTGTCTGATAACTTATGACCTGTTCTGAGGTCTGTGACAATATCACCATCCCTATGATATCATCATTCCTGTGATGTGATCACATATACTGGTACTTTACAGGTAACACAACATGTGCTCCCGACAACTTCTGATGTTATAGACAGTGAAGTATGTCACCAGCTCCCTGATGTCCTCACTCCAGCATTCAAGCCCCATGGCTTCTGCAGGATCCGGCAGTAACTCGCCATTCCTGGTGTTTGTATAGCCGGGTTGATTTTTAATATTCAACAGGACAATAACCTCAAATATACTTCAAGACTGTGTAAGAACTATTTGATAAAGAGTGAGAGTGGCAATGAAGCACTGTTTCAGGTGACCTGGTCAACATAGACACCTGACTTTCACCAGTAAATATGGTTTTATAGAAGTGGGACAGAAGAGTGAAAAAAAAATAAGTGATCTTATGAAGTATATAGTAACATCCCTAAGTAATAACTTTTACTCCTGTGCATTATAGTAGGGATTGCAATTCTGTGTTTAGATTGATTAAAATTGGAGGTGAGCAAATTGATTAAAAAAAAAATCGAATTTATGTAGAATTTTTAGGAATTTGCTGAACTCGACAAATTAATAAAAACCTTATGATTTGATTCATGTGAATTGCCAAAAATAGCCACCGCCATTTTACAAAATGTAAACATTGCATAATCCAGAAAAGGCTCACATAATCCTAAACATGGCTGGGTGGGCTTTCCTCTATGGCACCACATGGTATAGCAGTCAATGAGGAGGTACTATCATAGCTTTAATAAAAGCTGAAGCAGGGAATGCAGAAGTCATTTTGTAGTGAATATGGATTGTGAGAAGATGTGACAGTTTAGCAACAGAGATAGGGTGAGAACCATAAAACACTGAATAAACATTACAGATAGTGTGCGACAGACCAGCTGTGAAGAACAGTTCCTGTCCATAGCCATATATGATCAGATCACTTTGACTTTTATAAGGCATTGTTTGCATTAAAGATCTTGAAAAGAGTTAGATTCGGTGATAGGCGCCTTAGAGTGTGATACGTGTCATTTCAGGGCAATTGGAGAAATTGTGCACCTTGAATTTCTACTTACTAGGTTTGCAGATACTATATTACATTCTGCAGCAGAGTTATTATAGCAGAGTATGATGAGTACCTGTGCGATACACCTCCATTTACTGGTATAGATGTAAGACTTCATTGGCCTCTGTGGGCTTCTAGTTCAGTCTGCTCATGCGATATGTCATACCATATTCCCAGATCCCGGAGTGCATGTTCTACATGTTGTCTGTACAGTCTGGTATCTGTACAAGGGCAGAGAGCTGTCACACATCGGTGCACTGCAAGGTGTGCGAGCTGCACAGATGCGTTTTATGTATTTCTTGCTTATTCCATATTTATATATAATACTGAAGAAACAGAACGGCAGAGTCAGGCAGGGATGCTGTGCTGGCACGGCCAAGCAAGAAATACAAAATTGGCAGAGAATTTCAGATTTGGCAAAGGCAGAAACTTGCCCCAGCTATTCAATGTATGCACAACAACGTCTGTGAGTGCGAGGGAGATATGTATACATGAGACTTGTTGCATCTTTTACAGCATTTGCTAATGTCAATCTCTTACATGTTCGCCTGTTTGAAAATATCAGAAAATGTATTTGTAGTAGAAAAATGATTGCTTGTGCACAACTGTTACGGAAAGAATTACATTTTTCTCTATCTACAGGCGAAAAAAGACAAAGGTGGGTACACACTAGGCCTAAAGTGTGGTAATATGTTTTTGTGTATTTTACACAAAATGAACATTCTGTGTCACAGATACTAGTCAGTTTCATGCCGCATGCTTTGCATTAGTGATGAGGGAACGTGCTCGGATAAGGTGTTATATGAGCATGCTCGTGTGCTAACAGAGTGTCTATGACGTGCTCGAAAAATAAGTTTTAGACCCCGTGTCTGTATGTCTCGTGGCTGTTTGATAGCAGCAACACATGCAGGCATTGCCTAACATCAGACAATCCTTGCATGTGTTGCGTCTTTCGAACAGCCACGAGACATACAGACACGGGGTCTAAAACTTATTTTTCAAGCACGTCATAGACACTCGGTTAGCACCCGAGCATGATCGCTTATCACTACTCTGCATATATCATCATGCTCCACCACTGGATCTTACCTGTCACTGGTCACTGCTTCTTTTCTCTACTTATTTATTATTGTTAACAAGTCCCACTGTTTGCTGCTTGTAAACCACATGTCTTTTTCTGACACATCATTTTTTTATGAAATTTTGCCGGACAGCTGGTGCAAATATATTAATAAAATACACTGATAAACAACTTTTATTGGGTCACATCATCCACTTCTAAGACCGGGGGTATACATCACCATTCAGGCGACCAAAGTTCGCTAGGTGTCATTGCTACATCGCGGCACAAGTGACTGTTACAAGCAAGTTGCAAGAAATCCGATATGGCTGGACTTCTTGTGACTTGTTTGTTGTAGCCCTGGTATCCTCAGGGTCGTAATGTGACCCTATTCCCTTGTTGTGTGATATAGCAGCGACACCTAGCAAACTTTGGTCGAGCGACAGTTGTCATGGCCAAAGTCGATGAATAGCCCCAGCCTAAGGGAAGAGTCAGACGGCTGTATAACTCGGACGGGGATCGCAAAGCAATGCTCGGACTGGCTGTCGGCTGTTCCGAGCATGGCAGCTGCATATAAATAAATGTTGGCACGGTTGGGTCGGGAGAGCAGACGGTCAGTCCGAGCATTGCGTTGCAATACCCGTCCAAGTTAGATGGCTGCCTCACTGTTCCCTAAGGCTACATTCTGTCGTAGTTGAACTCGGGCCAGTCACATCCACGAATTGCGGACATGACTGGCTTTGTGTGCAACTCCATACATCAGTCTGTCAATTTTTGGGGTCATCTTTATTTTGACTGAACCAAGGCACAAGGCAGACACAAAGCAGATACAATCGGTGTCTTTTCTGCCTGTGCAATGGAAGATCTTTGCTTTCTATTAGCCATTAATACATAATAATAACCACATATAAAAGGTAAGGAAGACTGTAAGATCAGGTGTCATGTGCATAATTCCTCCACTATAATGCACAATTTGCCTATGGCTAGGCCTGCACAATATGATATTTTATCATATAAATACTGGATTACAGTGACTGCATACATGTGTAAGAAAAGAAAAAATAATACACATCAAGATTCCACTAAAATCTTCTGAATGGGTAGAAGAAACGAGCCAGCATATCAGCAAACTTCTGCTGGCAAACCCAAGCAGGATGCTTTCGAGCACATAAATGAATCGGTCATACTAGTAAAGTGATTATTTTATTGCACAAGTGCGAACACAGTAAAGGAAAAGATTAGATCTTTCTCTGCTTGAAAAACAAAGTGACAAACATTCAGTCAAGATTAAATAAAAAGATTATTGTGTCTATCTGCTGATCTGAGATCATTCAGAAAATTGGCAAATATTTCAGCAAAGTGTTTTCTGTATGCCTAGCTTCAGAGGACATGAGGAGGGAAATAAGCGGTACAGTGTTACTGGCCACTGTTCACATTCAAAACTGCCCCAGGCATGCTTGGATTGCTCCAGGCAAGCAATGAATTTCACCACTGATATTACCATAAATGTCAAACATTGGATTTCTACAAGTTCAAATTCCGTTTTTAAGCTGCTCGTACATGTTAGGGTTTTGCCATCAGATTTCAGCATTTATGATCAATCACCTCACCTGCATCTATTCTCTAGAGAAATGAAAATGGGTCACAACAGATTTTTATTCTCTTCTCGTGTTACCTGGTAATAAGCAGTGCCATTGGTGTCTGACTGGCATTCATCCCTCCTGTCTATAAAACCAAAGGGTATGTAATAGAGAGGAGGGGATCTTTTGAAATTCTATGTTGCTGGCTTCACCAAAGCTTCCCAAAAGATTTGATTTGTGGCGAATAAATTTGCATGAATCTCAATACTGAAAAGTTTGTAATTGCTCGAGAAATACAAGTGGGAGAGAAGACAATGAGAGAGGAAGAGGAAGAGAGGACCTCGCTGTTCATTAAAGCTTACACTCTACAGGAGAGAGAGGACCCCGCTGACCACAAGAGCTTACACTCTACAGGAGAGAGAGAGGACCCTGCTGACCATAAGAGCTTACACTCTACAGGAGAGAGGACCCCACTGACCATAAGAGCTTACACTCTACAGGAGAGAGGACCCCACTGACCATAAGAGCTTACACTCTACAGGAGAGAGGGAGGACCCCACTGACCATAAGAGCTTACACTCTACAGGAGAGAGAGGACCCCACTGACCATAAGAGCTTACACTCTACAGGAGAGAGAGGACCCCACTGACCATAAGAGCTTACACTCTACAGGAGAGAGGGGACCCCGCTGACCATAAGAGCTTACACTCTACAGGAGAGAGAGGACCCCGCTGACCATAAGAGCTTACACTCTACAGGAGAGAGAGGACCCCGCTGACCATAAGAGCTTACATTCTACAGGAGAGAGAGAGGACCCCACTGACCATAAGAGCTTACATTCTACAGGAGAGAGAGAGGACCCCACTGACCATAAGAGCTCACATTCTACAGGAGAGAGAGAGGACCCTGCTCACTATAACAGCTTACACTCTACAGGAGAGAGAGGACCTCGCTAGCTAACCACAAGAGCTTACACTCTATGGGAGAGAGAGGACCCTGCTGACCATAAGAACTTACACTCTACAGGAGAGAGAGAGAGGACCCTGCTGACTATAACAGCTTACACTCTACAGAAGAGAGAGAGAGAGGACCCTGCTGACCATAAGAGCTTATATTCTACAGGAGAGAGAGGACCGTGCTGACTGTAACAGCTTAAACTCCACAGGAGAGAGAGTACCTCGCTAACCATAAGAGCTTACACTCTATAGGAGAGAGAGGACCCTGTTGCCGATAAGAGCTTACACTCTACAGAACAGAGAGAGGACCCTACTGACCATAAGAGCTTACACCCTACAGGAGAGAGGACCCCCCTGACCAGGGCCATCTCCACGTTTTCGTGGGCCCCGGGCGAAACAGTTTCAGTGGGCCCCTTTAATAAATACTACAATTCATGATGCAGAGATACGACTGAGAAATATAGGTATAGTACAATGCCAAAGATTTCACTTACTTCTTACATTACACGAGTGATTATGGGCACCACATAGCGATCCATACAGAATAATGAGACCCATATATTGCTGCATACCATATTATGGACACCACATAGCGCTCCATACAGAATAACGAGCTCCATGTATTGCTCCATACAGTATTATGGGCATCACCAATATATGGGGCCCATTACCACATAAGATGAGCCCCATATATTGCTCCATCTAGAATGAGCTCCATATAATGCTCCATACAGAATAGGCCCATATAATGCTCCATATATAATGGGCCCCATATATAATCGGCCCCATATGATGCTCCACATATAATGGGCCCCATATGTTACTCCAGTGTATGATAGTCCCTATATACAGTGGGGAAAAAAGTATTTAGTCAGCCACCAATTGTGCAAGTTCTCCCACTTAAAAAGATGAGAGAGGCCTGTAATTGACATTATAGGTAGACCACAACTATGAGAATCAAAATGAGAAAACAAATCCAGAAAATCACCTTGTCTGATTTGGCAAGATTTATTTTGCAATTGATGGTGGAAAATAAGTATTTGACCATAAGAACTTACACTCTACAGAAGAGAGAAACTTAGCCAGTGACTCTGGAGATGGAAATCGACTCTGCTGTGGAAACTGTGCTCTACTGGGAATTGCTGAAATGGGATCGCTGAGGTACTGACCACCACTGTACAAGCTAAGATAATCCAGAACATATACAGTGGGTACGGAAAGTATTCAGACCCCTTTAAATTTTTCACTCTTTGTTTCATTGCAGCCATTTGGTAAACTCAAAAAAGTTTATTTTTTTTCTCATTAATGTACACTCTGCACCCCATCTTGACTGGAAAAAAAAACAGAAATGTAATTTTTGCAAATTTAATAAAAAAGAAAACTGAAATATCACATGGTCATAAGTATTCAGACCCTTTGCTCAGTATTTAGTAGAACAGTGTTCCCCAACTCCAGTCCTCAAGACCCATCAACAGGTCATGCTTTCAGGATTTCCTTTGTATTGCACAGGGACGGAATTATTGCCTGTGCAGGTGATGCAACCATCACCTGGAAATACTAAGGAAATCCTGAAAACATGACCTGTTGGTAGGCCTTGAGGACTGGAGTTGGGGAACACTGGAGTAGAAGCACCTTTTGAGCTAGTACAGCCATGAGTCTTCTTGGTAATGATGCAACAAATTTTTCACACCTGGATTTGGGGATCCTCTGCCATTCTTCCTTGCAGATCCTCCCCAATTCCGTCAGGTTGGATGGTGAACATTGGTGGACAGCCATTTTCAGGTCTCTCCAGAGATGCTCAATTGGGTTTAGGTCAGGACTCTGGCTGGGCCAGTCAAGAATGGTCAGAGTTGTTATGAAGCCACTCCTTTGTTATTTTAGCTGTGTGCTTAGGGTCATTGTCTTGTTGGAAAGTGAACCTTAGGCCAAGTCTGAGGTCCAGAGCACTCTGGAAGGTTTTCATCCAGGATATCTCTGTACTTGGCTGCATTCATATTTCCTTCAATGACAACCAGTCATCCTGTCCCTGCAGCTGAAAAACACCCCCATAGCATGATGCTGCCACCACCATGTTTCACTGTTGGGATTGTATTGGGCAGGTGATGAGCAGTGCCTGGTTTTCTCCACACATACTACTTAGAATTATCACCAAAAAGGTCTATCTTCGCCTTATCAGACCAGAGAATCTTATTTCTCATAGTCTTGGAGCCCTTCATGTGTTTTTTAGCAAACTCTATTCGGGATTTCATATGTCTTGCACTGAGGAGAGGCTTCCGTCGGGCCACTCTGCCATAAAAGCCCGACTGGTGGAGAGCTGCAGTGATAGTTGACTTTGTGGAACTTTCTCCCATCTCCCTACTGCATCTCTGGAGCTCAGCCACAGTGATCTTGGGGTTCTTCTTTTCTTTACCTCTTTCACCAAGGCTCTACCTACCACGATTGCTCAGTTTGGCTGGACGGCCAGGTCTAGGAAGACTTCTGGTGGTCTCAAACTTCTTCCATTTAAGGATTATGGAGGCCAATGTGCTCTTAGGAACCTTGAGTACTGCAGAAATTATGTTGTAACCTTGGCCAGATCTGTGCTTTGCCACAATTCTGTCTCTGTGCTCCTTGGCCAGTTCCTTTGACCTCATGATTCTCATTTGGTCTGACATGCACTGTGAGCTGTGAGGTCTTATACAGACAGGTGTGTGCCTTTCCAAATCAAGTCCTGTCAGTTTAATTAAACACAGCTGGATTCCAATGAAGGAGTAGTACAATCTCAAGGAGGATCACAACGAAATGGACAGCATGTCTGAGCAAAGGGTCTGAATACTTATGAGGTAGTGAACATGAATTCCCTAAAAAGTAATTTTAATCATTAAATTTCTAAAAAAACACCTTCCCAGTGATAGTGTTGGAAAAAATAGCCAAGATAAAAAATTGACCAAAGGTCTAGCACATACCCTATTATAGACCTCTCTGTATCCTGCCTTGCTGTGGAGGTTGGCACCCAAGGTATACGATTTTGGCGCCCCCACTCAACGTGGGCTATCCCTCACTACCCTCACTCACCCTATATTAAAGGAGGGAAAACAATAATATAAAGAACAAAAATGAAGAAAGCAAAAAATGGTAAAAAAAAATCAAAAAAACAAAAATGAAAAAACAATCAAAACATCAAAACCAAAGAAATAAACAACCTCACAAGAGCAGTGTTTTTTTTTAGAAATGTAATGATTAAAATGACTTAAGAGAATTCATGTTCACTATATTGTTTAACCCCTTAATCCCATATGACGTACTATCCCGTCGAGGTGACCTGGGACTTAATTCCCAGTGACAGGATAGTACGTCATATGCGATCGGCCGCGCTCACGGAGGGAGCGCGGCCGATCGTGGCCGGGTGTCAGCTGACTATCGCAGCTGACATCCGGCACTATGTGCCAGTAGCGGTCACGGACCACCCCCGGCACATTAACTCCCGGCACACTGCGATCAAACATGATCGCAGTGTTCCGGCGGTATAGGGAAGCATTGCGCAGGGTGGGGACTCCTTGCGTGCTTCCCTGAGACCCCTGGAGCAACGCGATGTGATCGCGTTGCTCTGAGCGTCTCTTACCTCCTATCCCTGCAGGCCCCGGATCCAAAATGGCCGCGGGGCTGCATCCGGGTCCTGCAGGGATTACTTCCGGGTCCAGTGCAGGCGCTGGTAAGCCTGCAGCGCTGTCAGTCAGATCGCTGATCTGACAGAGTGCTGTGCAAACTATCAGATCAGCGATCTGTGATGTCCCCCCCTGGGACAAAGTAAAAAAGTAAAAAAAAAAAAAATCCACATGTGTAAAAAAAAATAAATAAAATAAATTCCTAAATAAATAATAAATAAAGAAAAAAATATATATATTATTCCCATAAATACATTTCTTTATCTAAATAAAAAAAAAACAATAAAAGTACATATTTAGTATCGCCGCGTCCGTAACGACCCAACCTATAAAACTGTCCCACTAGTTAACCCCTTCAGTGAACACCGTAAGAAAAAAAAAAAAACGAGCCAAAAAACAACGCTTTATTATCATACCGCTCAACAAAAAGTGGAATAACACGCGATCAAAAAGATGGATATAAATAACCATGGTACCGCTGAAAACGTCATCTTGTCCCGCAAAAAACAAGCCGCCATACAGCATCATAAGAAAAAAAATAAAAAAGTTATAGTCCTCAGAATAAAGCGATGCCAAAATAATTATTTTTTCTATAAAATAGCTTTTATCGTATAAAAGCGCCAAAACATAAAAAAAATATAAATGAGATATCGCTGTAATCGTACTGATCCGACGAATAAAACTGCTTTATCAATTTTACCAAACGTGGAACGGTATAAACGCCTCCCCCAAAAGAAATTCATGAATAGCTGGTTTTTGGTCATTCTGCCTTACAAAAATCAGAATAAAAAGCGATCAAAAAATGTCATGTGCCGAAAATGTTAACAATTAAAACGTCAACTCATCCCGCAAAAAACAAGACCTCACATGACTCTGTGAACCAAAATATGGAAAAATTATAGGTCTCAAAATGTGGAGACGCAAAAACTTTTTTGCTATAAAAAGCGTCTTTTAGTGTGTGACAGCTGCCAATCATAAAAATCCAATATAAAAAAACGCTATAAAAGTAAATCAAACCCCCCTTCATCACCCCCTTAGTTATGGAAAAATAATAAAACAAAAAAATGTATTTATTTCTATTTTCCCATTAGGATTAGGGCTAGGGGTAGGGTTAGGGCTAGGGTTAGGGCAAGGGCTAGGGTTAGGGCTAAAGTTAGGGTTAGGGTTGGGGCTAAAGTTAGGGTTGGGGCTAAAATTATGGTTAGGGTTTGGATTACATTTACGGTTGGGATTAGGGTTAGGGGTGTATCAGAGTTAGGGGTGTGGTTAGGGTTACAGTTGGGATTAGGGTTAGGGGTGTTATGATCTGGTGACCTTGGAGCCGCATGGGAGACTTTCTCAGGAGTAGGTGGTACCTGTACTGACCGCAAACCCTAATCTAACACCGCAACTAGAAGTAGCTGTGGGATGTACCTAACACGTCCTAGACATCTCGACACAGCCGGAGGACTAAATAATAATAAATAAATAAATCAGTATTAAAATCCTAAAAATATCCACAGCAGATAATACAAATATTCCACATCTAACTAAAGACATAGAAAGTATATCTGCATCTCCTGAGAATCCAGCATGACTGAAAAATCCAAACAAAGTCTAAGCTGGACAAAAACACAATAAATTGCACTGAATTGCAAAGCACACTGCATGTGTGCACAGAGACAAAAAACCAGACACTTATCTTAGCTGAATTTGCAGCAGGGCATGAGGAACCAGAGAGAGATGCAATCCCTCCAAGTACAATGGACAACTGGCACAGACTCATGGATCCTGCACACCTAAATACCTAATAGAGCTGCAATCAGCAGAAACACCTGCCCGGATTACAACCCCAAGACAACTGCACTACCACCAACAACCACCGGAGGGAGCCCAAGAGCAGAATTCACAACAGTACCCCCCCCTTGAAGAGGGGTCACCGAACCCTCACCAGAGCCCCCAGGCCGATCAGGACGAGCCAGATGAAAGGCACGGACCAAATCAGCAGCATGGACATCAGAGGCAAAAACCCAAGAATTATCCTCCTGGCCATAACCCTTCCATTTGACAAGGTACTGAAGCCTCCGCCTCGAAAAGCGAGAATCCAAAATCTTCTCAACCACATACTCTAACTCCCCATCAACCAACACAGGGGCAGGAGGATCAACAGAGGGAACAACGGGCACCACATATTTCCGCAATAAAGATCTATGGAAAACATTATGGATGGCAAAAGAGGCCGGAAGGGTCAAACGAAAAGACACCGGATTGATAATCTCAGAAATCCTATAAGGACCAATAAACCGAGGCTTAAACTTAGGGGAAGAAACCTTCATAGGAACATGACGGGAAGACAACCAGACCAAATCCCCAACCCGAAGCTGGGAACCAACACACCGACAACGGTTAGCAAAACGCTGAGCCTCCTCCTGAGACAACACCAAACCGTCCACCACATGAGCCCAAATCTGCTGCAACCTGTCAACCACAGAATCCACACCAGGACAATCAGAAGGCTCAACCTGCCCCGAAGAAAAACGAGGATGAAAACCAAAATTACAAAAGAAGGGCGAAACCAAGGTAGCCGAACTAGCCCGATTATTAAGGGCAAACTCGGCCAATGGCAAGAAAGCCACCCAATCATCCTGATCAGCAGACACAAAGCATCTGAAATAAGTTTCCAAAGTCTGATTAGTTCGCTCGGTCTGGCCATTTGTCTGAGGATGAAATGCGGAAAAGACAAATCAATGCCCAGCCTAGCACAAAAGGCCCGCCAAAACCTAGAAACAAACTGGGAACCTCTGTCAGACACAATATTCTCCGGAATACCATGCAAACGAACCACATGCTGAAAAAACAAAGGAACCAAATCAGAAAAGGAAGGCAATTTAGGCAAAGGCACCAAATGAACCATCTTAGAAAACCGGTCACAAACCACCCAGATAACCGACATCCTCTGGGAAACCGGAAGATCTGAAATAAAATCCATAGAAATATGCGTCCAGGGCCTCTCAGGGACCGGCAAAGACAAAAGCAACCCACTAGCACGGGAACAACAAGGCTTGGCCCGCGCACAAGTCCCACAGGACTGCACAAAAGAACGCACATCACGTGACAAAGAAGGCCACCAAAAGGACCTACCAACCAAATCTCTGGTACCAAAAATACCAGGATGGCCAGCCAACACAGAACAAAGAACCTCAGAAATCACTCTACTAGTCCATCTATCAGGAACAAACAGTTTCCCCACTGGACAGCGGTCAGGTTTGTCAGCCTGAAATTCCTGCAGAACCCGTCGCAAATCAGGGGAAATGGCAGAAAGGACCACCCCTTCCTTCAGAATGCCAACCGGCTCAAGTACCTCAGGAGAATCAGGCAAAAAACTCCTAGAGAGGGCATCAGCCTTAATATTCTTAGAACCCGGAAGATACGAAACCACGAAATCAAAACGGGAGAAAAACAGGGACCATCGAGCCTGTCTAGGATTCAGCCATTTGGCAGATTCGAGGTAAATCAGATTTTTATGATCGGTCAAGACCACAATACGGTGCTTGGCTCCCTCAAGCCAATGTCGCCATTCCTCAAACGCCCATTTCATAGCCAACAACTCCCGATTGCCGACATCATAATTGCGTTCAGCAGGCGAAAACTTACGGGAAAAGAAGGCACACGGTTTCATCAAGGAACCATCAGAATTCCTCTGAGACAAAACGGCCCCTGCCCCAATCTCAGAAGCGTCAACCTCAACCTGAAACGGAAGAGAAACATCTGGCTGACGCAACACCAGGGCAGAAGTAAATCGGCGTTTAAGCTCCTGAAAGGCAGAGACAGCCACAGAGGACCAATTCGTGACATCAGCGCCTTTCTTCGACAAATCGGTCAGGGGTTTAACCACACTGGAGAAGTTAGCAATGAAACGGCGATAAAAATTAGCAAAGCCCAAAAATTTCTGAAGGCTCTTCACGGATGTGGGCTGAATCCAATCATGAATGGCCTGAACCTTAACCGGATCCATCTCTATAGATGAGGGAGAAAAAATGAAGCCCAAAAAATAAACCTTCTGCACTCCAAAGAGACATTTAGACCCCTTCACAAACAAAGCATTGTCACGAAGGATCTGAAATACCATCCTGACCTGTTTCACATGAGACTCCCAATCATCGGAAAAAATTAAGATGTCATCCAAATATACAATCATGAATTTATCAAGATAATTCCGGAAGCTATCATGCATGAAGGACTGAAAAACAGATGGAGCATTAGAGAGCCCGAATGGCATCACAAGGTATTCAAAATGGCCTTCGGGCGTATTAAACGCAGTTTTCCATTCGTCACCCTGCTTAATACGAACAAGATTATATGCCCCCCGAAGGTCAATTTTAGTAAGCCAACTAGCCCCCTTAATCCTGGCAAACAAATCGGAAAGCAAAGGTAAAGGGTATTGAAACTTGACCGTGATCTTATTCAAGAGGCGATAATCAATACAGGGTCTCAAGGAGCCATCCTTCTTAGCAACAAAAAAAATCCCGCTCCCAACAGTGAAGAAGATGGCCGAATATGCCCTTTCTCCAAAGACTCCTTAACATAACTCCGCATGGCGGTATGTTCCGGCAAAGACAGGTTGAAAAGTCGGCCCTTAGGAAACTTACAGCCTGGAATCAAGTCAATACCACAATCACAGTCCCTATGCGGTGGAAGGGAACTGGACTTGGGCTCATCGAATACATCCTGAAAATCAGACAAAAACTCTGGAACTTCAGAAGAGGAGGAAGAGGAGATTGACATTACAGGAACGTCATTATGAACCCCCTGACAACCCCAACTAGTCACAGACATAGACTTCCAATCCAACACAGGATTATGTATCTGCAACCATGGAAACCCCAGCACAATAGCATCATGCAAATTATGCAACACCAGAAAACGACAATCTTCCTGGGGTTTATTTTTAGCCAAAGGTGTAGCATCAATGCCCCTTAAAGGAATAGGGTTCTGCAAAGACTGCAAGGGGAAACCACAACGCCTGGCAAATTCAAAGTCCATTAAGTTCAAAACGGCGCCTGAATCCACAAACGCCATGACAGAAAATGACGACAATGAGCAGATCAAGGTCACAGATAACAGAAATTTAGGTTGTACAGTTCCGATGGTAACTGAACTAGCGATTCTCTTTGTACGCTTTGGGCAGACTGAAATGACATGAGAAGCATCGCCACAATAATAACACATCCTATTCTGACGTCTGAATCCTTGTTGTTCCGTTCTAGACAGAATCCTATCACACTGCATAGGCTCAGGCATCTGCTCTGAGGACAACGCCACAGCGCGCACAGTTCTGTGCTCCCGCAAGCGCAGATCGATCTGAATGGCCAGAGACATAGAATCACTCAGACCAACAGGCGTGGGAAACCCCACCATAACATCTTTAACAGGCTCAGAAAGACCCTTTCTGAAAATTGCCGCCAAAGCATCCTCATTCCATTTAGTCAGCACAGACCTTTTTCTAAATTTCTGACAATACAATTCTGCCGCTTCTTGACCCTGAGACAGGGCCAACAAGGTCTTCTCCGCTTGATCCACAGAATTTGGTTCATCATATAATAATCCTAGAGCCTGAAAAAAGGCATCTACATTAAGCAAGTGTGCAAAAAGAAAAGGCTATAAGAAGCCACAGCCAGCTCACCAATCCAGGCAGGTGCACGGAACATCATCTTGGACTAAGATGGATATACATAACGAAGTAAGGAAGGCGTTCCAGCTCCAGTTCCAGTCGATGCATTGACTAAGATCGGGTACGATCGAAACGCGTCGCATGTACTCTGTACTTGGACTTTTGCGCTAAGGCAAGGACTGTTTGTACTACACCAATTTTTAATGGAGAAATAAAGCATTTGAATTTTATGGAGCTGGAACGCCTTCCTTACTTCGTTACATTAAGCAAGGCCGGATTCCCAGATTCCAGGGAAAATGCCCAATCCTGAGGGTCGCCACGCAGCAGGGAGATGACAATTTTAATCTGCTGAATGGGATCACCAGAGGAACGAGGCTTCAGAACAAAAAACAGTTTACAGTTGTTTTTAAAACTCAAAAATTTGGACCTGTCCCCAAAAAACAAATCAGGAGTAGGAATCCTAGGCTCTAAAAGCGGAGTCTGAGCAATATAATCAGAAATACCCTGTACCCTAGCAGCAAGCTGGTCTACACGAGAAACTAATCCCTGAACATCCATGCTAGCACAAGACTCGTCAGTCACCCAGAGGAAAAGGGAACAAAAGACAAAACAGGCTACAGAAAAAAAAATGGCTCTTTCTTCCCTTCTTCTGAGATGCATTTAACTCATTGTTGGCCAGTTGTACTGTTATGATCTGGTGACCTTGGAGCCGCATGGGAGACTTTCTCAGGAGTAGGTGGTACCTGTACTGACCGCAAACCCTAATCTAACACCGCAACTAGAAGTAGCCGTGGGATGTACCTAACACGTCCTAGACATCTCGACACAGCCGGAGGACTAAATACCCCTATAGATGGAAATGGGAATTCTATCTTGCCTCAGAGCAGAACCGCAAAGGATAGGCAGCCCCCCACAAATATTGACTGTGAGTATAAGAGGAAAGACACACGCAGGCAGAAAAACAGGATTTAGCAAAATAGGCAATTCTAGCTAAATAGAAAAGGATAGGACAGAATTCTAAGCGGTCAGTATTAAAATCCTATAAACATCCACAGCAGATAATACAAATATTCCACATCTAACTAAAGACATAGAAAGTATATCTGCATCTCCTGAGAATCCAGCATGACTGAAAAATCCAAACAAAGTCTAAGCTGGACAAAAACACAATAAATTGCACTGAATTGCAAAGCACACTGCATGTGTGCACAGAGACAAAAAACCAGACACTTATCTTAGCTGAATTTGCAGCAGGGCATGAGGAACCAGAGAGAGATGCAATCCCTCCAAGTACAATGGACAACTGGCACAGACTCATGGATCCTGCACACCTAAATACCTAATAGAGCTGCAATCAGCAGAAACACCTGCCCGGATTACAACCCCAAGAAAACTGCACTACCACCAACAACCACCGGAGGGAGCCCAAGAGCAGAATTCACAACATAGGGGTGTGTTTGGATTAGGGTTTCACGTAGAATTGGGTGTTTCCACTGTTCAGGCACATCAGGGGCTCTCCAAACGCGACATGGCGTCCGATCTCAATTCCAGCCAATTCTGCGTTGAAAAAGTAAAACAGTGCTCCTTCCCTTCCGAGCTCTCCTGTGCGCCCAAACAGGGGTTTACCCCAACATATGGGGTATCAGCGTACTCAGTACAAATTGGACAACAACTTTTGGGGTCCAATTTATCCTGTTACCCTTCTGAAAATACAAAACTGGGGGCTAAAAAATTATTTTTGTGAAAAAAAAAATAATTTTTATTTTCACAGCTCTGCGTTATAAACTGTAGTGAAACACTTGGGGGTTCAAAGTTCTCACAACACATCTAGATAAGTTCCTTGGGAGGTCTAGTTTCCAATATGGGGTCACTTGTGGGGGGTTTGTACTGTGTGGGTACATCAGGGGCTCTGCAAATGCAACGTGACGCCTGCAGACCAATCCATCTAAGTCTGCATTCCAAATGGCGCTCCTTCCCTTCCGAGCTCTACCATGCGCCCAAACAGTGGTTCCCCCCCACATACGGGGTATCAGCGTACTCAGGACAAATTGCACAACTTTTGGGGTCCAATTTCTCCTGTTACCCTTGGGAAAATACAAAACTGGGGGCTAATAAATCATTTTTGTGAAAAAAAAATATTTTTTATTTTCACGGCTCTGCGTTATAAACTGTAGTGGAACACTTGGGGGTTCAAAGCTCTCAAAACACATCTAGATAAGTTCCTTAGGGGGTCTACTTTCTAAAATAGTGTCACTTGTGGGGGGTTTTAATGTTTAGGCACATCAGGGGCTCTCCAAACGCGACATGGTGTCCCATCTCAATTCCAGTCAATTTTGCATTGAAAAGTCAAACGGCGCTGCTTCCCTTCCGGGCTCTGCCATTCGCCCAAACAGTTGTTTACCCCCACATATCGGGTATCAGCGTACTCAGGACAAATTGCACAACAATTTTGGGGTCCAATTTCTTCTGTTACTCTTGGGAAAATTAAAAATTGGGGGCAAAAAGATCATTTTTGTGAAAAAAATATGATTTTTTATTTTTACGGCTCTGCATTAAAAAACGTCTGTGAAGTACTTGTTAGGTCAAAGTGCTCACCACACATCTAGATAAGTTCCTTAAGGGGTCTACTTTCCAAAATGGTGTCACTTGTGGGGGGTTTCAATGTTTAGGCACATCAGGGGCTCTCCAAACACAACATGGCATCCCATCTCAATTCCAGTCAATTTTGCATTGAAAAGTCAAATGGTGCTCCTTCCCTTCCGAGCTCTGCTATGCACCCAAACAGTGGTTTACCCCCACATATGGGGTATCGTCGTACTTAGGACAAATTACACAACAACTTTTCTGGTCTAATTTCTTCTCTTACCCTTGGGAAAATAAAAAATTGGGGGCGAAAAGATCATTTTTGTGAAAAAATATGATTTTTTATTTTTACGGCTCCGCATTATAAACTTCTGTGAAGCACTTGTTGGGTCAAAGTGCTCACCACACATCTAGATAAGTTCCTTAAGGGGTCTACTTTCCAAAATGGTGTCATTTGTTGGGGGTTTAAATGTTTAGGCACATCAGGGGCTCTCCAAACACAACATGGCGTCCCATCTCAATTCCAGTCAATTTTGCATTGAAAAGTCAAATGGCGCTCCTTCCCTTCCGAGCTCTGCCATGCGCCCAAACAATGGTTTACCCCCACATATGGGGTATCAGCGTACTCAGGACAAATTGTACAACAACTTTTGTGGTCTATTTTCTCCTGTTACCCTTGGTAAAATAAAACAAATTGGAGCTGAAATAAATTTTGTGTGAAAAAAAGTTAAATGTTCATTTTTATTTAAACATTCCAAAAATTCCTGTGAAACACCTGAAGGGTTAATAAACTTCTTGAATGTGGTTTTGAGCACCTTGAGGGGTTCAGTTTTTAGAATGGTGTCACACTTGGGTATTTTCTATCATATAGACCCCTCAAAATGACTTCAAATGAGATGTGGTCCCTAAAAAAAATTGTGGTGTAAAAATTAGAAATTGCTGGTCAACATTTAACCCTTATAACTCCCTAACAAAAAAAAAAATTTTGGTTCCAAAATTATGCTGATGTAAAGTAGACATGTGGGAAATGTTACTTATTAAGTATTTTGCGTGACATATCTCTGTGATTTAAGGGCATAAAAATTAAAAGTTGGAAAATTGCGAAATTTTCAAAATTTTCGCCAAATTTCCATTTTTTTCACAAATAAACGCAAGTTATATCGAATAAATTTTACCACTATCATGAAGTACAATATGTCACGAGAAAACCATGTCAGAATCGCCAAGATCCGTTGAAGCGTTCCAGAGTTATAACCTCATAAAGAGACAGTGGTCAGAATTGTAAAAATTGGCCCGGTCATTAACGTGCAAACCACCCTCGGGGCTTAAGGGGTTAAAAATTCTCATTCAAAAATTCAATTTTACGTCTGAATACTTATGACCATGTGATATTTCAGTTTTTCTTTTTTAATAAATTTTGCAAAAATGTCTACATTTCTGTTTTTTTCAGTCAAGATGGGGTGCAGAGTGTACAATAATGTGGAAAAAATGAACTTTTTTGAATTTACCAAATGACTGCAATGAAACAAAGAGTGAAAAATTTAAAAGGGTTTGAATACTTTCCGTACCCACTGTACTTGTCTTCCCTCCCTCTTACTTGTGGGTTCAATACAAGCAGCACATGTTGATTAAAACTGAAGCTTCTCTACATGGTCGGACACAAGACTTACACAGGATACATACAGCAGTACAGATACAGCGATCACTGGTGAAATTATACACAGGAGCTCTGTATATAGTATAAAGCGTATAGTGTCAGTGTACAGGTAATACAGTGATCACAGGTGACATTATACACAAGAGCTCTGTATGTAGTATAAAGTGTATATCGTCAGTGTACAGGTAATACAGTGATCACAGGTGACAATACACAGGAGCTCTGTGTATAGTATAAAGTGTATAGTGTCAGTGTACAGGTAATACAGTGATCACAGGTGACAATATAGAGGACCTCTGTATATAGTATAAAGCATATAGTGTCAGTGTACAGGTAATACAGTGATCACAGGTGACATTCTACACAGGAACTCTGTATATAGTTTACAGTGTATAGTGTAAGTGTACAGGTGTACTGACTCACCGATGACCTCTCTAGTTGAAGTCCTCCTTTTTCGCTTTTCTACTTCATCCAGCGCAGACTGACATCACTTCTTTCAGCCATGACTCATCACTGCAGAAAATAACACAGTTATCTAGAGCACTGCTTCCAGAGCACATTCCCCACTTTTTCCCCAACTTCTACACTACACAGCTGAATACAGATGTGCACCCACCTTTAATATATAATTAGTTATTATGCAACCCACCATTCCAAATATAAATTGTAATCCACCACTGTGCCCCCACTAATGATAAACAGCCATTTTCCCACCCAATAAATATATGTTAATTAGAACCTGTACTCTTTTCCCCAATTAATTCCCAGTCACACACCTGCATTCTCAACGCCCTCCACACTGTACCTCTTGTTCCTCCGTTTCATTATATTTGCATGCCCTCCTCCTCCCCAATTCAATATGTCATGTCCTCTTTCTCTCCCACCCCTACCCTCAGTTCATCATCATTTGGTCTCTCCCATCCTCAATACAGCTCCCCGACACTCTATTCATCATTTACTCTCCCCATCCTCAATTCATTATCATTTGCTGTCCCCCATTCCCAGTCTCATTTCATCATAATTTGCCCCCCTCCCCACCCTCAATTCATTATCATTTGCTGTCCCCCACCCTCAATTCATCATTTACTGTCCTACACCCCCAATTCATCATTATTTGCACTTCCCCACCTCAATACATCATCATTCACTGTCCCTCATCCCACACTTTCAATTCATCATGATTTGCTGGCCTCCAAGAACATTCAATTCAGTTTATTAAAAAAAAGTTTTTTCATACTTACCTCTCATATGATCCCCTGCAGGCGCAACTCTGCTTCTGTTGTCATAGCAAGAGGCACACATACATGTCACCAATGCATCACAGAAGAGGAGAAGAGACTCCCTTGGAGCTACACGTCTGTGCCATGGAGCTCCATGGAGGTTCCCTGGATTGGCACAGAATACTTCATTATACCCTGGGGCCCAAAGAGCAGAAGCACAGAAGGGGGGGGGGGCTGGACTGGGTCCAGCCCCATCTTTACTTCTACTCACCGGGCCCCATTCAGAGGTAAGGGCAGTAATGCCCTGATGGCACCCCTGCAGCTATGTGTAGCACAAGCAGTTGGGTGATTGAAGCTTCAAGTCTCCTAAGGTGACTATTGAAGATAGTAAAAGTAGAAGAAAAAACAAAAAAAAACACAAAAGTTTAAATAGTTCTTTTTGCCCCATTGAAAATAAAACAATAACAATTTTTTTTAAAAAAAATACACATATTTGGTATCGCTCCATTCAGAAATCTCCGATCTATCAAAATATAAAGTAAATTAATCAGATCTGTAAATGGCGTAAAGAGAAAAACATTGAAATGTCAGAATTGTTTTTATGGCTGCTGCAACTATGCACTAAAATGCAATAACAGGTGATCAAAACATTGTATCTCCCCCAAAATCATATCAATAAAAACATCAGCTCGAGTACAAAAAAATAAGTCATCACCCAGCCCCTGATCCCAAAAAATGGAGCCGTTATGGTTCTTAGAAAATGGTGACATCAGCAATTTTTTTTTCTTAGAAATGTTGGAAATTTTTTTTCACCACTTAAATATAAAATACCCATACATGTTTAGTACGTGCGTACTCGTACTGACATGGGGAATCATATTGGCAGGACAGTTTTAGGATTTAGTGAACATGCTAAACAAAAAAAAAACAATTCTTTAATTATACTTTTTTTGCAATTTCACCACACTTGGATTTTTTTTCCGTTTTCCAGTAACCTATTTGGTAAAATCAATGGTGTTATTCAAAAGAACACCTTGTCCTGCATAAAAACAAGCACTTATACAGCTATACTGACGGAAAAATAAAAAAGTTATTGCTCTGGGAAGTAAGGGAGCGTAAAAAGAAAGCACAAAAACGGAAAATCAAAAGGTGGTAAAAGGGGTTAAAAAACACAAATTATGAAAATGCTTCATTTTCCATTGTCTATTGATTAAGCAGCATTTTTGCTTGTGGGCAACTCTAGGGGGGCTGACGGGGCAGTTTTCCTCTATTTGGAGACAGTCAAATACAGAACAATGTTTTATTACATTTACATGAAAACTGGGTACTACAAATGTATCTGGTCACTTGAATCAGAAGCAATGTTCTCTCCACGATCACTGCAATATGGTCCCCTTAAGGGTATGTGCACACGTCCGGAATGCATGCAGAATTTTCCGTAGATAAACCTGAGGTTTTCCGCAGGAATTCTGCATGCATATTTTTCGTCTTTTTTGCGCTGATTTTGCGCGTTTTTTCCGCGGGTTTTATGCAGATTTTTAGCGTTTTTTTCCGGGCACTCCAAATGGCATAAATTAATGGGAAATCCGCATAAAATCCTCCGCATCATAAAAAACGCATCATGTGCACAAAAAATGCGGAATGCATTCTAAATGATAGGATGCATATGTATGCGGTTTTTATGCGTTTTTATAGCGTTTATATCGCGAAAAAACACGCAAAAAACACGAAAATTCCTGAACGTGTGCACATACCCTTACAGACGCAGACGCTTTAAAGCTATGTTCCTACGGTGAGTATATGATAACTTTTTAATATAACAGATGTTCTGCAGCATTTCTGGTCTTGTTTGTCTTCTTTTAGTATGTTTAGTTTTAAATAAAGCTGCTTTATTTTTTTATATTTCATGGTATTTGGCTTTGTCAAAACCTTATTGATAGTTGTGCAGATCACATGTGGTTTTAGTGCATATTTTATCTGTGGATTTTCCACATCTAATGCAATTCTATGAAGAAGATCTGCACAGAAAGCTCAGCGTACCTGCAAGAGAAGCTGACATGTTGCAGATTTCAAACACGCACCGCAGGTAAGAAAGAATCTGCTGAGAACCTGCCTCAGACCAGTCATCCGAGTGGCTTCTAAGCGTATGTTTTCTCTGAGACAACACATTGCTTCATAGTAAAGCATACACCGCTACAACAGAGCTGAGTCTGATTCATGTATCCCATTTTTTCCTTTAAAGAGAATCTGTCACCAGGTTTTTGCTACCCCTATCTGTGAGCAGTATAATGTAGGGGCAGAGACGCTGATTCCAGCGATGTATTACTTACTAGGCTGCATCAGTTTTGATAACAAATGTTTGATCTAGCAGTGCTCTGAATGCTGAGCTCTGTATAGCCCCACCCACACCACTGGCTCGCCACTGTGTACACTCTGCATAGGCAGAAAGTTGCCAATCAGTGGTGGGGCTGTGGTTGGACTACCTACAGCAGCAGGGCAAGTCATCATCTAGTGAAAATCTCCTGTTTATAAAACTGTGATTTTACAAAAACCTCCACCAAGCAGCCCAATAAGTGACACATCATTGGAATCAGGAACACTGCCACTACATGATGCTGCTATCAGATTAGTTGGCAAAAACCTGGTGATGGATTCCCTTTAACTTGGTAAAGTCAGTAATTCGGTTTTAACCAAGAAAAGGAGGCGATATATTCTCCTTTCAAGATTAATTTCAGTCGTAAGAAAACACACCTCATGGTGTGAAGACATAAAAGGAAACGTCTAAGCATTAGCAATGCTGATCCTCCACTCCTTTAAAAGAATTGGGATGAGCTGCAATACCTGACACAACCATTGGACAAGAGTGGCGCCGTTTCAAGAAAAAAATATAATCTCAGACAACCACTTTAAAAACTTGCTATTTAGTTTGACACCATGAAGTGCTTTATATGTGACATTATGTGGCATTTATGGCTTCAGTATGGAAAAACCAGTATAGTGACAATGCTTAAAAAATATATGGTCTGTCTCAACAGAGAACTGATCCTCTAAATAAAATACATTCACGATGAGCTTTTGGCGAGTTTTTGATGTTGCAGATTTTCTGCACCCATTAAACCATTAAATAAAATAGGTTACGTGCGAAAACTGATGGTGGGAACGTAGGCTGGAGGTGCACAGTGCTTCTGACTAGACTGGTGCACCCTCCCAGTGCTAGACGGGGAGCTGTGTGCCATACAAGTGTATGCACTGGGGAGAGCGGCACATGGGGGCGGTTGGACAGCTGGGAATGGGATATCTCATGGCCTTTGCCCAATTCTAATTAGGAAGAGCTGCAGTTGCAATGAGGATGTGAAGTAGCTGCCAAGATCCTGCTGGTCTGGAGGGACAGTGAGTGACAGGTCACTGGGATTAGTGGGCAGCTGTACACGCGACCTATTGGAAATAAATCAAGGAGATAAAAGCCTCATTAACGAGGTGAAGGGACATTGATTAGGACCGGGTAAAGGCCACAGACACACTGACGGGAATTAGATGAAGCAGTTCATTTAAAAGGAGGTGAAAGCAATGAACGCAGGGTATTAGAGATTGGCAGGGAGAAAAGGACGAGGAGGGAAGGTAAAGGTGAGCAGAAGAGCAGTGCAGCATAGGGACGCAGCCAGTCAGAGCCAGGAGCATAGGGAGAATTCTGCAAGACAAGAGAGGCAAGGAGATGGCACACACAGCAGTCAGTGCCGAGCCCAGAACATGTCACCAAACTGAGCAGATAAGAGCTGAGGAGCCGGGAAGATGCAGCCACAGGACACTACAATCAATGAAATAGTCAATATATTTAGGAATGTCACATCTGGCACCAGAGATATTCACAAATACACTGATAATTTCACATGATGGAATAACTGTTCCAGGCATAGAAGACTTCTCTCATGCCTCCCCTCTTTTCTGGAACTGGCTCCCTCGTTACATCTCACCATTCAACCCTCTACATGTATACACTTTCACGTACTGTGAACAGGATACCACTTTCCTAAGGGTATGTGGCTGTGCACACAGCGTCTTTTAGAACTGCATTAATTCTGCTACAGTCAAAGAATATACTTCCGATATTTTCCTGAAGGGTCTTCTTTGATGTCTTGTGGTGGTTTTTGCCTCTTTTTTATTTCAAATTCATATACAGGTGCTTCTCACTAAAATAGAATATCATCAAAAAGTTAATTTATTTCAGTTCTTCTATACAAAAAGTGAAACTCATATATTAGATAGAGCAGAGGCGTCAAACTGCATTCCTCGAGGGCCGCCAACAGGTCATGTTTTCAGGATTTCCTTAGCATTCCACAAGGTGCTGGAATCATTCTGTGCAGGTGATTAAATTATCACCTGTGCAATACAAGGAAATCCTGAAAACATGACCTGTTGGCGGCCCTCGAGGAATGCAGTTTGACACCTCTGATATAGAGTCATTACAAACAGAGTGATCTATTTCAAGTGTTTATTTCTGTTAATGTTGATGATTATGGCTTACAGCCAATGAAAACCCAAAAGTCATTATCTCTGTAAATTAGAATACTTTATAACACTAGCTTGAAAAATGATTTTAAAATCTGAAATGCTGGCCTACTGAAATGTATGTTCAGTAACTGCTCTCAATACTTGGCCTGGGCTCCTTTGGCATCAATTACTGCATCAATGCGGCGTGGCATGGAGGTGATCAGTCTGTGGCACTGCTGAGGTGCTATGGCAGCCCAGGTTGCTTTGATAGCAGCCTTCAGCTCGTCTGCATTGTTGGGTCTGGTGTCTCTCATCTTCCTCTTGACAATATCCCATAGATTCTCTATGGGGTTAAGGTCAGGTGAGTTTGCTGCCAATCAAGCACAGTGATACTGTTGTTTGTAAACCAAGCATTGGTACTTTTGGCCGTGTGGACCGGTGCCAAGTCCTGCTGAAGAATGAAATTTCCATCTCCAAAATGCTTGTCGGCAGAGGGAAGCATGAAGTGCTCTAACATTTCCTGGTAGACGGCTGCGCTGACTTTGGTTTTGATAAAACACAGTGGACCTACGCCAGAAGATGACATGGCTCTCCAAACCATCACTGATTGTGGAAACTTCACACTAGAACTCAAGCAGCTTGGATTGTGGCCTCTCCATTCTTCCCCCAGACTCTGGGACCTTGATTTCCAAATGAAATGCAAAACTTACTTTCATCTGAAAACAACACCTTGGACCAATGAGCAACAGTCCTGTTCTTTTTCTCCTTGGTCCAGGTTAGACGCTTCTGGCGTTGTCTATTGGTCATGAGTGGCTTGACACAAGGAATGTGACACTTGTAGCCCATGTCCTGGATACGTCTGTGTGTGGTGGCTCTTGAAGCAATGACTCCAGCAGCAGTCCACTCCTTGTGAATCTTCCCCAAATATTTGAATGACCTTTTCTTAACAATCCTTTCAAGGCTGCGGTTATCCCGGTTGCTTGTGCACCTTTTTCTACCACATTTTTTCCATCTACTCAACTTTCCATTAATATGCTTGGATACAGCACTCTGTGAACAGCCGGCTTCTTTAGTAATGACCTTTTGTGGCTTCCCCTCCTTGTGGAGTGTGTCAATGACTGCCTTCTGGACATTTGTCAAGTCAGCAGTCATCCCCATGATGGTGGAGCCTACTGATATAGACTAAGGGCCTTTTTGATTAGGAAGCCTCTGCAGTAGTGTTGAGCATTCCGATACCGCAAGTATCGGGTATCGGCCGATATTTGCTGTATCGGAATTCCGATACCGAGATCCGATACTTTTGTGGTATCGGGTATCGGTATCGAAACAACATTAATGTAAAAATGTGTAAAAGAGAGAATTAAAATAAAAAATATTGCTATACTCACCTCTCCGACGCAGCCTGCACCTTACCGAGGGAAGCGGCAGCGTTCTTTGTTTAAAATTCGCGCTTTTCTTTCCTTACGTGAAGTCCCGGCTTTGTGATTGGTTGCGTCGCAGTCACATGGGCGACGCAACCAATCACAGCAAGCCGTGACGTAATTTCAGGTCCTTAAGGATTTTAAAATTACGTCCCGGCTTTGTGATTGGTTGCGTCGCAGTCACATGGGCGACGCAACCAATCACAAGCCGTGACGTCACGGGAGGCTGGACACGCGCGCATTTTAAAATGCGCGCTTGTCCAGCCTCCCGCGACGTCCCGGCTTGTGATTGGTTGCGTCGCGATCAACCAATCACAAGCCGGGAGGCTGGACACGCGCGCATTTTAAAATGCGCGCTTGTCCAGCCTCCCGCGACGTCCCGGCTTGTGATTGGTTGCGTCGCGATCAACCAATCACAAGCCGGGAGGCTGGACACGCGCGCATTTTAAAATGCGCGCTTGTCCAGCCTCCCGTGACGTCCCGGCTTGTGATTGGTTGCGTCGCGATCAACCAATCACAAGCCGGGAGGCTGGACACGCGCGCATTTTAAAATGCGCGCTTGTCCAGCCTCCCGTGACGTCCCGGCTTGTGATTGGTTGCGTCGCGATCAACCAATCACAAGCCGGGAGGCTGGACAAGCGCGCATTTTAAAATGCGCGCGTGTCCAGCCTCCCGGCTTGTGATTGGTTGACCGCGAAGCAACCAATCACAAGCCGGGACGTCACGGGAGGTTGGACAAGCGCGCATTTTAAAATGCGCGCGTGTCCAGCCTCCCGGCTTGTGATTGGTTGACCGCGAAGCAACCAATCACAAGCCGGGACGTCACGGGAGGTTGGACAAGCGCGCATTTTAAAATGCGCGCGTGTCCAGCCTCCCGGCTTGTGATTGGTTGACCGCGAAGCAACCAATCACAAGCCGGGACGTCACGGGAGGTTGGACAAGCGCGCATTTTAAAATGCGCGCGTGTCCAGCCTCCCGGCTTGTGATTGGTTGACCGCGAAGCAACCAATCACAAGCCGGGACGTCACGGGAGGTTGGACAAGCGCGCATTTTAAAATGCGCGCGTGTCCAGCCTCCCGGCTTGTGATTGGTTGACCGCGACGCAACCAATCACAAAGCCGGGACGTAATTTTAAAATCCTGAAGGACCTGAAATTACGTCACGGCTTGCTGTGATTGGTTGCGTCGCCCATGTGACTGCGACGCAACCAATCACAACGTCGGAACGTAATTTTAAAATCCTGAAGGACCTGAAATTACGTCACGGCTTGCTGTGATTGGTTGCGTCCCGGCCACATGGGCGGCACGCGACCAATCACAAGCCGGGACTTCACGTAAAGGAAAGAAAAGCGCGAATTTTAAACAAAGAACGCTGCCGCTTCCCTCGGTAAGGTGCAGGCTGCGTCGGAGAGGTAAGTATAGCAATATTTTTTATTTTAATTCTTTCTTTTACACATTAATATGGTTCCCAGGGCCTGAAGGAGAGTTTCCTCTCCTTCAGACCCTGGGAACCATCAGGGATACCGTCCAATACATGAGTCCCATTGACTTGTATTGGTATCGGGTATCGGTATCGGATTGGATCCGATACTTTGCCGGTATCGGCCGATACTTTCCGATACTGATACTTTCAAGTATCGGACGGTATCGCTCAACACTACTCTGCAGGTGTTTTGGTTATTTATTCTAATTTACTGAGATAATGACTTTTGGGTTTTCATTGGCTGTAAGCCATAATCATCAACATTAACAGAAATAAACATTTGAAATAGATCACTCTGTAATGACTCTATATAATATATGAGTTTCACTTTTTGTATTGAAGAACTGAAATAAATTAACTTTTTGATGATATTCTAATTTAGTGAGATGCACTTGTATAAGATAGTGGCCGCCTGAAGAATGGTCAGGTCACTTATTTTCAGTGCTTTAAAAGGCTTTTAAAGACTGAAGAGGTTAAAAGAATTGAAAAAAAAAGATGGAATACATATATGCCATTTTGACATTGCTGTTCATGTGGTCATTCTTTTTAGGCTACAATCTCTCTCTCATTCGAGACAATCAGGCCAATTACAAATGACATTTTGATCACACCGTGAGAGTTTGATCTGATTCTCTCTGATGAGAGGAGAAGATGGAGAACAAAATTTATCTATCTTCTTCTTCACTGTGTGAGTCTGCGGAAATCGAACAGCACTCAGATGACATTCAAGTGCAGTCTGATGTTTTCTACAAACCCATTGACTTAAAAGAGAGAGTGGCATCTTATTTCAAAGTGAAATTGCAGCATGATAAGAATGCCCCCACCCTTATCAACCAAACCAAATTATCTACAATAAAGACAGACACAAGAGGCTTGGATAATATTGGCCACAGCGGCCTGTATTATAAATGTTACAAATATTTATAAACCATTGGAAGGGTGAAAACCCAAACGACTTAAACACCTCCTTAATATTTCCGTAAACTGGTAGCTTGACAAAAATGTACCGTCCTCATGGCATGACGGGCCTTCTACTTTATTACAAAGCCCCCTAAAATACACAAAGGTAAAGGGTACATAACTGAGTCATGAACAACCCCTAAACACTCCCGCTTCCCTCTTCCAGTCTGTTCAGTTTTTGAGTTTCAAATCCAAACTTCCAACCTTCTACCTGTTGCCACATTCCAAGTCCTTCAATTTTCTTTTTAGTGGGAGCGACTAACTTACTGACCCTCAAAGCCTCCCAAAAATGCCAATGAAAAAGCCAACTGAAATAACTGTACCTTAAAATCAGAGCTGCACACTACCAACAGCTCCTTACCCAAACATTCGAGCAAACCAAAATAAACGGCGAATCTGCTATCTCTCCGCAACCCTCCCCTGCAAAAACTACTAATGGCATGTTTTAATCCCAAAATTTATTGTTAAAGGTAAGGTACCGCGTTTGTAGATCATTAATAAATCACTGTAATGTAGCATAACATGCTGCTATAACCAAGTTTTAAATGCATGTGAAACAGATTTCGTGTGTTATATGAGTTTAAAGAAGGAACTGGGGGCTGACATCTTGGTTTCACAGCAGTTCACGACACTAACAGTGTCATTTTACAGCACCCCATGGACATAGGAGATAATAGACCGGCGCTGACCCTATCTATAACATTGGAGAGGTGTTAGCAGTGAGCTGGGCACGCCTCTGTGGGCTGCACAACTCACTGCTGTAGGTGTGACTAGCAGCCATTTTATTATAGCCCAGTGCTCTCTGCCCAGCTCCACTTACTCTCTATCACAGGAGCTCCATTCACTCCATTAAGCTGCATTCACAGCCTGCAGAGAGGTGACACCTGACACCTCTCTCTGCCATACAATGTATCTCTCCCCTCCCTCCACAATGCCTGGCCATTCACTGCAGACCTGGAGCTCCTTCTTATCTTACTGAGGGATGAGTCACAGACAGCTCTGCACAGACAATGCTGCTCCATACACCCCACATAAACTATGTAACTGTGCTTCTGATGGAGTAACTGCTGGTGATAGCAGATCACAGGGCAGTCACACACAAAATGGAGCTGCCCTGTGATGCTGCTCTTCATTCTGCCCCAGGGATATTAGACCACCCAAAAGGGGAGGGAAATGCTGATGTCAGCTGTTACTGCCCAGATTTTCCAGCTAACAGTAAAGCTGGTAAGTCTCACTATAGCTGCTTGAGGTCTAAAACGGAAAATGCTCCCCCTAGTGGTCAATATATATATTTGTAAGAAAATATATAATATTTTTCATATAGAAATGTTTGCAAACAGTGCAAACATTGCATTAGTACATTTTATTTACTATTTTAAGCTTAATTTCACAAAAAAACAAACTACAAGAAAACTGGTGGCACCTTCCCTTTAAATACCTATTACCACACAATTTAAAACCAAAAGGCAACCCGGAGATCAAATGATTTACCTATGATACATAACCACCTTTAGACGTTCCCTCACTTAACCATAACCACAATAATCCTACCTGATCGTCTTCAGACAACACCCTACGAAATGATCTTATTCAGTTCTCTCACAGCTCCCAGACTGACTGTTATGCTGCCCATGGGCCAGTGGCAAGGGATGCCCTAATCCAGTGATTTTCAACCAGTGTTCCGCAGCACACTAGTGTGCCGCGACACATGGTTGGGTGTGCCGCGGGGAAAGTTCCCCAAACTATGGTGCCCCCTTTGTTTTGTTCCCCGGCAATGCGCAGCGATGCGCAGTCACGGAATAACACATGCGCAAGCTTTAAACGCTCGCGCGACTTAATGACGTCACCGAGGCCAGCGCGTCATCCTGAGAGCGGAGAGACTCTCGCATTTGCCCGCCGCCAAGGTAATGCCCGCCAATAATGCTGTGTATAATCATTAACCCCTTCCCGACCCATAACGCCACGTAGGCGTCATGAAAGTCGGTGCCAATCCGACCCATGACGCCTATGTGGCGTCATGGAAAGATCGCGTCCCTGCAGATCGGGTGAAGGGGTTAACTCCAATTTCACCCGATCTGCAGGGAAAGGGGGAGTGGTACATCAGCCCACGGGGGGTGGCTTCACCCCCCCGTGGCTACGATCGCTCTGATTGGCTGTTGAAAGTGAAACAGCCAATCAGAGCGATTTGCAATATTTCACCTATGAAAATGGTGAAATATTACAATCCAGCCATGGCCGATGCTGCAATAGCATCTGCCATGGCTGGAGACCCCGATCTGCCCTGTTATGATGACCTGGTGGTTAGGAGCACTAGGAATGACCTGATGAGCAAACTAGTAATACAGGACCAGCTCTGGGAAGTGGGAACTCTGCTGACCGCAACCCCTAATCCTATCACAACAACTAGAAATAGCCGTGGAGCGTACCTGACTCTGCCTAGACGCCTCTTCACAGCCTAAGAGCTAACTACCCCTAAAGATAGAAAATAAAGCCTACCTTGCCTCAGAGAAATTCCCCAAAGAAAACAGGCAGCACCCCACAAATATTAACTGTGAGTTAAGATGGAAGTTACAAACACAGGAATGAAACAGGTTCAGCAAAGGAGGCCAGACTTAACTAAACAGACTGAGGATAGAAAAGGCAACTTTGCGGTCAGCACAAAAAACTATAAAAACCACGCAGAGTGTGCAAAAGAGACCCCCGCACCGACTCACGGTGCGGAGGTGCCACTCTGCATCCCAGAGCTTCCAGCTAGCTAGGCAAAATTATGATAGCAAGCTGGACAAGAAAACAGAGATAAACAATTTAACTAGCAGGGACTTAGCTTTTGCTGGAGTAGAAAGGTCATCTGCAAGATCCAAGAGAGAACTGAACCAGTACTAGAACATTGACAGCTGGCATCAAGTAACGATCTGAGTGGAGTTAAATAGAGCAGCCAGCCTAGAACTAAATGAGGTCAGCTGGAGAAGGAACCTCAGAACCAGCAGCTCCACTCACAGCCACCAGAGGGAGTCCATGGACAGAACTCGCCGAAGTACCATTCATGACCACAGGAGGGAGTTCGAGAACAGAATACACAACAGTACCCCCCCCTTGAGGAGGGGTCACCGAACCCTCACCAGAGCCCCCAGGCCGATCAGGATGAGCCAAATGAAAGGCACGAACCAGATCGGCAGCATGAACATCAGAGGCAACAACCCAGGAATTATCCTCCTGACCATAACTGTCATGAATCCCCAATGGCTAGGGATAGCACAGGATAAGCAAAGTATAATAAATATCGGACGAGCTCTAGGGTGATGGAACCTGGGCTGACCGCTGCCCTACGCCTGACAAATGCAACTAGAGATAGCCAGGGAGCGTGCCTACGTTGGTTCTAGACGCCACGCACCAGCCTAAGAGCTAACTAGTACTGCAGAGAAAACAAAGACCTCACTTGCCTCCAGAGGAATTAACCCCAAAGATATAGTTGCCCCCCACATGTATTGACGGTGAAATGAGAGGAAGGCACACACATAGAGATGATGTATATAGCTTTAGCAAATAGAGGCCCGCTGAAAACTAGAAAGCAGAATGACACAAAAGGGGACTGAGCGGTCAGCAAAAAACCCTAATCAAAAAAACCATCCTGAGATTACAAGAACCCATGTGCCAACTCATGGCACATGGGGAGAACCTCAGTCCACTAGAGCAACCAGCTAACAAAGAGACATTCTAAGCAAGCTGGATAAAAAACCAAACAACTGAAAATCAGCACTTAGCTTATCCTGAAAGATCTGGGAGCAGGTAGGCAGGAACCCAAACAGAGCACATCTGAACACATTGATAGCCGGCAAGGGAAATGACAGAAAGGCCAGGTAAAATAGGAAACACCCAGCCTCTGATGGACAGATGGAAACCAAAGGCCGCAACCCACCAAAGTCACCCAGTACCAGCAGTAACCACCAGAGGGAGCACGCAAACAGAATCCACAACAGTACCCCCCCCTTGAGGAGGGGTCACCGAACCCTCACGAGAACCCCCAGGGCGATCAGGGTGAGCTCTATGGAAGGCGCGGACCAAATCAGTCGCATGAACATCGGAGGCGACCACCCAGGAATTGTCCTCCTGACCATAACCCTTCCACTTAACCAAATACTGGAGTTTGCGTCTGGAAACACGAGAATCCAAGATCTTTTCAACAACATACTCCAATTCTCCCTCCACCAGCACCGGAGCAGAAGGCTCAACCGAAGGAACAACAGGCACCTCATACCTCCGCAACAACGACCGATGGAACACATTATGAATAGCGAACGATGCTGGGAGATCCAAACGGAAAGATACAGGGTTAAGAATCTCCGAGATCCTATAAGGACCGATGAACCGAGGCTTGAACTTAGGAGAAGAGACCTTCATAGGGACAAAACGAGAAGACAACCACACCAAGTCCCCAACAAGAAGTCGGGGACCCACGCGGCGACGGCGATTAGCAAACTGCTGAGTCTTCTCCTGAGATAACTTCAAATTGTCCACCACCTGATTCCAAATGTGATGTAGCCTGTCCACCACCACGTCCACTCCAGGACAATCCGAAGACTCCACCTGACCAGAGGAAAAACGAGGATGAAACCCCGAATTACAAAAAAAAGGAGAGACCAACGTGGCCGAACTAGCCCGATTATTAAGAGCAAATTCGGCCAGTGGCAAAAAAGCAACCCAGTCATCCTGATCAGCAGAAACGAAACACCTCAAATAAGTTTCCAAGGTCTGATTAGTTCGCTCCGTCTGGCCATTCGTCTGAGGATGGAATGCAGACGAGAAAGACAAATCAATGCCCATCTTGGCACAAAACGTCCGCCAAAATCTAGACACAAACTGGGATCCCCTGTCAGAAACGATATTCTCCGGAATCCCATGCAAACGAACCACGTTCTGAAAAAACAAAGGAACCAACTCAGAGGAGGAGGGCAACTTAGGCAAGGGCACCAAATGAACCATCTTAGAAAAGCGGTCACACACAACCCAGATAACGGACATTTTCTGTGAAACCGGGAGATCAGAAATAAAATCCATGGAAATGTGCGTCCAAGGCCTCTTCAGGATGGGCAAGGATAACAACAACCCACTAGCCCGTGAACAGCAAGGCTTAGCTCGAGCACACACTTCACAAGACTGCACAAAGGTACGCACATCCCTAGACAAGGAAGGCCACCAAAAAGACCTGGCCACCAAGTCTCTAGTACCAAATATTCCAGGATGACCAGCCAACACAGAAGAATGGACCTCGGAGATGACTCTACTGGTCCAATCATCCGGAACAAACAGTCTTTCTGGTGGACATCGATCCGGTTTATCCACCTGAAACTCCTGCAATGCGCGTCGCAAGTCTGGGGATACGGCGGACAATATTACCCCATCCCTAAGGATACCAGCAGGCCCAGTGTCTCCAGGAGAGTCAGGCACAAAACTCCTGGAAAGAGCATCTGCCTTCACATTCTTTGAACCTGGCAGGTATGAAACCACGAAATTGAAACGAGAAAAAAATAACGACCAACGAGCCTGTCTAGGATTCAAACGCCTGGCAGACTCAAGGTAAATGAGATTCTTGTGATCAGCCAAGACCACCACGCGATGTTTAGCACCCTCAAGCCAATGACGCCACTCCTCAAATGCCCACTTCATGGCCAAAAGCTCCCGATTACCCACATCATAATTGCGCTCGGCGGGCGAGAATTTTCTAGAGAAGAAAGCACATGGCTTCATCACCGAGCCATTAGAACTTCTCTGTGACAAAACCGCCCCCGCTCCAATCTCGGAAGCATCAACCTCCACCTGGAAAGGAAGTGAAACATCTGGTTGACACAACACAGGAGCAGAAGAAAACCGGCGCTTAAGTTCCCGAAAGGCCTCCACGGCCGCAGGAGACCAATCAGCAACATCAGCACCCTTTTTAGTCAAATCAGTCAAAGGTTTAACAATACTGGAAAAATTAGCAATGAACCGACGATAAAAATTAGCAAACCCCAAGAACTTCTGAAGGCTCTTAACAGATGTAGGTTGTGTCCAGTCACAAATAGCCTGAACCTTAACGGGATCCATCTCAATAGTAGAAGGAGAAAAAATGTACCCCAAAAAAGAAATCTTCTGGACTCCGAAGAGACACTTTGAGCCCTTCACAAACAGAGAATTGGCCCGCAAAACCTGAAACACCTTCCTGACCTGTAGAACATGAGACTCCCAGTCATCAGAAAACACCAAAATATCATCCAAATACACAATCATAAACTTATCCAGATATTCACGGAAAATATTGTGCATAAAGGACTGAAAGACTGACGGAGCATTGGAGAGTCCAAAAGGCATTACCAAATACTCAAAATGGCCCTCAGGCATATTAAATGCGGTTTTCCACTCATCACCCTGTTTTATCCGCACCAGATTATACGCACCACGAAGATCTATTTTAGTGAACCACCTAGCCCCCTTAATGCGAGCAAACAAATCAGTAAATAATGGCAATGGATACTGGTATTTGACTGTAATCTTATTCAGAAGGCGATAATCTATACAAGGCCTCAGGGAACCATCTTTTTTTGCCACGAAAAAAAAACCTGCTCCCAGAGGGGACGAAGATGGACGAATATGTCCCTTTTCCAAGGACTCCTTAATATAATTCCGCATAGCAGTATGCTCTGGCAGTGACAGATTAAATAAACGACCCTTAGGGAACTTACTGCCAGGAATCAATTCTATAGCACAGTCACACTCTCTATGGGGAGGGAGCGAATTAAGCTTAGGCTCCTCAAAAACATCCCTATAATCCGACAAAAACGCAGGGATCTCCGAAGGAGTAGATGAAGCGATAGAAATCGGAGGTGCATCATCATGAACCCCCTGACATCCCCAGCTTAGCACAGACATTGTTTTCCAGTCCAGGACAGGATTATGAGTTTGTAACCATGGCAGACCAAGCACTAGTACATCATGTAAATTATACAGTACAAGGAAGCGAATCACCTCCTGATGAACGGGAGTCATGCGCATGGTCACTTGTGTCCAATACTGCGGTTTATTCATAGCCAATGGTGTAGAATCAATTCCTTTCAGAGGAATAGGAACTTCCAGAGGCTCTAGACTAAAACCGCAGCGTTTAGCAAATGACCAATCCATAAGACTCAGGGCAGCGCCTGAATCCACATAGGCATCGACGGAAATGGAAGACAGTGAAAAAATCAGAGTCACAGACAAAATGAACTTAGACTGCAGAGTATCAATGGCAAAAGATTTATCAACCCTAGTTGTGTGTTTAGAGCATGCTGATATAACATGAGCTGAATCACCACAATAAAAACACAAACCATTCTTCCGCCTATAATTTTGCCGTTCACTTCTGGACTGAATTCTATCACATTGCATAGTCTCAGGTGCCTGTTCAGAAGACACCGCCAACTGGTGCACGGGTTTGCGCTCCCGTAAACGCCGATCAATCTGAATGGCCATAGCCATAGACTCATTCAGACCTGTAGGCGCAGGGAACCCCACCATAATATCCTTAATGGCCTCAGAAAGACCATTTCTGAAGTTTGCAGCCAGGGCGCACTCATTCCACTGAGTAAGCACCGACCATTTCCGAAATTTCTGACAATATATTTCCGCTTCATCATGCCCCTGAGAGAGGGCTAATAAAGCCTTTTCAGCCTGAATCTCTAGGTTAGGTTCCTCATAGAGCAATCCCAATGCCAGAAAAAACGCATCCACACTGAGCAATGCAGGATCCCCTGGTGCCAATGCAAATGCCCAATTCTGAGGGTCGCCCCGTAGGAACGATATAACAATCTTGACCTGTTGAGCAGGGTCTCCAGAGGAGCGAGATTTCAAAGAGAGAAACAATTTACAATTGTTCCTGAAATTCAGGAAGGTAGATCTATCTCCAGAAAAAAACTCTGGAATAGGAATTCTAGGTTCAGACATGGAAGTGTGAACAACGAAATCCTGTATGTTTTGAACCTTTGCCGCGAGATTACTCAGGCTGGAAGCCAAACTCTGGACATCCATGATAAACAGCTAAGATCAGAGCCATTCAAGGGTTAAGAGGAGGTAAGAAGCAGCTAGACAGCAATTAAGGGCTAGGCAGCAAAACTCTGAAGGAAAAAAAAAAAAATTTCCCTTGAACACTTCTTTTTCTCCTGCTTCAGCCCAAACAATTAACACTTTGTGGGCCGGCTATACTGTCATGAATCCCCAATGGCTAGGGATAGCACAGGATAAGCAAAGTATAATAAATATCGGACGAGCTCTAGGGTGATGGAACCTGGGCTGACCGCTGCCCTACGCCTGACAAACGCAACTAGAGATAGCCAGGGAGCGTGCCTACGTTGGTTCTAGACGCCACGCACCAGCCTAAGAGCTAACTAGTACTGCAGAGAAAACAAAGACCTCACTTGCCTCCAGAGGAATTAACCCCAAAGATATAGTTGCCCCCCACATGTATTGACGGTGAAATGAGAGGAAGGCACACACATAGAGATGATGTATATAGCTTTAGCAAATAGAGGCCCGCTGAAAACTAGAAAGCAGAATGACACAAAAGGGGACTGAGCGGTCAGCAAAAAACCCTAATCAAAAAAACCATCCTGAGATTACAAGAACCCATGTGCCAACTCATGGCACATGGGGAGAACCTCAGTCCACTAGAGCAACCAGCTAACAAAGAGACATTCTAAGCAAGCTGGACAAAAAACCAAACAACTGAAAATCAGCACTTAGCTTATCCTGAAAGATCTGGGAGCAGGTAGGCAGGAACCCAAACAGAGCACATCTGAACACATTGATAGCCGGCAAGGGAAATGACAGAAAGGCCAGGTAAAATAGGAAACACCCAGCCTCTGATGGACAGATGGAAACCAAAGGCCGCAACCCACCAAAGTCACCCAGTACCAGCAGTAACCACCAGAGGGAGCCCGCAAACAGAATCCACAACACATAACCTTTCCACTTTACCAGGTACTGAAGTTTCCGTTTCGAAATACGAGAATCCAAAATCTTCTCCACCACATACTCCAACTCCCCCTCAACCAACACCGGGGCAGGAGGGTCAACGGAGGGAACCATAGGAGCCACATATCTCAGCAATAACGACCTATGGAACACATTATGGATGGCGAAAGAAGCTGGAAGGTCCAAACGAAATGACACAGGATTAAGAATTTCAGAAATCTTATAAGGACCAATGAACCGAGGCTTAAACTTAGGAGACGAAACCTTCATAGGAACATAACGAGACGACAACCAAACCAAATCCCCAACACGAAGTCGGGGACCAACACAGCGACGGCGGTTAGCGAAACGTTGAGCCTTCTCCTGGGACAATGTCAAATTGTCCACCACGTGAGTCCAAATTTGCTGCAACCTGTCCACCACAGAATCCACACCAGGACAGTCCGAAGGCTCAACCTGCCCTGAAGAAAAACGAGGATGGAAACCAGAATTACAGAAAAAGGGCGAAACCAAAGTGGCCGAGCTGGCCCGATTATTAAGGGCGAACTCAGCCAAAGGCAAGAAGGACACCCAATCATCCTGATCAGCAGAAACAAAGCATCTCAGATATGCTTCCAAAGTCTGATTGGTTCGTTCGGTTTGGCCATTTGTCTGAGGATGGAAAGCTGAAGAAAAAGACAAATCAATGCCCATCTTAGCACAAAAGGACCGCCAAAACCTTGAAACAAACTGGGAACCTCTGTCCAACACGATGTTCTCCGGAATGCCATGCAAATGAACCACATGCTGGAAAAATAATGGAACCAAATCAGAGGAGGAAGGCAATTTAGGCAAAGGTACCAAATGGACCATCTTAGAGAAGCGATCACAAACTACCCAGATGACCGACATCCTTTGAGAGACAGGGAGATCCGAAATAAAATCCATGGAAATATGCGTCCAGGGCCTTTTCGGGACCGGCAAGGGCAAAAGCAACCCACTGGCACGAGAACAGCAGGGCTTAGCCCGAGCACAAATCCAACAGGACTGCACAAAAGAACGCACATCCCGTAACAAGGAAGGCCACCAAAAGGATCTAGCCACCAAATCTCTGGTACCAAAGATTCCAGGATGACCAGCCAACACTGAACAATGAACCTCAGAGATAACTGTTGTGAAATTGGATTCTGGGCTCCCCCTGTGGCCACTTGTGGAATTTAACTTGTGTGCATCATCCCCTCTTTTCACCTGCTCCTATCAGGATGTGGGAGTCGCTATATAACCTTGCTCCTCTGTCAGTTTCATGCCGGTCAACAATGTAATCAGTAGCCTTTCTGTGCATGTTCCTGCTACTAGACAACTCCCAGCTAAGTTGGACTTTTGTCCTTGTGTGTTTTTGCATTTTGTTCCTGTTCACAGCTGCTGTTTCGTTACTGTGTCTGGAAAGCTCTTGTGAGCGGAAATTGCCACTCTGGTGTTATGAGTTAATGCTAGAGTCTTAAAGTAATTTCTGGATGGTGTTTTGATAGGGTTTTCTGCTGACCATGAAAGTGCCCTTTCTGTCTTCATGCTATCTAGTAAGCGGACCTCGATTTTGCTAAACCTATTTTCATACTACGTTTGTCATTTCATCTTAAATCACCGCCAATATATGTGGGGGCCTCTGTCTGCCTTTTGGGAAAATTTCTCTAGAGGTGAGCCAGGACTGTCTTTTCCTCTGCTAGGATTAGGTAGTTCTCCGGCTGGCGCTGGGCATCTAGGGATAAAACAACGTAGGCATGCTACCCGGCCACTTCTAGTTGTGCGGCAGGTTTAGTTCATGGTCAGTATAGTTTCCATCTTCCAAGAGCTAGTTCTCATATATGCTGGGCTATGTTCTCTCGCCATTGAGAATCATGACAGTTTGACCGGACAAAAAAAAGGGTTAAATTACTGGCTGAGAAAGGAGAGAAAAAAGAAGTCTGCTACAATTTTTTTTTTTTTTTCCCTCTAGTTCTGAGTGTGCTCTTAATTGAATCACTTGCTAGTCTGCCTATACTGCAGCCTTCCTCTCTTCCTCTCCTTCTAATCCTTGAATGGCTCTGTGTTCACCTGTTTCAAATGGATCTTCAGAGTGTAGCTACAGGTTTGAATAATCTCGCCACAAAGGTACAAAATTTGCAAGATTTTGTTGTTCATGCACCTATGTCTGAGCCTAGAATTCCTTTGCCTGAATTCTTCTCGGGGAATAGATCTCACTTTCAAAATTTTAAAAATAATTGCAAATTGTTTTTGTCCCTGAAGTCTCGCTCTGCCGGAGACCCTGCACAGCAGGTCAGGAT